>NW_026844365.1:5707039-6307039 GCF_029955315.1 Cylas formicarius
TTTATAATTCTTTATAAAGACACGGTGTTTTCATCAAGTAGAAAGTCACCTCAGTTCACTTTCCGAGAGAGGTATTTAAGAACGGCGAGCAGAATGTTGCGACAATGGTACCAGAAGGGTTTAATCAACACAGTGCACTTACCTTTATCGATCGAAGATAAGATATTATCATTATATTTATGATAAGAACATAAAAAATGGTTTCAAATCCGTAATTGTCATGTGGTCAAACCAGAAACTGTCCATTTTTACTATTATATTATGAGAAGACTAGATCAATGGAACAATTCAGAATAAAATTTAAATCTTTGAACGCCATGTATCTTGGAATGAGACATGTCAAGCGCAATCAAGAAATTATATATTTTGACATGGCAATTGTTTCGACAACACCGTGTCTTTATCAAATGTAATATTTACAAACTACCTGCTACTATATATACCGAAAAATGACCATAAAACCTTAATTAATGTTGTTGCGAGAATTTAACTTCAATAAAGGAGACGTATTTAAATCTAATTGATCGTTAAGCAATACATTTGAATGTCTCATTTTGTTAATCTCCATGGCTTCCAATAAATTTAATTTTCTACTTTTTGTGGCTGTGTGTAATATATCAAAATGTCGTCAAAAATGTGTTTTTCTGTGTTTAAGTGTGTAGCATAATTAGAATCTAGATTATTGTTTTTAAACGCTCTTATATGTTCGTTAATGCGTTTCTTGAAGAATCTACCTATTTGTCCAATATACATTTTCGGACAAGATCCACATTTCAACCTGTAGACACCTGATTTTTGGGATTTTGGACATTTGGATTTATTGTTTTTTAAATATTTTCCTATTGTGTTGTTAGTTCTGAAAGCTTTTTTTAAACCACATTTTGACAAATGTTTTGAAACTTTTTTGTTAGGTTCTCCTATGTCTTATGTAACAGCTCCAGCATATAAACTCTCTACAAAATTAGTAAATATTTTAAAGTTCCACACAGATTTTAAACCAAAATTTGCAATAAATAATTCTTTTGAATTAATCAACAAAATTAAAGATATCAAAATCCCTTCTAACGCAACTCTATTGTCTTTTGATGTACAAAACTTATTTCCCAGTATTCCACCTATGGATGTGATAGATTTAGTAGATTTTACCCTAACTCGGAAACAGGTTAACCCATTGGTGAAACAAGATTTATTAGATTGCTTAATAGTATCTTTAGACCAAAATTATTTTGAATTTAATGGACAGATTTATATTTCTAAAGAAGGTTTGATTATGGGAAACCCACTTACTCCTTTGTTAGCCGAGATTTTTATAGATAATTTGGAAAATGTCATACTAGAATATCCTTTAAGTAAAAGTTTTTTATGGTGGTAGAGATATGTGGACGATGTCTTTGCTTGCTTTGTTGGAACGGACAGACAATTGAATTCTTTTTTAAATTACATTAACTCAATACATAATCGTATAAAATTCACTATCGAGATTGAACAGGATAACTCTATTAATTTTTTAGACTTAACTATTACGAAAATGCAAAACACATTAGATTTTTCAATATATCATAAACCTTCACATACGGACACAGTCATACTTAACAGCTCAAATCACCCTTATACACACAAAATGGCTGCATTTTGCTCTTTTATACACAGACTTCTTAATACGCCACTCTCAACAGAAAATTACAACAAAGAACTTAATATCATTAAACAAATAGCACTGAACAACGGCTGCAATCCGTCCATTATAGATAAAATTATAAATAAAAAACAAATACAGACAACATTAAACTCTATTTATCCGAAACCAAATACAGAACATGAACAATTTAAAACAATTACATACTTAGGAGAACCTAACGAAAAAGTTTCAAAACATTTGTCAAAATGTGGTTTAAAAATAGCTTTCAGAACTAACAACACAATAGGAAAATATTTAAAAAACAGTAAATCCAAATGTCCAAAATCCCAAAAATCAGGTGTCTACAGGTTAAAATGTGGATCTTGTCCTAAAATTTATATTAGACAAACAGGTAGATCCTTCAAGAAACGCATTAACGAGAGCGTTTAAAAACATTAGTCTAGATTCTAATTATGCTACACACTTAAACACAGAAAAACACATTTTTGACGACAATTTTAATATATTACACACAGCCACAAAAAGTAGAAAATTAAATTTATTGGAAGCCATGGAGATTAACAAAATGAGACATTCAAATGTATTGCTTAACGATCAATTAGATTTAATTACGTCTCCTTTATTGAACTTAAATTCTAGCAACAACCTTAATTAAGGTTTTATTGTCATTTTCCGGTATATATAGTAGCAGGTAGTTTGTAAATATTACATTTGATAAAGACACGGTGTTGTCGGAACAATTGTCATGACATAATATATAATTTCGTGAATATCTGAACCTCTATATAAGTGAACTCTTATGGTAATGTAAAACAATACCGCAGTACTAAGCTACCGTCCATATTTAACCAACAGAGAATTATGCAACGATCCGAGTCACATTTGCAAGAAAATGTGCTACGAAGAGTGCGGGCTTTGCTGTTATCCCGTAGAAAGATCCCTGGACTGTGGCCACGTGGTAGAGTTGGATTGCTATATCGATCCGCAAATGCACAAATGCAAAGTACTGGTATTCACGAAACTGCCCTGCGAACATTCGTCGAATAAACCTTGCGGCATCGATCCTAACGAGTTTCTGTGTCCGCACCCCTGCGATACGAGGGTCGAACCGTGTGGCCACGCCTGCAGACGCCCTTGTCATGTTAGGTTGGATCCCGATCATCTTGAGGTTAGTATTAATCAAGGTTTCCCTCCGGGAACTTGGTCGATCTGTTATGGGAAAAGTCCGGTTAAAATATTTTTAAGGTGGCGGTAAATCCTTATATTCCGAAAGTGGGTACCAACTCTCGCTTCCCAATTTTCATCGTTGACGGTCGTTTGGCGTTAGACATTTTCTTTCTATATGATTGTTCCCTCATCGTCCACGTTCTGTCTGATTATGTTATTTCTAACATATTCAAGGCTGGAAATGCCGCAACTCCGTCTTCAAAAATCCATTTCTATACCTGCCAGCCGGTCTTTTTGCATTTGTATATCTCGTAATACTCTCAAAAATGGAGTGGTAGATGGTATGCTTTGTTTTGCGTGATCAGCATCTTCTTTTTTCCCTGTAACTATCACTTGGTCGTCGGCAAAAAGTGATGTGAACAAAATCTCATCGTCTATGAAGATACGTGCAGTCTTTGATGAACGATTTGACAGCTCGTGCTTGGTGACGCGTCATTATCTGTCCTACTTGTCCACAACTTGTTTTGCGGCACTGTGTCATATGCCTATTGGAGGTCTACAAAGACAAGGTAAGTCCTCTTGCCATCCTTTTCTCAGTTAAGGTTTCGAGTGTAAATACTCTTCCCGGTGTAACTCCATTTTGTTCTTCAGATTCGATCATTTCTTCATCTATGTTATTTTTTAAGATACGAACGTAAATTCGCGGCATGACGCTGATTGATACTTTATCTCAGAATCTGTAAGAAATATTAAAACCTAAAGAAAAGTTGTTTGAATTTGTTCATTCTTTTGAAATATATCGTTTTATATGTTGTAGCGTTTGGCCAAGTAACTGTCTTTTGCATTTATTTCGAAATATATTTCGTATGGTTCCGACGTATTTCGAATTTTATGTGGAAAGTGACGTTTGTAGATCTAACTCTATCTGTCAATTTAGTGGACTATATCCAAAAAAATGTTAAAACAACTTTTTTTTTTAACGGAAACATCCAATTTTTATATTTTTGTTATTATTTTGTGTAAAATTGTCTATTTCAAAAATTTGTATATGTCGAAATGTTAGCAATAAAATTTGTTTTTATTGCAAAAATGATATGACGAGACTTGGCCAACAAAAACTACTGAAACTACTTTTTGAGATTGAAAATTTGGATAGTTGAGGTCTATAGGTGATGAAAAAATACTAATTAGAACGTTAAGAAATATAAAAAAATTAGATTTTTCATAAAAAGATTGTAACGGTCGTAAAATTTTTATTTTTTCTGTTATCCTTTTAAAATAGTATTTCTGTCCATGTGGATATTTTCCAGCAAATGCCTGCATTTTTTTTAATAAATACCTTTTATTTTTAAAAATTAACCAAATTTAAAGTGATAAAAGTTTTTGCTAACATTTCGAAAATTATTATATTGTACAAATTAGCTCCCTTTTTTATCGATAAATTCCATAAAATTATAAAAATAAGTTGTTTCTGTCTGAAAAAAATACTTTTCACAGTTTTTCATTCAAAACTTTTAGGTTATTTTTTGGTTGCTCCTACCTAGTTGGTATTATCCATTGCATGTGTCTTGCTTGCTTAGTTTTGGTTAGTGCTTTTCACTCTTTCCGACCATTCCTTTTTAATTTTTTGACCTCTCATGTTTTACCAACGGTATATACTTCATTTAATCAAGTTTCGCCCAGATAAATGATGCGATGATGATAAACGTGCACAAGCGAGCTATTTTTTCAGCTCTGAATGTTGAGTTTTGGTGGAAAAAAGCTTTGAGAATAATAATTTTCTCAGATTTTATAATCGCCGTTTTACTAATGCGTTTCCGAGCAACAAATGCAGAAACACTTACCAATTTCAAGAACGAATTTTGCCAAAAACTGCTCGAAAGTAACTATAGAGTAACACGAGAGAAGGATCCTAAATATTTTACCTACTTCCACTAGTATTCAAAGAATGACAAAACCCATCAATGAGCTGCAGTAATATCTGTTTCTAAGGCAGCTCTGCAGACAGTTACCAAATAAAATTAGATCAATTATATAACACGTACAGATAATATAATAAAAGAATACTTGGAAAAATTAAATACACTTGACATAACGGCACCGCTACTATTTACTCTTGGCAACTTATATTTTTTTAGGGTATGATATATATTTTTTTACTTTTCCGATTTTTTTGGTACTGTTTTAATCGTTGATCTATCCACCTCTGGGTATGGGTGTACTGTAGGGTGTTTTTTTATGTATAGCAGCTGTCAAGTGATTTATTCTCAGTTTGGTTTGGCAATAGACTCACGCCTGAACAACGCTTGCAAATAGTGCAATTTTATTTCGAAAATAATTTTATCGTCGACAAAATCGTCCATCAGAGCAGTTAATTCGATTAACCATGGAACTCGCATCCCCAGAGACTCCGTACGGTGCGTACAGAAGAAGCTATTGCTGCTGTAGAGCGTAGCATTGAGGAAGACCCGAATGAGTCCATCCGCCATCGAGCACAGAAACTGGATCTGTGTCCATCCACTTTATGGAAGATTTTGCGGAAGGATCTTGGTTTACGTGCTTACAAAATCCAACTCGTGCAAGAATTGAAGCCAAACGATCATCAAATAAGGCGTAGATTCGTCGAATGGGCCCAAAACGAGATTGCCGTTGTTCCCGATTTTCATAAGCGGATTTTGTTTAGCGATGAAGCGCACTTCTGGTTGAATGGCTACGTCAACAAACAAAACTGCCTCATTTGGAGCGAAGCTAATCCTCAAGTGTATCTCGAAACACCGTTACATCCAGAAAAACTGACTGTTTGGTGGGCTTAATGGGCTGGTGGAATCATTGGTCCGTACTTCTTCAAAAACGATGATGGCCAGAACGTTACAGTCAATGGTGATCGGTATAGAGCTATGATTACTAACTCTTTAATTCCTGAATTGAATAACCATGATGTCCAGGAGATGTAGTTTCAACAAGACGGCGCAACATGTCACACGGCTCGTGCCACAATCGATTTATTGAAAGACACGTTTGGTGACCTATTAATTTCACGTTTTGGACCTGTGAATTGGCCTCCAAGATCTTGTGATTTAACACCTCTAGACTACTTTCTGGGGGGCTATGTAAAGTCATTGGTCTATGCGGATAAGATTGGAAGACAACATTCGCCGTGTTATTGCCCATATACTGCCGCAAATGTTGGAAAAAGTCATCGAAAATTGGACGTCCGGATTGGACTACATCCGCGCCAGCCGCGGCGGTCATATGCCGGAAATCATATTTAAAATGTAATGCCACAAGATTATCTTTCGGATAAATAAAATCGATACATCGAAAAAAAACACTCCTTAGTTGAATTAATAAATGTCAAGTACAACTGATTCTGTCTCTCGTACTTCCTAGTAATATAAAATTTAATTCAAGTAACGAATGTCTTGTATTTATCAGGTAGACATTGAGGGCGAAACAAAATCTGTCGAAGGATAGGCAGAAGCAAAAAAAAAACAATCTGTTTTATTCCGTCTTTCATTTTATTGCCCGACTATAGTTCTAATTTTACTTGTCACTCTCGGGACCCTTGACGTTATATTATAACAGTTTAAAAATGATTTATATCCCCATTTGAAAGTTCTATCTATTTAATATTAGCCAACTTCTTCCTTGTCCACACAAATACGAACATCATGTGAGTCCAGGTGCGGGTATTGAAAACTTGTGTCTCCTAACTTTTTTTGATATTTCTTACAGGTTCTGAGATAAGTTGTCCCATAATAAACGGTTCATCTTGTACGTTTAATTAACTTTTTAGTACGAGTGTCGGGAACCGTGTTCCAAACCTAGAGCGGGATGCAGGGAACCAAACGATTCGCACGTATGTCCCAAACTGTGTTTCGAAAATTGCGAACGATGCGACGTCAAGACGAAGAAGTTCAGGAGTTGCGGTCACGTGTTCGAAATCGCTTGTCATCTGGACGTCGAGACCGACTTGAAGTGCGAAAAGCCTTGCAAAAAACGTCTCCATTGCGGTCACCCGTGTCGTAGCGAATGTTGGCAGACCTGCGAGCCGTGCAAAGTATTGGTGAGAAACGATAAGGTCTTCTCGTTCCGTTGGAACGCGTCGTTATTCCATTTGTCATCGATAGGTTCAGAAAATCGTCCCCGAATGTGGACATACGGCAAAGGTCCCTTGTAGCGAAGAGCCCGCGAGGCACCATTGCCAAGAATGGCAGTGTCCGAGGCTGTTGTCGTGCGGCCACCCGTGCAAGAAAAAGTGTTCCCAGCCGTGCACGTCGCGGTGCACGGAAATCGTCGATTGCTCCATCGATTCTCCTTGCGGGCATGTGATTAAAAGGATAAAATGCAATTTGAGGGACACGCGTAAGTTTCTCGCTTCGGTTTTGGCCTCGGCAATTTTAAAATCAAATTTCTAATTTGCGGCGCCAAAATTCTTCGGCCTGAATATGAAAGAAACAAAGTAGAGTAACAATTTTTGTTATTTTTCAATATAATCCCCATTAACTTCAATACACTTATTACATCTCTTTATTAACAACTCAATCCCATTAAAAAATATATCCTTTTGGTTTGTCTGCAAAATGAGCTAAAACAGCCTCTTTTAACTCAACTTCGTCGTTAAATCGCCGTCCACGTAAGTCCTTTTTCAAATAACTAAACAAATAATAGTCGGTGGGCGCCATATCTGGACTATAGGGGGGATGATCTATCTGTTGGAACCCACACCCGAAAATGGCGGCTTGCGCAACACCAGCAGTAAAAGACGCACGCCTCTGGTCAGTTTTCCTCGACGTTTTACACGTATCCAGTCTCGCAATTTATGTAATAATGTTGCTTAATATTCACCATTGACAGTGGCATTAGTTTCTTTAAAATCTATCAAAAGAATTCCTTCACAATCCCGAAAGATCGTGGCCATCACCTTTTTTGTTGACTGACGGACTGAATTTTCTTGGAGGTGCCACTCCATCGATTCTTTTTTCGATCAAGGGTCATAATAGAGTTTCATCTCTCAGGTCGGGAAATTTTGGCGCTAACCTCGTATATTGGTCGGAAACGAATGCGCAAAGTATATGGGCTATCAGAAGTATTTGTCGAACGGCTATGAGGTATGGTCTGTTCATAGATATAAGAAAGTGACCAATTGCTTTTGAATGGGTGGTTATTAACATTAACATACAATGCAACAAGAAAATAATTTTACACCTACCTGTGTTTAATATTCTTTGGTTTGGTATACTACTTAGTTTAAGTTTATTAGTAATCATTCTTATTTCGTGTGTAATACAGCGTGTGTTGAATCGTGTGCGAATTATGCAAAATATGTGCGAGTCTAGTGTATCTCAGGAGATGCTCCCGCCCAAACGTAGAAAACATTATTCTATTGAGACTAAGGAAGTTATAAACAATGTTTATTTGACTCTCATTGAACGTGGTGCCAGCAAGCAAGCATCTTTAGAAGAAACGGCCACATTGACAAAAATTCCAACATCAATTGTATGGAAAATTGTGAATAATCTCATTTCAGCGAGGAAAAAAAAGAAGCGATGCTGACATTCTCTCGTGTGTAGGTGAAAGTGATCAAGATATAATACGGCGTAAAATTTACCAGTTATACGAGGAACAAAGCGTGCATACGTTAGATATCTTAATTAGGAGGGTTGAAAAAGGTGAAACCGGTGTTAAATGTGGCAGAACTACCTTATGGAAGTGTATTCAACACATGGGTTTTAGATTTAAAAAAATTGACAAAAGGCAAGTTTTAATGGAATCTTTTAGAATTCGGAAATGGCGACTGGAATATCTAGAAAATATTAGGATTTAAAGGGAACATCAAAGGCCAATTATTTACTTGGATGAAACCTGGTTCGACACTCATGATACCCCGGAAAAGGGTTGGGTCGACTCAACTGATAAGTGTAAAACAAACGCGCCATCAAACAGAGGTAAGAGAATAACTATTTTGCATGCTGGCTATAAATATGATTGAATTCCAAACCGACTTTCTCTGTCTGCGAAAAATATTAAAGATTCTTCTCTGTATTACGCTGAAGACTCCACCGCTGATTTATTTGAAAGTGGGTTTAAAAACAAACCAGTTCCAAACATTCCTCCTAATAGCGTCATTGTAATGGACAATGCAAGTTATCAAGGTAGACTGTTGACTAAAACCCCTTCCTCATGTGATACAAAAGCAACAATCCAAAACTACATGTATAATAACGACATTTATTTTCACGAAGATTATACCAAAAAGCAATTAATTGAGGTTCTACAAAGCTTGAACCTGCAAAAGGAATACGTCTGTGATAATTATGCAAAAAATCTAGGGCATACAGTTTTAAGGCTTCACCTTACTACTGTATATTTAATCCCATTGAACACCAACTGAAATCTGCCATTCGTCGTAACAATGTTTTTCCGCGTGTTACCCCCAATGTCCTCAAAGTTAAAAAAAAAACGAAGTTTTTAACATCCCTTCACAAAGTTGGGTAAATTCTGTTAAACATATAGAAAAAACAGAACAATCGTATATCCATGTTGAAATTAATATAGAACAAATAATAATTAGAACAGGCGATGATAGCGATAGTGACACTGATATATTATGTGAATAATTTTAAGTAATTTAAATAGATAATAAAAATAATTTGTAATTTTATTTTAGCTTTAAACATAAATACATACATAAATAAATAAATATTGTTTAGTATCTTTCCTAACAAAACCCCAAATAATTAAATTCTAAGCACAGTACGGACCTGTTCGGCCATATTTCATTCTTACAGTTTGCCCGGGTCTTTCCCTAATTCGTATCAGTCAGTTTTATCTATCTAGTTATCTTATATCTATGAACAGACTTTACTCAATCGCTCTAAAATATTTTCGAGTGTGCAATGTTGTCGTCTCGATATAAATATTTTGCTTAGTTTAAATGACAACCCCTGTATATAAGTTCACGTTTAGATTCTACTCTAGAAATGAAGTAGATTTTGTTCAGGTCATCGAAATAAAAAAAAAAAGATATTTTAAGCAATTTGAACCGTTGAAGAAATAAATAAATGAAATAGGCCTTCATTTTGTATAATATATTTAGTATAGCAGATGAAATTTTGGGAAAAACGAAATTGTCAAAAAAAAAAAGAAATATTAAATATAAATAGTGACAAATAAAAATATAAAAAGGTATCCCTTCATCAACCAATTTTCGAGCACGCTGTATTCGGGCTTGATGGAAACTAGTGTAGTTAGGGGTTATGTAGTCCTAAATAAGAAATTGTTGACAAATAGTCCCGATTGGCCACGACTTTAGTTTGATATAATAAGCAAGTGCGATTTTGAATGATAGAAATAGATATAGTTGGGTTTTAAGTACTCCTGAATAAGAATTAGTTGCCAATATGTTTTTTAAAATAATTCTAATGGTACTTCTCTCTTCTCTCTATTGTTAAATAGTCCCAGTTGCAAGAAAAATTGGATTTTAGTGCATTTTTGAGAGGTCTATCGAACAAAATAAAATATGCTATATTGAACCATAAACGAAGACTTTACAGTGTACTTAAGTAGGACACACTGACGTCATTTCGACGATACCCTGTATAAATCGTGCTGCACTGTTGGAATTATAGGCGATCCAGCGATTTTGTTGGGAAACTGTTCCGAACCCTGTTCTACGGTATTGAAATGCGAACATAAGTGTTGCGGCACGTGCGGCGTGTGCCTACAAGGTCGAATCCACGCGAAATGTGGAGAAAAGTGCGGCGCTATTTTGGTGTGCAACCACGAATGTCCGTCGGCGTGCAGAGACGCGTGCATGCCCTGCACGAAGCCATGCGAGATGAAATGCCAGCATAGTAGGTGCAAAAAGAAATGTGGCGAACCTTGCACACCGTGTAGTAATCGTTGTCCAAGACGTTGCGCGCATCAGCGTTGCAAAAAACTGTGCGGTCAAATTTGCAGCGTTCCTCCATGTACCAAAAGGTAAGTAATTTGCTAGGTCACTCGTAATTAGTTTTATAACGAAATTCCTGTCGATTGTGCGTAAACGATCCTTTTCCTATTAATATTTTCGGTGTGTTCCGCCCTAATGGCCAAGACGCTACATTCAGACCTTCAAATCCATTATGCCCGCACATTTTTGTTCAATCCCCTAGGCGTAGAGGATCTCTATACCCTCGACGGAGAACAGTACCTCTTTCGTAAGGAGTTTGGTTGGTTATGTGACCTCCTAGTACTCTTAATTGGCTTCTTCATAGCAATGTGCAACTGGTTAGGAAATGAATTGGAGTTTTTTCTTCTTCCTCACTCCTTTCCTCACCTCATCTCAATATCTGCTTAGAGTACACTGGGGTAGATCGCATGCCAAATTCATTAAGAACATTATTGTTAATAATTTTGATAATTATGATTCTTGTATATTCTATTCGGTTCTGCGATACGTCCCGTCCCAATGGCCAGGACGCTGCGTTCAGACCTACAGGAGCTTTCTGGAAGAAGTACAATACCTCTTTCTGGGGAGTACGAGGGATATCTTTTATATTTCGGGATTTGTAATAAAAAACTATAAGCTACCAATTGTTTTTCAAAATATTCACCCTGAACACCAGTCATCAAATCACTTTTCCCACATCGAGTCGGCCACCTCCAAAACATGCTTTTTAAACGCATCCAATCGCTTGTTCTTAATGTATGGGAATAACAAAAAGTCATTAGGTGCTAAATCAGGACTATATGGTGGATGGCTCATCAAATCAATGTTTTTAATGCTCAAAAAGTTCTTTGTTTTGCCCTTATCGGATTGTCGTCGTGGAGAGTGATTCGTCTTCGACGGTGGGTTTTTCTAATTTCTTCGAAAACTTTCGGCAAACAAATGGTTGTGTACAACTTTTGTGGGCTTTGTCTCATTCTGAAAGACCCACACAGTCGACTGCTGCTTACATTCAGGTTCATATGCATAGATCCATGACCAATCAACAGAAGCCTTTTTTTGAGCTGATATCAAATCCAATGCTAACAAATTTTTTTAGCGACCAAATGTTCATACAAAATTGTACGTATGCTGGTCCCATTAATGCCCAAAGATACCTCAATCTCATTGTAAGTCACAGGACGATCCTGCAAAATTAGTTTCCGCACCGCATCAATGTTTTCTTCTACAACCACTGATTTTGAACGACCTTCATGAAATGCATCCTTAAGAAAACTACGATCACGACTGAAGATGGCGCTTTAACTGCAAAAGTCGAATTAAGTTCATGGATGTATTGTTGTTGAGTTAGTCCACGTCTAAAGTTGTAAAAAATCACAATTTTAATTTATCCCAAAGAGCACTCTTTCGCCAAAACCTAACTGAGCAAACCGAACCTCAAAATGTCAAACTCGAGTTTGCGGTTTGCACGTGTTTCGCTTTCAAATTGAATTGAACAGTTGAAGATTTATGTAAGGCGAGTTAGCAATGGGCCTGCCCGTCATTGTTATGTTAATCTAGTACACAATAAATATTAAATTTTCCAATATGTTTCAACAGGCTACTGCGATACTATTTTCAGCTCTTCTGGATTCATCCTGCGTCGGTTGTTGTTGAATCAAACTTGCTGACGTTTCGCCATATACATTAGAGAGATTAGATAAAAAATATCACCTAGGCTAAAAGCACATGAAACGGGTTTAATACTGCGACAAATAAACTCTACTACTATCAAATAAAAATGTGAGACTTTAGCTCCGCCCCCATCAAACAGTATGTAAGCAGGTACAGAGAAGCATGCGAACCAGTTTTAGTTAAGGTCTCACAAAGCCAACAGGATCATTGGTGAAACGTCAGCAAGTTAAGACAACAACCGACCCAAAATGAGTTTAGAAGATTTGTAAATAATAAATAATATTATTATTAAGACAAAAAGTAATAATTTGTAGGTGTGGCAAGAAGCTGAAGAAATGTGGTCATCAGTGCGTAGGCTTCTGTGGGGATCCGTGTCCGAGGTTGTGTCGCCACTGCGACAAAGACGAATTGACCGAAATATTCCTCGGTAACGAAGACGAAGAGGACGCCATCTATGTGATGTTAAAAGATTGCGGTCACGTGTTCGAGAGCGGCGACATGGAACGTTGGCTGAATGCGGACTACAGTGAAATCAAACTGAAGGTTTGTCCGCGATGCAAGACGAACATAACCACAACCGAACGGTACAGCGATCACACGAAACGGGCGATGGGTGACGTCATCGAGGTTAAGCGCAAAGCGTACGGCGACTCCGAGGCCAATGGTAACACTAGGATGGAGCTATTGCAGAAGACGTTGATTCTGGAGGAAATGTTTTCAAATGCGAAAGGAATGATAGGTGTGTACTCGCTATACAGAGAATTCGATCAGCGTTAAGTATAAAGGTTTTAACTGCATATTTATTAGCTAAGAAAGAGTGTGTTTTTTCATACAAAAAAAAATCATATTTTTAATAATTATTCACAAAGCGACCACGAAATTATGGCTAGCACCGAAACGGATGTAAAGTGTGTAAAGCTTATTCATCTATTACATAGTTACTAAATTATTACGTTCTCGCGAGTTTGCATGTTTTCAACGCCAAATGTGTGCAACGATAATTAAATTCTCTGTACTTTGTACTTGTACCAAGAAAACATGAAAAAACAAACGGGATTTTTTTCTAATTGTTTAATATCAACTGAAACATTTCCATTGCTAATTTTTTTTTATCGGGTACACAAAAATAATGGCGGTTCTATATGTGGGACGCTAGGAAAAATGATGAGAACTAACCAAAACATATTCTAAGTAAACAAAAATGCTCGCTCTATAGTCTAACTACCTAACAAATCACTTTTCGCGAAGGCCAATATTGCATTTTACATAACGGGTAGTTGTTTGAAGATTAGCATTTGTCTGACGTATAGAGCAGTTTTCCTTTGGTCGATATTATTTTCGAAGTATCCGTACATTTTTGTGTTTTTGACAGTTTCAGATTGATTGATTAAAGTGTGTTGTTGTTAACATACTATTTAAAACTAGCAGTCGTAAAGACGTGCGGAGAAAAATTATTACAAAAGTGACCGAGAGAAAATAGTGGAATTTGTTTACTTATTTATTTTATTTGTTTTCAAAATGTTTGTCAAGGTATTTTTCACTAACTAAACATAGCTCAAATGCTCGCTATTTTAAACTAAAAAAAAAATTAAAGTAAAAAAAATTGTAAAAGATATAAGTTTGTGTTGTTTCCTTGGATTAATCTGATAATAATACCGGGTTAATAATAAAATCTTATAATAGTAGCATCAAATCAACCTAGCCAGAAATAATTGAGGTTGAAGGTTGGTTTTTTCAAATTTTCATTTTATTAAAAGTAAAACACGCGACAACTGATTTACTTACCATTTCAACTTTTGCGGTAACCAACTTCACGGAGGAGAGCCCATTTTGTTAGCCTCAGATATCGAGTTCCTTCCTGACCCTCCCGAGTGAGTCGTCTTAACCGACATCGTCCCAAGAGTAGGATAATCGTAGGAGGTGTATTCCGGTACTTTCATTATTGTCATTTTATTATTGTTATTTTAATTAATTTTTTACCTATACCTCAGACCTATTTGAATAAATATAAATTAAACAAAAAAAATTTTTTTTCCATACTTACATAGCAAATTGCAAAAAATATAATACAATTAATAATTCAACAATACTCTGGGCAAAATAGAACCCATAACAAACAAAACAGAAGTACCTCATTTTCATAAGTATTTTGGTCCCCGACTTTACAATCCATTACAAGAACAAATCAGACACAAAAATTCGTAGATACAAATCCCTTGGAGAGTGGCAGGGCTATGTTTAGTGATCATGTAATAACTGCCATGGCATGGATTTTCTGTTTTTCCTGGTAATTTTTTATACGTAAGTGGTAAAAAAAAACTGTCTGTGGCAGTTAATTTACAACTCTGCGGGACCTTTTCATTAGTCTGTATGTCATGTAGTTTAGTAAAAAAAAAATTAAAATAAAACAAATGTGAACTCGAAAGTCTACCACAAACAAGCATTCATTTGTTATTTAAAATAAACTTATATTTTAATGATAGATTCAGATAATAGCAAATTGCACAACATGAAATGCGCAAATTTACAAACTATTCCTTGCAGTTATAAAAACAAATTATAACTAAATGTTCTTCAAAATTTTCCAAAAGAAAATTGTGTCTTTTATCAGTAAACATATTTTAAAAAATCGATACACATGTGTTTTAGTTTTGGATTTTTTTTGAACCATTTTTTAGGAGTCTGTGTGCTATTTTTAATATCTGACATACATATTTTTATAACCTTTTTCGCAATCTACCCCAAATTAAAACCACCGAATCTGTCAAAAAACAGAGGCAGAATCCAATTTCGCGTGGGCTATAGGTACAAAAGGATAATTTCTTTTTATGAGTATTAAATTTTCTTTGACCGTCGCGTTAGAAAAACCTGTTTTTCAATTCAATGTTCTCGGCATAAAACATAGCAGCGGCTAACCGAATTTCCCCAGTGAGTTTATTGCTGGTTGCGATGGTACATTTTTGTGTTTTGGACAGTTTTTAGATTGATTGATTAAAGTGTGTTGCACATTCAGGGCAGTCATAAAGACGTGCGGAAAAAAATATTACAAAAGTGACCAAGAGAAAATAGTGGAATTTATTTTCAAGTTTTGTAACTAAACATAGCTCGCATGCTCGTTATTTTAAACTAGAGTGGGATCGGTTGCTCGACCTACAAGTGACATGGACGCGCATCCTCTGAAGATGCCATATGAAATTCTAGCGAAACGTCGGGCAACCGATCTGATTCTAATACCAGCACACATACTTTCATCAGTGAAGCTTTCACCTTTAAGGAGAAGTTTCCTCATTATTTAACGCGCCTCAAAAATATGGGACGCGTTGTATAAATAATGAAGATCTGTTTTTCTTTTTGCGCAGAATTTTTCAAGTCCGTTTTCCGTTTAATCCAAGACCGTTTGTACGAGGCGAAACGTCAACGCAGGCAGCCGATAAACGCCATGGAATTGAACTCGATCGGTTGGAAACTTCAGTGCTTGGAGGGGATCCTGAAGTGTTGCGAAAGACGTCCTCCGTTGTCTACTGGCGACGATCGCGGGTTCAAGGACCAAGTGTCATTGTTGGAGGTGGCGTTGTCACGCAACAACGATCACGTGTCGGACCAAGAACGGGAAGATCTCGGGTTGGAAATCGACAGGCTCCAGCGCATCGTTCAGTTTGCGAAAATCAAATCCAAAAGGGACGCACTATTGCCGATTGTGAATCAAATCAGCACCGAGTTGTACTCGAAGGAAAGGTACACGCCCGAACGAGACGCGAAAGTGAAGAAACTTCTCGAGGAATTGTCGTCGACGACGATTTCCGACAGGGAAAAAAGGGAGATAATCGAAGCTATGAAGATGGGGCAGGGGCATTGGTTCAGGTGTCCAAACGGTCACGTGTACGCCATAGGAGAGTGCGGCGGGGCCATGCAAGTGTCCAAGTGCAACGAATGCGGCGCCACCATCGGCGGTACCAATCACCGGCTCTTGGAGGGTCAGACCTTCGCGCCGGATTTCGATGGTGCTACGCAGCCCGCTTGGCCCGGGGTCCACATGTAAAAAGGGAAAAGTTACTAGCGTCCGCCAAAGAAATCTACATTATTTGTTTTCACGAATTGCCTATTATAATATTCTTAGTTTTCTTCACATGGTTATGTTTACTATACCTTAAATACATATATCAATTTGGAGTCACTTCTCAGTTTTAATTCCAAATCCTTTTAGACAGATAGCCCAGTCGGGGCCGCAAATAAGGTCATTTTATTCACGTATTTATTTTCAAACAGGCTCACCTTTTCAGGGACGAAAAATTTGACACAATACCGGAAGAATTGCTAAAAGTAATCAGTGGTATACCATGACCAGAAATATTGTGTTTTTAGCACCGACCCCGTGATTGACTTTGCCTGCTATTTAGCCCCTTTTAGAACGCCCTGTCGAGCAGAACCTTACCCGTACCCATTCCAGGACCGTCCTGCCATTGCTATCATCCGGGCCAGATGAACCCCGTTTTTTTTTTTAATTAGATTGTTACTCCGTCCTCTCCTCTTCCTCTTGGGTGGACTTCGCTTGGGACTGGCGCGGCGGAGTTTACAGAACATTTAAAATGTTACTGAACAAAATCGGAGTAATTATGTTCAACATGTCATAGAAAAGAACAAAAAGGAAATGTGATCGGATGATAATCTCCAAGACGACGTCGATTAACTTATTATTACCGTATATTCTGGCGACATTTCTCAGAGCTACATTGACATTTCCGATATCGACCAAGAATAAAAATGGCGAAAATTGCTACGACTGGCAAGGGTACACTCCGTAAACCTCCAAATTTTATTCCATAGAAAAATGCATACAGATAGTGGCGACGCGATGAGCGGACTGCGGCAACTAATAGACAGTTCAGCGGCGGCAATTTTGAAAACAAAATTTGCAGATGCAACGTTGTACTATTCTACATTTAATTTTTTTATTGCACAATGGAATGTACAATGGTAATAAGCTTTGGAATATATGTTTAGAATGTTTATTTTAAAAATATCACAATTATGTAAAAAAAATAAACTAAAGAAAATATTTCTTATAAACAAATACTAACAAAAATTCATATGCTATAGAACTTCATACAAAAAAGATATAAAAAACAAACGAAACATATTTCTTAAAAACAAATGACCACACAAAAGTAGGAATATTTGAATACTAGCATGGTTAGGCAAAATGCTCAACACAAACCAAAAAAGGGATAAATACAAAATTAATAACATTTTTGGCAAATTTGGCAGGATATTGATCTTCACAATATTTTTTAGCTATGAAGGTTATTGATGTATCCAGAATCTTTGGTAAATCACCAACCAGATGTTCTTTACAAGTAGACCAATCGAAGGACAATTTGGAAGAGACATTTTATCTAAGTTCAGGACAAACTACTCACTTGCAATGTTTAAATTAAAAATGATGATTCTACTGCATTATGCCTGCCTACGGGCTATATACTAGTTACAGAACTACAAACCAAAATTTGTACTTCACAAAAAAATGACTAGCATTGTATGGTTGACTCGCCACTACACCTGATATTTTCTCTTCAATTCGTTTCATGAATTTCATGAGGTTAGAAGCTACCTGATCCTTGATCAGCTTGTATATCTTTTAGGATATATCCCAGTTATGGAGGTAGGAAAGAAGAGTGACCACCAACTTCAAGTTAAATATCTTTGGTTCGCTTGTTACTTTCAAAAATCGATGGAATCGAATTTTTCCGTTGGTACAGAAATGATCACCGTCCAAAAAAAAATTTTTTTTTGTCTGTCCGTTCTCCGTTCTCCATTCTCGTTTTTTGGTTTTTCCTGAATAATTTTTGAACCGTTGGAGCTACAAAATTAAAATTTGCCGCACATAAGCTTATAAGAAATGGCCCTGATCCGAAGTCGGAAGTCCATCTTTTTTTCGTGATTTTCGACTGTTCGAGTGCCCGAAATTTGAAGCAATCGACTTCACGTTTGGCACATGTATGCAGCTTTGCCCCGTGACGGAACCTATTGAAAATGGGGGGGCTGGGAGTCGGGAGTCTAAAAAAATAAAAAATCGCGCCTACAAAAAACATCATTTTTCAAAAACTGTTTACGAGACCAAAAAAAATTTTGAACCAGAAGACGCAGAAGATACGACTCTATAACCTTTTATTTTTGACATTTTTTCAAAAATATACAGGGTGCGCTGCAAATTCAAAAAAAACTGAAAAATGGGTCTCCCTATTATTGAAAATTGGTTATAAGTGAAAGACTATTATTGAAATCTCACTTTCTATTATATTGCGATATAGCCAGCATAGACAGAAAAAACTTTTGTATTTAAGGTTTTCACCTATTGTACAGGGTGTTCCCAATATTCCGTGCTAAATGATATCAACTTCAAATTTAGCAGAGAAGTAAAAGTCCGTGTCCATTTTTAAACGGTAGAAATTGGTCGCTATCCAATTTTAGCAAGTATTTTTTAAAAATGTTTGAAAAAAATTTTTTTTGGTAAGTTTAGCTTTCAGAAAAATATGTTTTTATTCTTTAACCGACCGACGAAGAAGATACAGTGCAATAATATCTAAAGGACCCAGAAAATTGTTTTTTTACAGAGCAAATTATTAGCCGCAAATCAACAATCGTAAAAAGTATGGCTAACTGGTTCAAACGGTGTCTATCATAGGCCGCATCAAGACCTACAATTTTTATATTTGCAGTTTTCGTCTATCACATACGCATCGTTATTTCGGGCACTGTCAAGACGCTTGTCGTCACAGAGTTTCAGGTTTCGTCAATTATACGGGGCGCGAGATATTTGAAGAAATATCATTCGACAACACTATCACTGGTCTGCAAAAAAAATTTTTTTTCTCTCCTTGTTTTCACGCATGAATTCATCTTATTTTATGCTCTAAACACGGAATCTGATATACAAATAAGTACCACACGTAGGTTTTAAATTTAATATTTACTTCATCAAAAAACAATATTATTAAAGTATAAATTATTATAAGGAAATAAAAAAATGTGGCGGCTTGAGTTTTACAGTAAAAAATCCTAAATTATATTAACAAAACTAATAAATATCGTCAGTTATTTCATTAACTGGTGGAACTGGAGGTGGAGTGTCTTTATCACGAGGAATTGGTCTCTTTGCAGATAGGACGTTCGGATAAACAATCCTATCTTTATTTTTTTTTCGAGAATCCTCGTGTAACAGAAATAACAATCATTCTCATGATTTGGAGGCTCACTCCAAATCATTGGCATTGAAAACGGCATGGATTTGTGTGACTTTCTTCAAGCCAACCTCTCAACGTTCTTGAGCAGCTATTGCAGCACACTTTTGGCAACCGACTTTTATCTCGCTCATCGATAGAAAATCCAAAATATAGCTTATAAGCTGTTTTAACCAGGTCGGTCATGACATATCGCTGTGTTTTTAGTATGTATTCCCACAAATGTAGCAAAAACAATCTGAGGAATTTTTACAAGTCCGTGGCATTTTGTAACCTAAAATCACATAAAATTAATTTTAAAACAACTTTCAAACTTCTATTTTATATTTATTGGCTCTACTTAAAAAAAAATACTCAAACTACACATCAAATACTTAAATCCAATGTAGAGAACATGAACTTTATGCGAAACTTACCAAAATATTTGATATGAAAGGTAAACAATTAAACGACAAGTTTTCACTGAGCTGTTGTAGTGTCATAATGAATACTGCGCATGCGCATATTTACTACCATAAAAATCACCTTCCGCACTTCCCTCCTTCCTTTCTCTTACAACTCTCTGTGCAAATTTTAATATTTAGCGATGTTCGCTGTAACTTTGAAGATCGACGAGATGTGAAGGACATTTTATACAGGGTGCATGCACAATTAAATTACATCGATTTTGCGAAAGTTCCATAGTGGTCCACAGGAGCACGAGAGAAACACAATGTGTCCCTTTACCACACGAAGCCGCGAAGCTCTTTTCTTTTATAAAAAAAAAGCTGCTTCGCGCCACGCGCTACGAACTTGCCCCGACGATTTTTCGAAAGCAATCTTGTTTAGGCCTCAACACTCTAAACACTTATTAGTTCGCAACAAACAAGATTGTTTTTTTTGCGATCGACCCTCCACATTCCTTATTGACATATGATTTCAAGTGGCGTAAATTGATAAGACCAATAAAGTGCGATTCCATCATTAATTATTGCATTCGCGTTTACCGCTACAAAGTAACCATGTCTGCGTTTATGTTTTCGTTTGTTTTGCTGACATTACTCACCAAAGCTTCACCCGCGAGTGCAGAACCGTGCGTAGTAACCCAATTCGATGAAGTTGAAGCGGCCACCAAAACATGTTTAGATATTGTTCTCGACAACCTGTTCGTACCTGCCAACGTAACGCTGAAGCTCAACCTCACGGACGGCGCTACAGTCACTTTTAAAGGCAACATTACCTTCGGGTACGCTATCTGGGACGGCCCTTTGGTTACCATAAATGGGACCAGTATTACCGTCAAAGGGGCCGAAGGTATGTTATAGACCTATAAGTGCCAGACCAATAACTTGTTCTTTAATGCGAGAGTGTGATAAAATATAAATTATATTATAAATAAAAAACAACTTTAAGGTTATATCGTAAAGTTCAGGTACATTGCAATGATAGTTTAAAAAAAATCCTTTCGAAATTAGGGTAACACTAATTTGCACACAATAGAAAGACGAATTTAGTGAATGAAAGTAATGTGACTGCGGTATTACCAGAATAATAAATATAATAATAATAAAATATGATCATAATATACTTAGACCAGAAATATAATGCTATCACAACCGACCCCGTGATTAACTTTGCATGCTGTTTATTACTCCAAAACCGCAACGCCTTATAGAACACCCTGCCGAGCAGACCCTTACCCGTAACCGTTCCAGGACCGTCCGAGGAATTTATTTACCTACACTAACAATAAAACAAACAACAATAAAAAAGTTGTATCCCGGTTGGCAGTGAAGATACCGCCTGTATACTAGACTGTTTTGAGAACGGCACCTTTTGTTTTACGTAATTAGAGAGAACAAAGTTATGACAAATTGGTTAGTTCTCACATGTAAGCCTAGCTTTTCAGAGCCGGCAACACAAACAACCTTAACTATTACTAACTTTGTATTTTTTAAATTTTTGTAAAAAAAAAAACGATGATAAATTCCAATGCGACCAACTACACACAATCAAGAATAAAATTAATATAACCTAAACAGGATCTGTGTGCGACGGCCAGGGCCAGCTCTATTGGGATGGGCAAGGAGGCTGGTCGGGTCCGAAACCACAATTTTTTACCATTCAAGCATTTGGAGGGTCCGTTTTTAGAGACATCTACGTATTAAATTCGCCAATGGACGTCGTACAGGTGACCAACTCCGACGATGTCCTATTCACCAATTGGGTCATCGATGATTCCGTGGGTGATAAGGTAAATTAATATTTTTCGTTAGGTATGGGAACTCACTGAACACACACATTTCGTAAAATCGAGGTTTGATTTTCATTGATGAGATTATCGTTAAACAGTGTAATGATGATAAAATATTTTCTTTGAATATTCCATATTCCACTCGACACCAATGATAACAATGAAATCGAAAACCTATAGATTTCTACGTCAAGCAAAATTCTAAGTAGCTAACTTTTGTCGATAGCTATTTTCGCAAAGCATATTTCGGCGCGGACAAAGGCGGTTGCCACGGTTACGGACGGACAGTTGGCTCGCGCGGCATAATTAGCGCATTCACTAGATCTAGAGTCAGCAAAACTTTTCTCTAACAGAAACTTATTATTAGCGTTATGAGGTCTCTCATTTTTCTTTTCAATTTTGTTGATCTCATTATTGTGCCAAAACGGTCAAACGAGTGAGGTGAAAATTTTTATCTGAATGTATCGCATCAGGAAATTGAATGCTCAGTAAAAAAGGTCAGACTGAAAATTTTCATCAGATGTGCTGTTTCTAAGAAATCGAGATTTAAACATCAACAAGTGATTGCGATTTAACATTTTCATTTTGATATTTGGAGACTAACAAATACTAAGAACAAAGCCCTTACTTTCATCCCCACTTTAGGAAAGTGACAAGTAGATACGAATTCGTCTATATTAACAATGCTAATGTAAAAACTACAGCAACTACTGTAAGTAAATAATTTTCAATATAAATAATATATTTCTTATTATTAAAATTATTTTTAGTTGAAATTTGATTGCAGGGCGTGGCGCCGACTGGTAAAGAGGGCCACAATACCGATGCGTTCGACGTCTGGAATTCAACGAACGTTGAAATACGAGACTCTATAGTTTACAACCAAGACGACTGTCTGGCAGTTAGATGCGGTAAGGACGTACAGTATAATCACCGATCTATCGAAGTCATTAAAAATACTCTCGATCTGGTTGTGAAATTTAGCTACCGGATCTTTAAAGGTGACACAGGCAGCTAAAAACATTCCATGCAGCTTGCAACAAATTAAGCAGCACTGTCGATAACAACTACACTCTTTTGCGTTTTTAATTTAATCCTCTTTATTTTTCGGTTTTAATATTTTCCTCAGTCCTTTGCGTTTTTAATAATTTCTTCGGTCTTTTGAGTTTCAAATATTTTCCTTTTTATTTTACATTTTTAATAATTTCCTCTGTGTTTTGCGTTTTTAAAATTTTTGTCCGTTATTTTATGTTCAAGATGTGAATTTCAGCTACTGGATTTGCACGTAATTTCAAAATGGCTTGGTCGGCACAGCATATTTTCCTTTAATTAAAACATTTCATATTATAAACATTTGCCACTTATATTTTAAATAATCTTTCAAAGTGTGATTTTCTAGATATGTAATTACAAGTCGATATTATTCGCTTATTTGTCAATCATCAACAATATCGATCAGTACTTATAAATACATAAGAACCAAAAATTATGAACATTTAAATACATGAACGATATTTTTATTTGTTGTTCTGAATCCTAGAAATAACTATAATGACTTAAGTGTTCGTCTACATTGATAATAAAAGTACAGTGATGCCAAGTCATCTACCACATACTTCTTTTTTGTTTTATTATAAGAAATAGTATTGGTACTTAACATGCTACAATGTGTAGTTCAGTTCAGATTTGAATGATGTGTTTGAATGTTCGATTTTTTGTTCAGTTAATCAGTTCTGAATTCACGCGTTGGTCCTCGCTAATAGCATATTGGGTAAGCAGCATGGTCGATAACAATGACAGATTTTAAAATCCCACCACCACCCAATAGCAATCAAGGATGTCAACAAATCGATATGGCATTTTTTAGATTAGTGCTACCAACTGAATTTGGTGATAATGGTTGGTAGTACTGTTAATACCTCTTTGCACCATCTGCCATTTTTCGGTGAAGATTTTATATCTCAAGTTATACCGTTGAGCACCTTAACAGTTCAGGTTTTGATCGCCATATGACTCCATTTTTTGCCTTTCGTAGTAGTGTGACAGAGGAGGATTTAGGACAGTTTGACAGCATGCGACCTAGTTCTAAAACAGTGCCTTTTAATTTATTGATTTTTTTGATAGTAGTAGTTTAAATTAATTTTTTTAAAAGTATAAGCAAGGCTCGCCTGCTGTATTGTCGATGTTGTTTTACTATCGATCTTGAAAGTAATAAAAAAAATAAACGATACATGGCGTCGAAAAACGGTTAGGTAAAAAAAGACATCTTCAGAATTCTATGGCATGTTACCGAACAGGTTTCAAAACCACCTCGACGATACCACTATAGAAAGTAAAAAACATTTGTCTTCATTGAATAATAATAAGGTCGATAGATCGGTAGTTCTGCTATACCAGCCCTGGATTTGCTCCGCTCCTAATATAATGGTCAATTGAAGGTGCAAATGTTTACGTTCACGATCTTTTCTGCCACGGAAGCCACGGCTTGAGCATTTCGGTGGGATTTAGTAACGACTCAGTGCCGTTGAATACCTTGGAAAATGTCACGATCGCCGATTCAGTCATCGTCAATTCCGACAACGGGATTCACATCAAGACCCACATAGACGGTGGATACGGATCCATTAAAAATGTGACCTACAGAAATATCACGATGTCAGGTAAGATAGGTGGCGCTAGTATCTCCTGTATTTACAAAGTTCATGGAAAAAGACCATAATTAAAAATTGCGTTCCGCCCGTACTAGGTAGGTAAGAATCTGTAAATTTTAAAAAATGAATTTTTTTAAAAAAATCTTCCGCAGAAGAAACGCACACGTTTGGGTTATAGAAACCTCGACTTGGTTTGGTTTAAATACAGTTCAATTCAAGTTTAATTGTCAAAATATATCACCAACACTGGCTTCAAAATATGTTGGAATAGTTTCAGATCAAGAATGAATAGTTTTTTCTATTTTCGTAATAAATTTAACCTTCTGTGTAATTTTTTATACACCCTCGTATGATGTATGCTTAAATGTCATTCAATAATATGATACAGCAGTATACTGATAAGCCGTAAACAAAATATCCAAGTTTTATGTTATGCGATTGAAAGATAGATAATTATTTTCATGATAGACATAATAATTTTTATCTCCAAACAGCTCAAGGAAATTATAACGTGTATTATAATAAATTATTTTTTAATAAATTCATTTTAAAATTTTTCATTGAAACTAAAAATGTCATAATGTATAGGACATTACATTTAATATTGAAATACCCATCGCTCATTAAATATGTGATTTAAATATTTTCTTACTGCGACACTAAAGTGAACAGGTGCGCCGTCATGCGTGGATCCCATTTTGTTCCTAATTAAATTTGATACTTCTTCTGGCAATATTGGCAATTCCTCTTCTAAAAATCCGCGATAATTATGTCCATTTAGGCTTTCCGGCAGAAAAAGTAATTTCCAACAATTCCAGCCCAAAGCACTTACCGAAAACTATTCTCGATATTTAAATTCTACAACTCCGTGGGGGTTTTATCACCTCAAATATGGTTATTGTGTAAGTTTCTGATTAAATTAGCTCCATCTTTAAATAGTGGTTCTTTGTTAAACAAAGGAATACAAAAACATTGATAAAAATTAACACGTAAAGGAACATCTATGGGAAATTACGCTTGCACTCATTGCATGTGATATCCAAACCAAAACGTTCAGTTCAGTTCAGGATTCTCATTAATAGACTTTAAAAATGCTTCAATTTATGGAGTTCTTACAGTCCGATGGGCCCCTTTTAAATGATTATTTGTCCTCAAAGTACCTGTTTCAGGCAAACTTCCATGTACATTTGAAAATGTTCCCCTACCTGGCATGACTCTATTAGGAAAGCGCTCTTGATATAATCGCCTAGCTTCCGGTGCATTGCCATCAGACAATCGATACATACAATGCATATCTGCCAACTCCTGCTCATTAAACACCAAATTAATAAGACGCGAATAACTGAATTTAAAAACTGATGTCAAACAACTGTCAAACAACCGCATTGACGACAGAATTGATAATTCTTACGGGCACAGCCTACTACAATGATAAAAAATCATTAAAAAGATTTCAAAAGTTCACCTCGGGGTTTACGTGTTTCCTATTCGTACTTCGATTTTTTGAAGAATTTTAATAAAACAGATAGACAATTACTTAAGTAAGAAGTAATAATGATAATAATTCTCTGCTTGCCCCCATATTAACGACCATGCAGAAAAGTGGTTTTCATTTTTTTAACCGACAACAGCACAATTTCTTTAGAAATGATTGGAAGTTCTAAGAATAATTGTTAATTTAAGAGCAGTCAGTGGCGTGCCATCAATGCCTGCCAAAACAGACATGTCAAATTACGTAGGTCCGCCACTGGTGTATTTAAAAAAAAATGATACACTATATAATGTCTCTTGATACAGGCCTTGTATATTAATGCTGACTATACTTTTGAAGATAACATAAAAAAATATGTTGAAAATATGGGTCTAAGTCATTTCGGAACATTTAGCCAATCAATAAAAGCAACTATTTCAAATCCAAATAACGGGAGACTAAAAATATTTTTTTAAATTTTCAAATCTGTCACTTTTTGGGAAAATTCAACGCAGCATTTTGAAAATCAGTTAGAAAATAAAACCTCAACAATGTCGGTAGAATCCATTTGAAAGTAATATATCAACGTGTGTTTTAAAATGACACAAATTGACAGCTTTCTAAGGAAAGAATGTGCGGGAAGGCGACGTCCCGGATAGAGGGCCGTATGTGCCGTAGGTGCACGCGCCCCGTCAAAGGGTGCTATTTGAAAAAACTAGGTTATCCTAAAGAATCAATAGTTTATTACATTAAATGCTATTTCATATGACAAGTGAAGAAAAGTTTCATCTACAATCTTTTCCATAATCAGATGACCCGATAAATAGTCACAACCTCCTAGACACAATTTTCAAAAATTAAATAAAAATTTAAGAAAACAAAGACTGATTAGGTACAGGGTAGTTTGTGAACATTATTAAGGTTAGTAAACTTATAAATAAGTATCACCACCATTTTTGACATGGATACGATAATAAAGTGTTCAACATCCAAAATGGGCGCTGACAGTTTCTAGTTTGGATGAGGTATTTGCCGGCAGTGTTCTGTCACGACGCGCCCAGATAAAGTTAAGTGTACGGCATTTTTTCGTGTGTTATAATCCTTCCGGGGTCTTCTGACGATCTTTTTGGCTTTTAGACATGAATAACTTTGGCATAACGATCGAGCAGAACTATCAAAATCGAGCACCAGGCAGCACAGGGACCGCGGAGCCCAAAAACAACGTACCTATCAGCGATCTCAAAATGATCAACGTCACGGGAACCGTCGGCTCGAAAGCCGTCCCGATTCACATAGTGTGCGCGGAAGACGGTTGTTTCGATTGGTCATGGTCCGGCGTCAGCGTTACCGGCAAAAAATCGAACGACTGCAATTACGAACCGCAGGGATACAGCTGTTAGATTTTTAAGTTAAATCCCTTGGGTCGCTGGTGATTTCTGAAAAGTTACTTTGAAAACAGACTACGATGGGTACGTTTTAAGGATACCTACTCCGCTATACATAAATATTGACCAAAGGGGGGCCCAAGGTAGTACGGTTGGTCATCCTTCATATACGTATACTTCGACCAGAAATATGGTGCTTTTAAAACCGACCCCGGGATTAACTTTGCCTACTGTTCATTACTCTAAAACCGCAGCAGCTTATAGAACACATAGAACATTCCTAGGAATTTATCTACCTACACTGACAAGCGAGATATAAGTATGTTTCGAATACTTTTCGCAGACCAATTCTTGAAACCCGTACATAAAAAAAAGTGCAAAGTAACAATGTATTACGTTCTATTTCATTACATTTCTACATATTAATACACAAAACATTAAATATATTAATAATAAAGTATCAGTCGGTTCAAAAATCGTCACTATCGATAAATATTTTCTTCTTTTATTGCTCCTTTTTCACAGTTAGACCAGCTTTGTACTGATATTTTTGGCTACCTCTTGCCGCATTACGTTTATGGTACCATCACTAAATTTTGGTGCAGTTATTTTTTTCTATATGCGCTTTGAACTCTGACCAAGTCACCTTAATTGTTGTGCTATCGAATCGATTTGGTTTTAAACGGTCCATTTCTATAAATATTCGTTACGGTCCATTTCAGATCTACTGTAAAATACTTAAAACGTTAAACCAATAAATGTACTATATTTTTGGTCGTATTATACCCATTTGCGAGTCTTTTAGAGTCGGAAACGACCTAAAAATTGTGTATACCTAACCTATTTTTAAACAATACTTTCAATAACAAATTTTGCAAAATTTGATAGTAAATTTTGGCTAATTTGATTATGTTATTTGTATGTTAATTTTTGATTCTAATACAATTAAATTTGATTTCTTAATGTTCGTTTTTACTTTATCACGCTAAATACAATGTGCCCCAGATTAGTTCCTATTATACCTACAGCAAAAGTACGGGGAAACTGAGATTCACGATCGGTCAATTGGTTTGAAAAATGGCAGATTTCGTTTATCGCCAGTAAATCCAGAGCGGTTAAATTGACAACTGGCAGGGAGTGACATTGTTGAGACACTTTTTTAAGACGGGTAAGATAGCGTGTTTTCATGGGTGGACAAAGTGACCAACAAACAAGTACCGGAACAATGCAAAAGCATTTATAAATAATGGCCACCATCAAGACAAGAAAAAATGGATAACTTAAACACATTATGAGGACCGAATATATATAAGGGTTTCTAAAATCTGTTCTCCAAAGGAAAGTCTATGACAAAAGAGGACCAGGAAGACAAGGAATATACTCATTCTCAAAAACAACAAGCCAATTATTTAAAGCAGCCGTGAACAAAGAGGTTATCTGAAGAACATATGACAATCGCTTCACGTTATTAATAATTTGTCGATATATTTTGAACTCTGGGGCATGCGCGGGGTCCATCATTAAGATATCCATAAATATGGAATGCATAACATTTTCGAAATATATGTATCGAAATGAATACCAAATGCAAACATTCTTTTTTATTACATTATGACCATTAATATTATTTAAAATAAAACCAGTACTATTTATTCATAATGCTCTCCACAGACCTATTTGCATTAATATAAATAAACAGAAAAATTCGCAATGAGAGTTTTTTAATTCATAGATACACACATTGCTTACGTAGCAAATTGCAAAATATGAACATTTTACAGCAAAAAAATATTGATGACGATGATACATTCAGATGATTCAGATGATACATTCAGATAATAGCAACTTGCAGAACATATAATTCGTAAATTAACAAACTCTTTTTTGCAGTTGTTAAAACAATCGATGAATAAATTGCCCAAAGTAAAATTGTGCCTTTTGTGTGCAAATATATGTTATCGGAAAGTATTTTGGTTTTAAAATTAAGTTTGTTTGTAATTTATACAAAATTAAGAAATAATTTTTAGGACCTTCAAGCTTATATTATTGAGTGCTATAGCTATAAAAGAATATTTTTTTTTATAAATATTAATTTTTCTATCACTGTTGGGTTAGAAAAAAGAGTTTTTCTTTTTTATGTCACCGATAATCTATTAAAGACATTTGGTACAGATTAGAATTCTGGGGACTGGAGGTTTTTCATGGGGTCGTCCGAGAGCAGTGTTAAAGCTGTTCTTTTTGCACAACCCAAATGTTCTTGTTTCTGTACCGGTTGCTCATTCTGTGCAGATGAAAGAATGGAACTGTTGCTTGAGAAAATCAAATAGTACAATGACTATCGATGATTTGTGGTGACTTAAAAAAAGAGTCCGGATTGTCGTATTGGAGGCTTTTTGTAATAAAAGAGAACTCCACTACAAGTCCTTTATTTAATCTGCGTCATGAGGTTCGGACATAAGCGCGCGAGATGCCAGGCCGAGAGTCCCACATTCTAACCTCTCTAGACCATAGAATAAGAACACCACATACCACCACACCCCACCACAGAACAACCCCGATGCAACACGGATATTCGGAGGTTTTTTGTGTGAGTGGGACAGTAGAAACAGACAGCAAAATTGGGTAAAAAAGTACTGGCGAAAAAGAGCTAATTTAACTCCGGCATCAAAAAACATTTTTTGCGATAGTTTTATTGATCCACGAAAAATTGTTTTTTTTACTCCCGTCTGTAAAATATCTAATTACACACCGATCTAGCTGGCGGCAGACGTCACTTTACCACGTCAGTTTTCCCACTTCGGACATTTCACACACTACAAAAACTCAAAAGCAATGCTTTATTGTCGCCTATGCAAGTAGATTGAGCCGACCATAGATTCAAATTTAGGTCGAATGCGCCAGACCGTCTGCCATTCAAGTGAAGTATAGTAAGTAACATGCACAAAATAACGCTCAATCACTATGATACGGAATAATAGGATAGGATAAGATAAGATTTAGCAACGTCATCTATTTTTGAAAAAAGCATTCTTTCCGATTATTACGCCATCAGAATAATGACATCAGCACTAATTATAGATACGATTTAAAACGGTTAAGTTCTATTTTTGTTTGAGGCGATTTTTCTAAGACACCGTTTTTTGAAATTAGTATTGACGACCTATTTTGGTTGATGTTAAAAATTGGCTGGTTCATTTTCTAAATTATAATGTCGAGTCGGGTGACAGAATTCGTCACCGAACTTGTCAACGAAACTGACCTTTCTCACCTTTTTATCCTTAAAGATGAGTGAGATAACTCCCCAAAATCGACATGTCTAATTTCTTTCGCGTGGAGCATTGACTCTGTCTTGGTGACATTTCGTCAAAAATGCACCAGGTTTTTTCAGACTGAGTGGAGATTGCTCGGAATTCACCTTAAACAATGACCCGCATCAATGGATAGACTTTCGATTTGTTTTTGTATAGAGGAAATATGAATGAAATCTGGTGTCTTATCTCTTGATGATGTCCAGACACTGCTAATGTTATTTGTCGAAGTCTGATGTCTAGTTTTCTTTTAGCCTGGTTGATATTTTTCGACCTGTTTCATCGATGCATTCTTCGCCCCAGCTGCATGGTTTTCTGGAAACACCTTTATGACTAAACGATCGTAAATGTTTTCGAGATTTTATTACAAGTAGAGAATCCTGTTTTCATGTTATACTTTTTTCAGAATTGTGGATATTTGATTGGTGATATTTTAAATATACGTGGAAAAACTACAAGATGGTCGATTACGGAGTTACTCTGTCTAAGTGGTTATGGTGAAGTGTATTTTTTGATGGAATGCATGATATCTTGATAATGGTAGTAGTTAGAGAGAAGAACTAAAGTGAGATATGTTAATTGATATATTAATTAAATATTCTTAATGTTGTGTTAATTAATATACTCCTCACCATACAGCAATTAGATAATATAGTGTCTTTAGTACGGTACGCCTTGGGCAGCTATGAGAGCTTGGTGAAGCTGGGATCTTTCATATTGTTCCATTGTTATTTCTCAACAGCGATCTCCAGGCACTTAAATTGTTTTTTGAGAAATTGACGAACTATCGCTAGCATGTTGCCAGGTCTTATTGGTTGCAGATAAGATTTTAAAGATATTGACTATATGAGCCATGGTTTTATTCATATAGTTATTAGATAGATAATATACGCAACTTTTTCCAAAAAAATTTTTTTTATAGTTTCCCCATAAGTCCTTATATTATCGGCATAGGTAGAGCCTCTATGTCTCTAGTAGCTATATGGGTTTATTAAATGAGTACATCAAGGGCATCAAGGGCAGCCTCGCCCATTCGTTGATTGCTTGATTCATCGAGTTTTCACACCTGTCAATCAATATTTTCTAATGGTGATCACTCGAAGTAAACGTCAATAATAGGGATATTTAAAATGCTCATACGAGTAGCACACAATTTTAAAAATGTTTTTTTTTTTAATTAACACAATTAAAACAATCTTATCAAAATCACTAACGAATAGATATATACTCAATCCATAATAACGAGCTGAGATACACAGAACGGTATTTTTATGTATTGAAAAATATAGGGAAAATTAAAAATATTTTAACAAAATTTCGTGCTATTTTTTCGTTAAAGATTATCATACTTTAACAAACTTTTAACAATAGCGAATATGTTTTCTAAGAATTTGTGACAAATTAGGGGAATGTTTGTGCTACATCGGCTATTGCTTATTTTTTGTAAAAATAGTGACCTTATGAAGGGGAAAATGTGTTTAGTCAATAGTCATTACGACTTCCCTCTCTTGTTTCATTAGTCTTAGCATTTGTTCTTTATATTTGATATACCCAGGGCTCCAAAGTTTCTCTTTTCTTCTTTTCTTCTTCACAAAAGTATTATTAGCGACCAAGATAAAACACAACATCTCACGAGTCATATTTTCAGTGCGGAACACTTGTCTCATGTTCATAACAGGCTTTTTGAATGTGGGTTTTTATTTCCTGTGGGATGTCAGCATTTTCATTAAAGAGAGTACCTAAGTAATTTTAATTTCTAACCCTTTCAATATGTTCGCCTTTGTGTATACATTGCCGATGTTTAAAAGAATAATATACTCAACAACCAATGATCAATTGTTGTTTACAGCCTAAAGCTCTTCTGATGCATCCTTTTGTTATTCTAAAATCAACTAATGTGGATCGCAGTGTTCATAGATTTTGTTGTTCAATAACGACGTGTAAAGTTTATAAATAAGTTATTATTATTATTATTATTATTATTTTTATTATTATTATTTTGGTGAGCCAGTTAATGTGCCAATAACTGGGTATCCCCGTGTGTTTACTGCGAGGTTCCTTGTAAAACACGTGCGGAGATCATCGCATCTTACATAACGTTTGTTTGCTCTGCTGTGGAAGTAGATAATTAGAGTCCACCGCTCGAAACGTTGATAAATAATATTTGCGACGTAAGGACTATAAAATGAGTACTCGTCGGCGTCGGAGCGAATTGTTAATTGGCGCGAACACGTAGTAGCGATTCGGTGCGTGGCAGATAAAACCCGCGGATCATGTCGAACGAACTGAGGGACGTCCAAAATTTGGACGAAATCCTCCGATCGCATTTGAAAAGTGGCGAAACGATCGAAGACGTGCGAACGACCAGGCTGACGGCTGTCGGTGACAACTACGGTTCGTTGATGTTGAGGTGAATATTTTAAAACGAATTTTTAATTACGTTCGCTCTATTGAACTGGTATTATTGAGACGTCACAGCCGTGAATTCGCGAGATAACTTTTATTCGATTTTTAAACGGGTTTGTTTAAAGTGGTATACTTGGACCAGAATTATAGTGCTTTTACAATCGACCCGGTGGTTAACTTTGCCTACTGTTTACTACTTCAAAACTGCAGTCCCTTATAGAACACCTTGGCTAGCAGATCATTAACCATTCCAGGGACGTACTAGGAATTTATCTCCCTTCACTAACAAGTGTGATATAAGTATGTCTTCAACCTTTTTCGCCGAACAATTCTTGAAACATGTACATAAAAAAATTAGTACAAAGTAACAATTTATTACGTTCTACGTCACTTCTTTTTATTGCTGCTCCTATTTTCCCTTGTGAATTTCTTATAAAATTGTAAACATTCTTACATTGGACAAACTGTGTAATAAATAATAAATGAATAATAAATCACTGCAGAAATAAATTCATTTTTATAGAACACTGCCCAGACTAACATCCAGGATGTTACTTAAATTTCAGTTAAATATAATTATGAATTCCTTAACCACTGTTCGTAGTAAAAAAAAATGTTTGTCGCCTTTCGAACGTTCGTATTCCTTTCGTACAAGTTATTTTTGCTTTTCACTTCACCTCACATACTTCACTTGCTAAATAAACTTTTTTGGGAACGAATCTTCTTTACATATTTAAAAATGCGAGACAATTGATAATTGGAAAGTAAAAGTAATGTACTAGGTAAAAGGGAAATAATATTAAGTAAATGAATCAAGAGAAAATAGTGGAAATATATTGGTTTCCACAATTTTCTTATATTAAAGATATCTAGAGTGAATAAATACTATTTGAAAGCTGTTTGTCAAATGTCTTTCGCCTTATCTAGCGGGTCGCGGATCATTTGATTCGTTTTGTTTTAAACACGGTCTTATGCATTATTTTAATATGTCCAACAATCTAACCCCATGCATCCTCGCTCGCCATGAGAACCCGCCCCCAGCATCATTTCAATATTTATTAGTTTTATTTATTTTACCATCATCGACATATATATATATATATATATATATATATATATATATATATATATATATATATATATATATATATATATATATATATATATATATATATATATATATATATATATATATATATATATATATATATATATATATATATATATATATATATATATATATATATATATATACATATTTTGTTAAATAAAGATTTGTTAGAAAAACATAATTAAAACTATGTTACTTTCTCTGCAATAGGAAATCATATTACACTCAGGAACGTCAACTTCTAATTAACCACACACCAGTTTAAAATAATATAATAATAATAATAATAATAATAATAATAATAATAATAATAATAATAATAATATAATACTAATATAAATGTTAAATTTATACAGTTGCCTTTTTTTATCGAAGTCTGTTTCTCTCATTCTTATTTTCTTGAGATAGTTGAACTTTTGCTAAAATTTATCATTTACACCGAAAATTTACATTTGTGAGGTATGGTGTTGGAAAGTGCTTATTATGGAACGAAAATATACAAATTTGACTACCGACCTGTATGATCGAACATTACAGGGAGGCAGGTCGGTGTTTAAGAAGAGCCAACGGTTTGTGGCAGGAAGATTGCTGCAGACACAAGTGCAGGAAGCAGACGAATTGTGAATTTCAACTGATACTTTTCTGAATTTGATCTGAGACCAAGAAACCCAGACCTTCATATAGCAAGGTTAAATTTTGCTAATTTTATGTCAGATGAAACTATATTTTGTCTCTACAACTCAGATAAACGTATCATAGTTTATTGAAGACCAATGTAACTTCCAAAATATCAGATTATTTGGTATAGGGTCAGATATGTAATGGCGACGAATCTCTTTAAGTGCTTGTACTGACTTGGTGGTCATTAATAATTGGAGTTTGTGGAGATCTTGCAAGAGCATGTAATACCACTTCTCCATTACATTGGTGACAATTTTCTGTTTCATCAAGATAAAGAAAGTTCTTAACCTAACCGGAGATATTGTCTAAACTAACCAAAAGTTAATTATTTTTAACTAAACTTAATATTTGTTTTATTTTCTGAATTTTCTTGTTGTGTTTATTTGTTTTTTTTTTTCATATTCTTTTGCGATTTTATATTTTGTTAATACTTTAGTTAGAACAAAAATATACAGGGATTAACAGAAGTTACCTAGAAAAACTTCAATTCAAATGGCAAAGTTTAAAAACAGTGGCACTTTTTTAAAAAATTTAAATGGAACACTCTGTATATTTTCTGTTGTGACGAAAGATATTTTTCTCTCATTTCAAAAATATATCGATTGTTGATATTAAGAACGGATTTTCCAAATTACAACAATCTATAGATTTTAGAAATCAGGAGAAAACGATCTTTTACCGTAGCAGAAAATATATAGGGTGGTCCATTTAAAAACAAAAAGGTTGCTACTATTTATCAACATTGCGACGGGCATTTCTTTTCTTTCAGAAGTCTAAGAGATAATAATGCAAAAATTACACAAGTTTTGTGTTAAAAGTTTTTCTGTGTGACTTTCGTTAACCCCATAGACGCAAATATAAAAAAAAATGTATATGAAAATATTTGATGAGTATTATGAAATAAAACATGGCCAGTGAAGAGAAAGCAATAATCTTACCAATCAGAATATCGATAAAAACAGCAAATAATACAATGTAAATATGCGGTGGCATTTGAATATTTTTGTCCTACTTTCAGGCTGGAAATCAGGCTGAAAAATGACGTGACCAAAGACTCGCGAACTTTGGAGGTTGTGGCGAAAACGCTGCCCCGCAGTGAGTTCGTTCAGCACATCTTCAACGTCCAGGTCACCTTCAAGAACGAAATTGCATTTTACACGTCGATCATCCCCGCACTGGATCGCTTCGCGAAGGAAAGGGATGCCAGTGCGGATACGGACTTCGTTCCCAAACCTTACGGGGGTCGAATCAGTCTCAACCCTGCTAACGCCGTAGTGGACGACGACGCAGTTCTGATATTGGAAAATTTAAAGATTTTGGGTGAGGATCCTCTTTATTATTAGGTATGGTCTGTTCATAGATATAAGAAAGTGACCAATTGCTTTTGAATGGTATTATCCAAAGGTAGTCATTAGCATACAATGCAACAAGATTATTACCTAAAGTTTCGAAATTTAAATTCATGTAAAATTGTAGTCCGTAATAGAAAATAATTTTATACCTACCTGTGTATAATATTCTTTGTTTTGGTATTAGTAATCATTCTTATTTCGTGTGTGATACAGCGTGTGTTGAATCGTGTGCGAATTATGTAAAATATGTTCGAGTCTAGTGTATCTCAGGAGATGCTCCCGCGCAAATGTAGAAAACACTATTCTATTGAGACTAAGGACTAAGGACTAAGGACTAAGGACTAAGGAATAAACAATGTTTATTTGACTCTTATTAAACGTGGTGCCAGCAAGCAAGCATCTTTAGAAGAAACCACCACATTGACGAAAAATCAACTGTATGGAAAATTGTGAATAATCCCATTTCTCGAGTGTAGATGAAACTGATCAAGATATAATACGGCCTAAAATTGGTCAGTTATACGAGGAACAAAGCGTGCCTATATTAGATATCTTAATTAGGAGGCTCGAAAAAGATGAAACCGGTGTTAAATGTCGCAGAACTACCTTATGGAAGTGTATTCAACACATGGGTTTTAGATTTAAAAAAATTGACAAAAGGCAAGTTTGAATGGAATCTTTTAGAATTCGGAAATGGCCACTGGAATATCTAGAAAAAATTAGGATTTACAGAGAACAACAAAGGCCAATTATTTACGTAGATGAAACCTGGTTCGACACTTATGATACCCCGGAAAAGGGTTGGGTTGACTCAACCGATAAGTGTAAAACAAACGCGCCATTAAAAAGAAGTAAAAGAATAACTATTTTGCATACTGGCTCTAAAGATGGTTGGATTCCAAATGGACTTTCTCTGTCTGCGAAAAATATTAGAGATTCTTCTCTGGATTACCATGAAGACACCACCGCTGATTTATTTGAAAGTTGGTTTAAAAACAAACTAGCCATAGCGCCATAATAGCGCCATTGTAATGGACAATGCAAGTTATCACAGTAGACAATTGACTAAAACCCCTGACACGAAAGCAACAATCCAAAAGTACATGTATGATAACGACATTTATTTTCACGAAGATTATACCAAAAAGTAATTAATTGAGGTTCTACAAAGCTTGAACCTATAATAGGAACACGTCTGTGATAATTATGCAAAAAATCTACGGCATACAGTTTTAAGGCTTCCAAAAAAAAAAAAAAATAGTGTAATATCAATTGATTGTAAAAAGCATTTTATATGAGAAATATAGGAATTCATCGTACTTAACTGTTTGATTTCCTATCATGAACATGGACCATCTTGTATATAACAAAATGTTTTTTAATATGTCAGCAACCGAGTCTCCGAGTCACGAGGAATTTTTAACCAATTTGTTTTTTTTTAATTCAATGAGCTCGCGTCTTTACTTAGACGCACGCCCAGGTTTTTCCACATATCAACGAGTAAATTAGGCTAGTCGTTAAACTTGGACAAACATAATAACACCCAAGGCTGCCGGTGGGAATCGAACTCACAACCTCCGGCAAGTCGAGATAGCAGGGATACCGCCTTACCAGCCGAGCCATCCTCGCTCCCTTCTAATTTGTTTAACTGATCTGAGTTTACCGATATACGCAACAACATTTTTATTCCAAATGAACTTAATAACTGTGGATTTTCTGAATTTATCTCTGTGTTTCATTTTACAAATTACACTACAATGTATTTATTTTCATATTATTCCTACTTATATATAAGTTTTTATTCAATTGATACTAGAATAATTACCTCGTCATTTATCTGGCCATTTCTATAATTATGAACATGTATAATTATTATATTTATTTTTCTGTTAAATTATACCTGCCGTGACGTCCTTCATTCCAACTGACCATAACCAAAACTGCCAATTCATATTTATTTGACTGGGAGAATATATGAAATATACGTCCAAATTGTAACGGTTCCAGTATGGATCAGTTTAATTGATTTTCCTCCCTGTTTCCTAGGTTTTGTAAGATGAAGTAAAATAATAGTATATTATGCAACAAGTGCGCTAAACGGCGCGAGTCTTTACTAAATGAGTGAGTTGCGTACTGTTAGTTTTTGGGTACATTTTTGCAAAACAATACGGTAAAATATTCGAAAACATCGATCACGTGGTAAAGAGACGCCATTTTAGAGAAGAGGATAGAAAAATAAATAAAATATCAAAATAACTAAGAACCAAAAGTTCAGATTTTCACGAAATTGTATATATATATATTTTTCGACGACACCGTGTCTTTATCAAATGTGATAAAACAAAAAACATTTGATAAAGACACGGTATTGTCGAAACAATTGTCATTATTTATTTTGCAAAATGGATTTTCATCAAGTAAAAGCCACCTCAGTTAAAGTTTTGAAACAAGCTGAAATTGGTTTCTTGGCTATTTGGTATTTCAAATAAAATATCCTTCAAAATATTAGTTTATCCGTTAGTAAAAAAAAAAAAATTGGCACAGGCTCAATTTTCATGAAGACAAAACGAGAAATCAAGAAGTTTGGAATTTGTTGAGAGATTTTGAATAACCAAATTAGTGTATCTTATTTATTCGATCAAAATCTTACTGGAGCCCGATATTTACAATTTCTTCAAAATGACTTAATTCCTACTCTCCCAATTTTTTCGCAAATCCAATCAGCTGCAAGATCTAAAGATATTACTTCAATGGATTTTTCCTCCGGGTATATTTATAATCACAAAATTTAGATGATTTAAGATTAATGGAGGCTTTTTGAACTGATTAGAATATGAAGGCTTTTCAACGCCTATTAAAATACTTTTTTTGACTTGACAAAAATTATGATGGCCAGCGTTTTTCTTAAAATACAATACCAGATTTTTAAATAAATTTGTTCCATATTTTAGCATATTAATTTTTGGGTTAATTAAATTGGTTATCTAATTAACTGATTAAGCAAATATGAAATTTTCTTGTCCAAGGGGCTTCTTTTAAGTTATACATATGAAAAATAAAGATTATCATTATTATTATTTCTATTACTCTCTCTTTCTCACCGTTTCCAATACTTCATTTTTTCAGGTAAACTTTACTTTCAGGTTATAAAAATGGTTCCAGACAAGAAGGCTTCGACCTGTCGACCTCCAAACTAATCTTGGAGTCATTCGTAAAGCTCCACGCTTATTCTATTGGCCTGAGACTGGAGGATCCGAAGGTGTTCGAGTCAGACGTGAAGCCTTACCTCCACGATTACATCTTCGATGAAAAACTCGTCGAAATGGCCATCGATAAGACCAGGGACATCCTCAAAGCTGAGGGCTTGGCGGCAGACCTAATCGAGCGATCCATAGAGACCATTAAACAGAGAAATAAGAATGCGGTGGAGCCGTGGATCGGTGTGACTCACAACGATGGTTGGGTAAGTGACCCAGTGACAGAAGACTCCATTTTGTATTATTTGGTTGTCATTCTAATTTTTGAAATGAAGGTTTCTGTTATTATGGTTGAAATACATTTCGATATAGCTTCAAGTAATATATAAGCATGTACAGAGTACAATGCGAGCCCGATTCAGCTAAGCTCTGAAGAAGTAAACAGGAGGATTGGCGAATCGTCAGCAACTTCGATTTATCACCAACCGATACAGGAGGAATCCAGAAGATTTTTAAATATTTTGGCAGAAATTTCGCAGTAACTACGACATAACAAAGAACTTGGATTTATGAATGGTCTTCAGACAAGGAAATTGGAAGCGGAATTGAACAAGTCCTAGGCGTATTCCTAAAATTAAAAAAAAATGTTTACTTGTAGCGACTTTGATTTTGGTCTTTGATTGAGATTTATATGCCGCTGTTTGGTCAGTTGTACGGTGTTGATGGCTGGGCACTAAAAGTAAAAGATATAAACGAATTGGAAACATTTGAGATGTGGATATCTGAAGAGAATTGGAATGATGTATACAAGGTCCGAGAAGGAAACGTTAACTTTTGGTAGATTTTTCAATCATTATTTTCCATTGAAGTTGAAAAATAAAATTAAAAAAAAAATAAACTAAACATTTTAGTTGTACTTTCTAGAAATGATGATTACTTTAAATCGCACCAAAACCAAATAGAAGAAGAATATGACAAACTAAAAAAAAGATGAAGAATACAGACAGAAGATTGAATGTTAGGATAATAAAACAAAATGTATGTGGCAATTTTCAAATGCAAGGCGACCCTAAGTACCCGGAAGTAGCAAATCGTTATAATGAGTATTTATTACCAATTGTACCGGATCTAATCAAACAATCAAAGCCCAAAAAATTCACTTAAAAAATGCCAGTTAACAACCAAACAATGTTCCTCAGACCGGTGTCAGCAGATGAAGCAGCAAATAAAATAAAAAATAAGCACAGTAGTACTTATGACGAAATACCTACAAGCATAGTTAAATTAGCACTGCTCAATGTTCTTAGTCATTTATCACACAGCTTCAAATATGGAATCTTTCCAGATCAATTAAAAACAGCTCTAATTAAGTCATTATATAAAAAGGGGGAGCCGGAAGAAATGAATAATTATAGACCAATCAGTCTTCTCTCTGGTTTTTCAAAAATATTTGCAATAGCATTATGCGGTAGATTGGTAGATTTTTTTTTTCATTGACTGTAACTCGTTTAAAGACCATCAGCATGCACTTTTTGAGTTTACTAAAACAATCTTGAAACATATGGAAAATGACGGTATGTCATGTCATGGCACTTTTTTTGGATTTGTCAAAAGCCCATGCCCAGTACGAAGATTATTTGTAGTTCAGAAGAGAGTTATAAGGCTAATTAAAAAGATGAAGTGTGGAGATAGTTGTCGAGGAATTTTTCAGATGGAAGGCTTAATGACAGCGTATGGTGCCATTTTTAAAAATCGGGAATATTTCGAACTACATGTATCATCCCATACCTACAACACAAGAACGCGAAATTTAAATTACCCAATACATAGATTAACTCTAACTGAGAAGAGTCCATACTATATGTGTAGAAGATTTTATAACAAATTGCCCAACAGTTTAAAAGAAATAAATAATTTCAAAAGATTTAAAAGAAATACTAGAACACCTGATAGAATTAGAACACTACTCAATAAAAGAGTATTTTGAGAAAATATAGTAAGAATTTTTATATATTATGGTTAATTGTATAGTAACTCTAGGTATTAGACACTATTTCCATGATGCTTTTGTATTTTGTAATATACTAAGACAATTTGAAATAAAGATGATGATTATTATTATTATTATTAATATTACAGGTGAACAATATCATGATCAAATGGGATGAAAACGATAGGCCAGTGAGTGTAAAACTGGTCGACTTCCAGGTATGCGAGTACAAATCAGTCCTGAGGGACATTTTATTCTTCCTCTTCACCAGCGTCCGAAACGATATCCTGGCCGATAATCTGGATAAACTGCTCGACCACTATTACGAAAATTTCGTCGCAACGTTGAAAAATATAGGAGTTGACGCGTCGAGGTATTCGAGAGAATCTTACGACGAGCATCTGAAGATTGCCGCGAGGGATTACGTGTACTTTCACACGGTCGTGATGCTGGAACCGATTCTCACCGACAAACCGGTCGATCTTTCCGACTTGAGCTTCGAGGAACTGGAAAAGACGCCTCGATTCCAGGAAACCAGCTCAGGTCACAAGGATAAGCTCCTGCTGGTGACCAACACGTTCGACGCGAAGGGCTGGTTGGTTTCGTGACGCTTGGAAAATAAGTTTTTGTTTTGTTTTTATTAAAACTGGTTTCGGAAACAATTTAGTTTCATTTACACAGTTCTTCAACCCTTTTAGATCAGATTAGGTCACATTGTTCCGCAAAATACAGTGAACGGCTAAAATATGGACAAAATTAGATTGTCCTTATCTGTAAAGCATCAATGGTTCGATGACAGAGGTGTAACTCTATTGTTGTCTTAAATCCAGGAGCAGACTTTTTGCTCTTAGAAATGAATGTTTTGTCTCCATTAAATACTTGCTGAGATGCCGCTTCTCCAACGATTTTAATGTTATGCATTGATTGTCTCACCTTAAAGTTATTGAACCAACCTTCTGATGCTTCAAACCCTCCATCCGTAGGCTTTTCTTCGCGAAAGATTACCATCCTATGCACCACAACAAAATGGGAGGATTAACACTAAAATGAGAACAAATTAGACGTCCATTGAAGATTACGTTGTTAGTTTTATGCATACCGTTTGGCGCTGTTAAATTAAAACAAACCTCAAACCAATTTTCTACAAAAAAAAAGCGTCCCGTTAAGGGCAAAGTTAATTTAGATTTGTATACCCAATAAAATATTTTTTCTATGCAATATGCAAATAAATTTCCAATTTAAGCAACCTTTGATCGAACAATGATAATTGCTTGAGATAATAACCGAGTCGATATTCTACTAACTCTATTTGCCACCTACAACTATTTAAGGTGCGTGGAGAGTAATCGGCAGGTCATAGAAGAAGTCAGCAGGACAGATTCAATACCCGACGTTGAAATCCAAAGTGTACCTACAAGTTCCAGAGCTTCCAGCCAGTTCAAAAGTGCCCAGTATAGTTTTCTCTTTATCTTTAGTAGGAATAACACACAATATTGCTATTAACGATGTTCTTTTTTATATTAAGCTCTCGTATATCACAGTTCAACAGTCGAATCCATCAATTTCGAAATTGCAGAAGTTGGATTTGTTTCCTGCAATGTCGACCCCCGACCACTTCCAGTCGACGCAGCCGTCATCCGCGCATAATACGTAAACAGGAAACGCGCTATCCGACACGTCACCACTGACGTCGATCATTTGCAAATCGCTAATGACCACGTTGTTTCGCGGTTCCGCCTTGCTGTCGGGATAGTTTTCCTGGATGAATACGCCGTACTTCTGCAACCCTATAAAAATGATAGCAATAAAAACTCACAACGTCACAATGTCTAAAATTCTCTTAATTTGATGGTCTATTCATCTCTCTAAACTAGAGTATCAAGAACGCGTCAACACTCTCTCTGCTGCTCCTTTCCAAATATTTGTCTTTTGGATGATGATCAACTCATGCTCTCAAAACTGTCCAGTTGATTATTTACCATTTATTCTTCTTTTAATCTAAGCTTCCAAGAAGGTATAGCAGCAGTAGAATGTGCTTCCTTCCAAGAATTTCTACTTTCTGAGACCGGTTGCGTAGTTGAAGTTTTTAAATGTTTATTTTCAAATAAAAATGGATTATTCAGCTCGTTCAATTGATTATTTACAAATATAAATATCTGAATGTGGTGCGTTTATTTTTCAAGCGATTATTTATAAATTGGAATTACAATATCAGAATGTGATGCGTTTATGTCTCTTTCAATCTAACCTTTCAAAAAGTCGCAATCATTGTGAGGGTTATATGCTCGTGAAGCGTTGTAGTTGAATATTTACAAATGCAAATGTCTATTTCTCTCTCAGTATAATCTTTCAAGAAAGTCGACTGTGCATGATGGGACTCTCTCTCTCTCTCTCTCTCTCTCTCTCTCTAAGAATTTATGTCTTCTGATTTATCATTATCGTTTAGATCCCTATTGCTTCTTTCCAAGAATTTTGGTATTCTGCTTGATGATGGCCAATTACGGGCTCTTGAGGCCTTTAACTTGATTGTTTACAAATCGAAATAATCGTATTTCAGTCCAATCTTTTGAGGTATCAATTACGGTGCCACTCTTTCTATTGTTTCTTTCCGAGAATTTCTGTCTTCTGCTTTATGATGGCCATTTCAAGAAGGTATATTGGCAATCATGGCGTAACTCTTTCTTCTGCTTTTTTTTCTACTGCTACTGCTTCTGCGTGATAATGGCTTTCACGACTTGCAGTCTGGGAGAAACTTGTATACATTGGTCCTTTAAAATTGATCAGGCAACTTACCGGTCATAGTGATGTTTTGGTAAGTTACATTCGTGATCGACCCGTAACCTCCGTCCCTGTGAGTTTTGATGTGGATAGCGTTTATGGAGTTCACCACTACGGAGTCCAAGATGGTGACGTTAGTCAAAGTGTTTAACTGAACGGAGGTGTTACTGAATCCAACGGAAATACTGAGGCCGTGCGTTCCGCTGCAGAATAAGTTTCGTACCAATATGTTGGAACCTTAATAAATCAACATTATTAGGTTGTCTCTCTTACTGTCAAACATCAAATAGTCTAAACGCCATTAATGTATCCGGCGTCCCAATAAACGGAACACTAAAAAAAAAACATTTAAAGTACCGCATCTCAGGGCCACGCAGTCGTCTTGGTTGTACACGACGGAATTTTGTATAACTACGTCCGTCGAGTTCCAGACGTCAAATCCGTCAGTACTGTGGCCCTCATGTCCCCTAGGTGCGACCCCCTAAAAATAATCAATGTTTATTGGACTTTTCATTTCCAACAATTAATGTGGTATTGTATATTCCCTTATTTACTATTTTATCGAAACAGTGTTGCGTAAAATTAATAGAAGTACAATTTAAAATTAATTATTCAAAGAAACTTCCATTATAATAACCTTTATTTACTTGTTAGTTAATACCTTTGTTTATTTATTTTAATAAATTTAAAACCATTAATAATTTGCGCGATATAATTACAGCATTTGACTTTTTTTAAATTATTTGATTCTCACAAAACGTAAGAGAAAACACTGGCGATTTATTTACAGAGGTAGCCAACTACTGAAAGGCATTATGCCAAAATCAGCTCCCAGGGACTTTTGCCCAGTGTGGTGCTAAGTATCCCGGATTCTTCATGAGGAAGATGGATTTTTTTTGTGTATATTTGCCGTATACCCATGTTTTTAATTTTTTTGCGATATTTCTATTGGTAGCATGTGGGTGTTTCTATACCTCCCCAATCAACTACTCAACAATCGACTGAACTAGTAATTTTCATAAAAACTTCCTACATCGATATAATCTATACATCAGTCCCTGAGTTTTTCTATAACTTTCTTGACTTGGATGTCCCATCTTCAAAAAGAGTCTGTGTGTATATCTTCATACCGAGTTGTATTTGTTAACTGAAGTAGTACGGTATTTTTATTGACTTGTATGTGGGTAAGTATTTTTCATATGATGTGAGGGAACTATTAGCGTTTTATGTATATTTGTAGTCAAATCGTCTAGTAAAAAATAATTCCAAATGTTCTGTATATCTTTACTTGCAATGTCCTTAACTTCGTCCAAACTGCAAATACCGGTATACTTCCATGAGAAGTCATTTCAAGTAGGGTATTAACATAGATATTAAATTGTATGGGACCCACTACAGTGCCTTGCGGCGCTTCGCAGCTCACACTTCGTTCGTCACTTTTTCAATCTTTTACTTGAACGTCCTGTGGTCTATAGTTAAGAAACTAAAAATTGAATCCAATGCCTCTTATTCCCATATGCTCCATCTTGTCCAGCAGAAGCTGACACCTAAGCAAAGTCTTAATATCCTTTTCAAATATTTTGATTGCAGCCGACGAAAATGGCTTAAACGTTGCTATTTTCAATACTTTGGGAAAAGTTCCGGAACAAAAGGACAAATTTATCAAGTTACTTAAATGTTCCGAAATATGGTCTTCACTTAATTTTGGCATTTCATTTTTTATACCATTCGGTTGTTTTTTTCGATTCAAAGATAATTTTCCTAATTTCTCCTGAATAAGTTAGCCTGGAGAGCAGCGATCTTACAAGTAGGTGCTGTTCATTCTTTTGATATTCTCCGTTCCAGATTTGTCTATTTTGCTAGCTAATTTTCGACCAATATTAGAGAAATAGGCATTGAATTCATTTACAATCTCTCTTGATTCTCTTTTGCATATTCTTCTATGGTTTTGCAAAGGTCTTTTGAGTTATTTCTATTTATTTATATTTTATTTTTAGAGCATTCGTGCTTGGCTTTCTTAATTAGAATATTCGATGTTTAATGTTAATGTTATTGTCATTATTCAGTTTATCTTTAATTAATTTTGAAATATTTTGTCAATTTGTTTTATAGATTTTACTAGTCCTGATGTCTTCCAGGCCTCAGCTGCTAGCAATGTGTTCTAAAAAGTTCTTATATATTTTTGGAATTATTTCATCAACTTTATTATCAAACTCTGGTAGTTCCGTCTGAACCACTATCGCCATCTTAGTTTTAATTACTGCCAGTACTATATTTTCGAAATTGCAGTTTTTTGTTTTAGTAAAAATATGATCAATTTGAAGCTGATTTTGTTACTAAACCATATTCGCGATATTCACCATTTCGCCTGTATGTTATCATCGATTAAGTTGTGGCTGAGAGACCTATACTCGTCTCGTTTCTAATTATTTATATTATTTACAAATCTTTTTGTTGATGAATGGCACTTGCTGACATTGCTGAGTTTAACTGAAACTGGTTTGTATTCTACTCCGTACCTGCTTATATACTGTTTGCGGGAAGATGATTCAAAGGAGGGATATAATTTAAATTTATTTTTATTTTATCCTCGATATTGGACAGGGAATCAACCTCATTCAGCATGCAGTGGATACGTTGCTTTGGCGTTGATTTCATGGCAATAGTATATTATGCAACAAGTGCGGTAAACGGCATCCGACTCACCAATTTATTTGACACGAGCGGAGCGCAGCTTCCTTTTCTCCTTCATGAAAGCATAATGGGCACTACGTCCCATCATATTGTTGGTACTTTATAACCTTCAATAATCAACGTCCGATTTTCGTGACCATAAAACAATTGCATTCCTTTCCAGCAAAAGTGTTTTACGGGTAAAGGCAGGTTTATGCGTTTTGATTAATAAAAATAAATACGTAGATTTTCATTTCAGTTGTTTTCAGTTTACCTGCCCGGCCGACAGCCACTTCATAACTACAAAAAAGGTCTGTCCATCTCTTACAGACTCAACTTTTATTTATTTTAAACACGAAAAAATAATTTTTAATTTTTAAAAAGCAACTGAAAAATAATTAGGTTTAGGTAAAAGAATTTGAACAAATTTAGAAGTTGGTTGATAGATATCAGCAGGAGTCCAACATTTTAACATAGGCAGGATAAGAAGAAACACTTGGTAGGAATGTCGTATTTTGTGCAATCTCCATACGCATCAATTACGTCTTCGGCTCATGTTTTTTTTTCTTCAACCGACAATTTTTCCCACGTTTCCTATATTTCTTGTCATTTAGAGCCATAAAATTTCTTCGTTACAGCTGTCTCATCATTATTCTCAAAATGCTTTCGATTGGATCGATGTTGGCACTGGCCATGGCAAGGTTTCAATGTTGGCATTTTTTGCGCCGCAAATATAATTATTTGACGCATCTTCTAATTTGGTCACAATTTTTGCTTTTGAACTCTATGCTTGTATGTGACCATTTTAGCCTTCCTTATAGTTTCTACCGTGACAGTATTAGAAATATGCAAAGAATGAAGTTTGCATGATGGCCTATCATACACGGCTCAAAACTTAGAAAAAAGTGCATTAAGAATCGTATCAGTTTTTGTGTGAAACCTTTGGAGTCTTTATCAAGGACTTTTAGATTGCACTTAACCTGCTGTCTTTGTCACGCCTATGGCCACCATCGTTTTTGGAGTTTAATTCAACCAAAACGCTAGTGGAAATACAGAAAGAGAACAACTAGGTTTACTTAGGATTATCTTACAAAGGTGCCGACTCTGTTGTCTATAAACCAATCAGTAAAAGTGACGTTTATTGCATTGGTCGGCTGCACGCAATGGACGGGGCAATTCAAAACGTTGATGTTGCGGAAAATGGAATGGAATGCTTCTATTGTGAAAAATTGCGGCTTTGGGGTGCCGCGCGTTCCCTTGTCGTCCCAGTACAGTTGACCTTGACCGTCAAATACGGAACCTTTAAAGCAAAAAATGTGACTAGAAAAAAACATCGCGTTTTAATTAATAAAATGGCTCGTACATTATCGCCGTTCATTTTAATGAAAAGAGGCAAAACTCATTGTTTGAAAAGTAAGCCATTGCTTCAGGCACGACTGTCGTACAAGAAAATGGCTGGAAATGGCATTCAAATTATTGCAGAAAAACGAGGCATTAGTTTCACTATATTTAAAAAATCATCCGAGACGAAACAGGAGAGGAAAACAAGAGGAGCTTTATTATCAAAATTCTTGGCTGAGAAAAGCATAACCTCAAACTGGTTTAGCTGCAAAGATATTGATTTGAGCTAAAGCGAATTAAGAAGAACGTTGTTTTTCGAATCACATTTTTAAGTAGAAAACATAGCAGAAAATTAAAATATCTACGTTTATCACCATATCACTGTGAAGAAGAAGAAACACAAAATTTAGGAGTAAAAACGTTAAATATGAAAGTTGCTCAAAAAATAGTAAGTTAATTGCAAGTAATATTTTTATATATACAGGGTGTTGCAGAAATAACCCACAGATAAGTTATTTATTTTTTATTTTAAGTAACGTTGAAGAAATGATGATCTCATATCCTGATATTTAAAATAGAACACCACACATTTACAGTTTGTTGTATTGAAAAATTGAAATTCCCTGTAGCAATGAGGATTTACTATCTGCTGCTTTTTCGATGACTCGTCGGTCCAAAAAACATTTTTTAAATAAGCATCATTTCCGTTATTTTTTTTGCAACATTATACTGCAAAACTCAACCCTTTTTCCTCGATGGCCTAATTCTGAATGCCTTATATCCTGCTTTTTTGAGAGTAGTTTGAATCTCATCGTAGGAAATATTTTTTCCGATATTTTTCTTATGGAAATATAGGGATTTCTTCAACTTCCCTCAATGTTCTGTTCGGTCTCGATAGGCTGGATGGTTGTAGAAGTTTTTCATAGTTTCCATGAAAAGTTTTTTTTATCTGGAACGTGCGTCCGTTTTTCTCTTTCAGAATAAGGCGTTTTATAATAAAAAGAAAGTAAGTTTTTGAAAAATACATTTTATGACTGGCAACTGTCACTATTTTTTGGTGACAACCTACTTCACAATCACCTAGGATATAAATTCTAGAGTATTGTTTCATTTTTGAATTTTATTGTGCCAATTTTATGTTAAAAGCGTGTATATATCACTAACCAAAACTATTGGATTTGGATATAGGATATATTTTACAAGAAATGTTCGGATTTTTATAATATAACTTTTATCTGTGCCTACTATTTTTTGAACAACTTTGGTATTTGATTTTTTTCCCCAAACGTTAAATACGGGGGGAGGACATTATAAGTGATCATAATATAGGTTATATCAGAAATGGATACATTCAAAAGTTGTAGGGTTTATTCTGCTATTTCATTTAATTAGCCCTATTTTGTCTTTTTACTTGTATAACGGGGACTTATACCTAAATTACGTAAGTTCCTGACTATTACCAAATAATAAAGAAATATAATAAGATAGATAGACAAATTGCTGCTTGATACTAATGGGTGTTTTTTTTTATGTATAGAACTTTAAGTTGGCATTATTGTTCAAGATGGCTACCGATTTAACAGCTGTCAAGTGATTTATTCTCAGTTTGGTTTGGCAATTCATAATGGATTCATCAAGTAAGGCGTAGATTCGTCGAATGGGCCCAAAACGAGATTGCCGTTGTTCCCGATTTTCATAAGCGGATTTTGTTTAGCGATGAAGCGCACTTCTGATTGAATGGCTACGTTAACAAACAAAACTGCCGCGTTTGGAGCGAAGCTGATCCTCAAGTGTATGTCGAAACACCGTCACATCCAGAAAAACTGACTGTTTGGTGCGCTTTATGGGCTGGTGGAATCATTGGTCCGTACTTCTTCAAAAACGATGATGGCCGGAAGGTTACAGTGGTGATCGGAATAGAGCTATGATTACTAACTCTTTCATTCCTGAATTGAATAACCATGATGTGCAGGAGATGTGGTTTCAACAAGACGGCGCAACATGTCACACAGCTCGTGCCACAATCGATTTATTGAAAGACACGTTTGGTGACCGCCTAATTTCACGTTTTGGACCTGTGAATTGGCCTCCAAGATCTTGTGATTTAACACCGCTAGACTACTTTCTGTGTGGCATTGGTCTACGCGGATAAGCCACATACGCTTGACCATTTGCCATTGCCGATATATGGCCACAAATGTTGGAAAAAGTCATCGAAAATTGGACGTCCAGATTAGACTACATCCGCGCCAGCCGTGGCGGTCATATGCCAGAAATCATATTTAAAATGTAATGCCACAAGATTATCTTTCTGATAAATAAAATTCATGTCAATCGAATCATCCATAGTTGTTTTATTGCAACTTAAAGTTCTATACATCGAAAAAAAAACACCCCTTACAAGTTGAAAATGTAGCGCTTCAAAACGTACTCATTCAACATGGAGTTTATGAATGTTTGGACGCTCTTTTTGGAGACATCTGGTATAGTAATAATGCCGATATACGGAAGGTCCAGTTTGATGAATTGAAATTGAGTTCGGTACATGATCGTAACTAACCAAAAAGCACCCATGGAAAATGCACGTTCTCCGCTACTATCCGCCTGTACGACTAAACAGACACAACGAAATCAACTCACCTGCTTCCCCTTGGACGACTATACCGGTACCATTTATAGTGACCAACGGTCCGAACCAGTTGGTGAATCCGAACGTAGTGTTTCCCCTAAAGGTGACGACGGCACCATCTGTCAGGTTTAATTTCAACGTTATCCCAGCAGGCACAAACAGGTTGTCGAATAATATGTTAGAGCATTCTTTGACGGCTGCCACTACGTTATCGAATTTGCTCACCACGCAAGGCTCAGCTTGGGGTACAGAATAAGCTAAGCCTTGTAGTATGAGTTGTAACAAGAAGGGGTATATTCGGAGCATGTTAATCTGCTGACTGCAGCGGATTTTTACAATTTTTGAAGTACTCAAGATAATTTGTTATTGTAGATAAGGAAAAAATTTCGTTTCGATAACTACGTTGCACAAAACAATGGCGTGAGCATCGACGCTAACTGATCAAAATCTTTATGACGATGTCTCTTTGACCATTAGAGCCGTATCTTTTGCGTACTTCACTTTATGTATGAGAACGTCATTATGTTGTATTTTTCAGGAAATCTCAAAAATGCTGGTCATCAAAGAAACACTTCACGTAACTTGGTGAAAGAGGATTAGCACGCAATTTTGATCAGAGATTATCCTTGTTTCTTTTGGACTTTTTTTGCATTTATTTTAAATCATGTCTCAACATTTTGGTTAGCATGTTAGAACCACAGAGAAAAAGACAACAAAAAAGCAAGGGAGGAGGAGGCGGTGGATATGAAGGACCACGAGAGGACCAAGCTACCAACATTTTGCCAGCTGACGATCGACATACAAGATAGATGTTTTTTACTATTATATTTTACTATTATATCCACGAATATTATGCATCCAGGAATAGTCATTATGGTGATTTCATTATTCCAATGTCTTCACCTTCTTCACATATCTTACAAACAATATGTGGCGCCTAAGGTTGGACTTCATCGTCAATTTCTTAGTATTGTTTTTTAAATAGCACTGCCGACAACAAACGCAATTAGAGTTCTCCAAACGATATACCGTTTTTACAACATTCTATGGTTTTCACTTCGGAATGAGTTTAAGAGCCGTCTGTTGTAAAGCAGAAGGGACTATTCTTTTCAGCAACTGTACCAGAAGCCAGGACCGTATTTAACAAGAACTGCGCCGTGCGGACTGTTGTATTTGAGGAGTAGGGAAATTTTCATTGATTAAACTGTTATAGTAATTCATAACCTCCCTAAAACAGTCCCTACTAATTGACCGATTAGACAGGTTGATGTCTTATTTTAAAAACAGATTAGGAAGCTTAAACTGATTTCTAATTGAAGGGTTTAACATAATGATTATAAAATATTTTCCAAGGAAAGCAATACAAAATCTTATGTAGATAATTAATTTGAATTAAATGAATGTTTTCCCAGTTTGCTATTGGTTGATTTGTGGGGGTTGGTTGGAAACACTTGTTAGTTGGGTAGGTAATGATCTGTTGTTTCCTGCAAAAGATGTCAAAAATCATGAAAGCAGATATCTTTGAAAAATGGTTTTCTGAAAAATTGCTTCGCAATATTCCACCAAACAGTGTTGTGATGGACCACGCCCGCTACGCTACCATTCTGCACGAGCGGAAAAAATGCCGCAATCATCATAGACTAAAGAAGTCATTCAAAATTTTTTGCTTGAAAATTCCTGCCCAAAGAAGCAGTTATTGGAAAATTTTAAGACGGAAACCTTTGATAAGAAGTGTGATGTGGACGAGTTGGTCATGGAGCGGAGATTCAAAGTCTTCCACCATATCACTGTAATTTTAAGCATTTGTGCGCACGAGGTACCGAAGTACGGTTCTGGAACCAAATGTATTTATTGACGGTTACAAAGAGAAACCCGAGCGAGCTAGGCCGAGGTTAGTTTCAGGTTTTAATTCAAGTGGCTATTCTCCAATACCTGTAATATTACTTTCTTTCATCATTTAGAATGACCAAAGAAACTCATAATAAAAATAACAAATATATATTGTAGACTGACCCACTAATAGTCCAGTTTTGGTTAGTATTTGGAATTGCATAATTTTGCCAATTAATGTACGCATGGAGTAGTTAAACCTTTTCAAGATAAGGTTAACATCAATATCAATATTTGTGATAATGATAATGTCAATTCTGATGATAATCACACCTCAATCAGTGAATGTATTCTTCTTCTTCTTCCTCTTCTTTATAATTTACCAAACGTTGGACAAATCTATTAGAGATACTCGCCCATTACCGACTTGCCTTCGAGCTTTCGTCTTGTACATGTAGTGCTTAGTAAAGGAGCGAAGGAGTGAAGCAGCATTAACTATACTCTTTCTGCAGCCGCTTTTCTGACTGCTACTTCACTCCTTCTCGCCTTTACTAAGCATTAAAACGACATTTATCAAACTTACTGAATAATATATTATTTTATAGGAGTGCTATAAAAAGCGTATAAAAAATAACGCCAAACACCAGAATATGGTTTATCTTATATACATGTTGCCATATTTACTAGGCATATTGTTATTGTAATTAACATTTTATTTTCGGTGATTTGATGTATGCTGTATTTTAAAACTGACTCAAACCAAAAATTGTGAAAGATACAAATTTGTACATTTTTATGTTGCAAATAGAATCCGATATTCCAAAACAGCGGTAATTTTGAATATATTTGATATGAAACGTTCTTGTATACCTTATCTTGTAAAGTCTGTTTCGGTCTATCCAGTCCATATTCTCACTTTTTTTCCAGTAAGTAGTAAAAAAAAAGTATATTAAGTATATTTTGATAAATTAGGAAAGATTTTTTAAATTCGTGTTTTTAAAGCACGTGAACCCAAATTAATTATTGCTTTTTTGAGTTGTACAGATTCGAACAGATAAAAAATATATTGTGGATCACCATGTCGAATCGATAACCGGCATATTTGCATTTTTTATTCATTTCGGGTTTTTATACTTTTATTCAGGACGGTGGCGGGGGACAATTTACATTGGTTCCCAATATAGGTAAATTGTTATAATCACCTCTAGCGATGCCGAGAAAAATTCAGTTAGATTAATCAACAACGGAATTAGATAATAGCAATATGCTACGCGATAAGGATTATAATATTTACGATTAAACGCTATTAAATGAGTATTCGTCGGTGTCGGAGCGAATTGCTAATGGACACGTAGTGGCAATCGGTGCGGTGGATCATGTCGGACGAACCGGGAAACATCAAAAATTTGGATGAACTTCTTAGACCCCACTTGAAAAGTGCCGAATCGATCGAAGATGTGAGAACCACCAGGCTGACGGCTGTAGGCGACAATTACGGTTCGTTGATGCTGAGGTGATTATTTTCAATTTCAATTTGAGTCCGTTTTTACGTCGCAGTACATCAATAGCGTAAAGAATCAAGAATTCAATTCAATCAGGATGTAAAAGTTTTGAGGTTTATCCAAGTTTACTCCTAGAATTTTGATAATAAGGAAAATTGAATATTTAAGCCTAATGCCCCTGTGTCATCACTTTTGAGGGTGGCACTCAATTTAGTAAACTAGGAAGCAGAGGCACATAACATTGAGAGTTTTACATTGAGTGCCGCCCCACTCTGTAGTCATTGAAAAGCTTTGAATAGCCTCAAATATAGATTGATAAGAAAATGTTATAACTTGGACACTCTGTAGCTCGGAAATGAATCAGTCGTGCTATAAATTATCAGGGACAATTCGAAAAAAAATTAAAAAAAGTTTTTTTTTTAAAGATTATATATTAGTAGCTCCAGAAATGTTCAGTTTCCAAGACGATACACATTAAAAAAAAACGACTTGAGAGAAAATGTTGATTTTTCATCTCTTTGGCGCTACTATTCCTTAAAAGACTATTCCTCTAGTGAAGGCGCTGCATTTCAGAGTTTTAATTTGGTTAAAGCAAAACGATTCCTTATCATTTTCAACAAGCTCGCAATGAAAAGATATTTCTGATATTATACAAAATACTTAATGAATATTTAATGAAACACCCAGTATGTAAATATAAAACTGTGAAAATTTGTATTAACTGTATTTAATGTATTATATTTTTTCATGTTATTGCTGAATTTGGGAACGCTGATGTTTAATAACTTCGCTTCTACAATATCAATCATTGCAAAGCATGTAATTAGGGTAGGACTATTTAATACGTTTAAAATTTAAAAATTCGTCCTTATTTTAATCTTAAATTTTACTTTGACCGTATATAGATATATGTCTAAGTACTGATGTAATTTTTTCATACTTTATATCTACAGCAAGATAAAATGCAATTCGCATCTAAATCAACCCACTACCAAAACTTAGGACAATTTCAAATTTAATTTTCCAGCGAACTGCTGGCTCGATTTGATCATACATGTTTTTTAATTCTAGCTTAAATTCTCAGAAAGGAGATTATAAAAAACATTTAATCTAAATTTAAACGTAATAATTCGAATTTAGTACAAACAAAATGGATGAAAAATTAAACGAATAAAAAGTGAACATCGACTCGACTACTCCTTACAAATCGATTGAAATCGACTACTCATACTTTGAACCAGACGTTTAACTTTTGCCTGATCGATATTAGTTTATATATCTCAGATAATGTTTTCAAAATCGTCCATGGAACGGGGGTTGATGATCTGTTGATGGTCTATTGGGTTACGGTCTGTATTGTGTGGAGGTAGTTCAAAGTCTCAATATTCTACTCATTTAAATAATCTGTTTAGTAGAAAACTGTTTTTTTTAAACACTCTCTATCTACTTAAAACTTTAAATAAATATTTTGCGTTAATCTGCGTTAATCTGTTTGCTTGAAAACTGTTATAACTCATATCTAAATAAAGTAAACACGAAGTCACAATGGTGCTTTAAGTGCATGTTTCTGACTGTCAATTTGATTATGATTTGGACTTGAATGTCATTAACTGAGTGAAATATTTGCCTTCAAACTAATTATTTACATGGCCCGACGTTATTACCTCTATTTTATTAAAAACATTTAAAAAAATCGTGAGAACTTTAGCAGAAGCAATGTGATTAACTATAGAGGTGTATGTATACAATCTGTCATTCCCAATTTTGTTCATATGCTATTTTGTTAACATTTTACCTAGCATTGTAGAAAAATTATGTGTGGTTTCCTCAGGGTAGGTGGCTAACCTGCTCGCTTACTAGCTGGATCTGTTGAATGCTTTTCAGAAGTCTGAACAGGTGGACAGTGTTTACACGGACTTTTCAAAAGGCATTCGACAGAGTCAGTTATGAGCATCTTGTTCTTAAGTTTCAGGCCAGAGGACTGAGCGGTGCTCTGGTTGAATTTTGTCTCAGCTTTTTAACAGCAGGTATACAACAGGTCAGAATCGACAGAGAATTGTGTGTCCCTCGGGGTTCACATTTAGGTCCAGTTATCTTTAATTTGTTTATAAGAAATCTGAGTGGTGTAGTTTTGTATGCTGAACATCTTGTCTTTGCCAATCATCCTGCTGGCTTCTTCAAAGCTAAAGCGAAACTGTTTCCCATTTTACTCTGTACCTGCTTATATATTGTTTGAGGGGACCGGAGCTGAATGAGGGTGACTGGTAAAGACCTGAGTCGCGGTTAAGATTGTTAGATTGCTTATAGATTTCTATAGATTCTCGGATTTTTCGTTGGTAGAAGAATTGATTCCATGCAAAAATTATATTTGTCTTAGTCTTAAGGCTGTTTAATGTTCTTTGGGCCTTCTTGATATTTTTCGTCCCGTCTCTCCAATGTATTCTTTGCCACATATGCTGTAAACGCCTGGCATCTCAAATGGAATTTTATCTTTGACGAACCGAAGATGTTGAGAAATTTTTGGACAATTGGAAAACCTGGTTTTGACGTTATACTTCTTTACAACTTTTGATATGTAGTCAGTAATGTTTGAATTCAAGGGTGGTGAAGTTTATTTTGTGATGGGTGGAGAGGTAAGGTGTTTTAATTCTGGGTTCAGTGACTCGAGTTGAGAGAGTTGATAACCGATGATTTTTGGGCCGAAAATGCATTAAGGTATTGGTCTACGTACGTAGGTTTTCTGTAAGCACAATGACCCATTGTTAGGTCTGATTTTATATAAGAATGGGAGGTTATTATTAATTTCTAATTCAATTGTAAAATGTCTGCTAGGGTGTATAAAGTTTAAATGTTGAAGAAAATCTACTAGGGCATCTTGACCATGAGGCTAAATAACAAAAGTATCATCGACGTAGCGATTCCATAATTTTCGATTCAACAGAAACCGACGCAGGAGGAATTCAGAAGATTTGTAAATAGTATTACAGTAGCCTGTGGAAGTTTCTTTGAAAAATTGGCATGAGAAGTTTTGGTTTTATTACCAGCTGTCTCTCTCACCCTACTATTTTAAAACGCTTTGTTCCAAGGGCATTTCCGAGATCCCAGCGTTTAAAGCTCGTATAAATATCTGCAACAACTCTCACATTCGTTATGATTGGTTATGACTTTTATGATAGATAGTCTGGAAATTAGAAGAACCTATTCCGATACCTTGATGTTTTATAAAATTTTGAACAGTATATATAACTGTTCGGTTCTCCTGCAGTTACAGTTGATTTTAATATATATCAAAGACCTCTCCGATGTTCCATTCTATCTCGCCAATTATTTTTCTCTTTTAACTCGAACCTCCCGATAATTTACCAACTGCAGCCTTGATCCTTTTGCAGCGATGTTCGACCATTTCAGACAAAATTAAAAGAATTGGTTGATCGTATAAATCTAATGTGATATCACACATCCTAACCTCTCAACTAGTCTGCTTTACTCCCATCTTGTAGACGTCCATGACACCTCAACCATCGTCGTAATTGAACACAATATTGAGCTCCTACCGTAGGATGTACTAATGAAGTGCCCGAAACTCATATTGCCGCCTTTTTTTAATTTTAATCTTACCTAGCTTAATAAATATAAAATAAGGTATGTGAATATTTTCCTACGACTTGCAGGCTGGAAATCAAGCTGAGAAATGACGGGACAAAAGACTCTCGAACTTTGGAGGTTGTAGCGAAAACGCTGCCGCGCAGTGAATTCGTCCGGCAGATTTTCAACGTCCAGGTCACCTTTAAGAACGAAATTGCATTTTACACGTCGGTTATACCCGCACTGGATCGCTTCGCAAAGGAAAGGGATGCCAGCGCGACTACTGACTTTGTTCCCAAATCTTACGGGGGTCGAATCAACCTCAACCCTGATAACGACGTAGTGGACGATGACGCAGTTTTGATATTGGAAAATTTAAAAATTTTAGGTAAGAAACTCCCACTGCCCATAAATAAGACACGTTCCAACATTAATAGGAAACCAAATAACTGTTGTTTTTGTAATATATGTCACAAATCACTTAATGACGTTTGTCGAATTTGATGAATAATGTACTATCTGCCTATGTCTAGGCAATGTTCAAATGACCTAAATGGATTAGAAAGAAAGGGGATTTTGAGACGTATTTATTCCTGAGGACCTTCTAAGGTTCTAAGCACCTATTAATTGCTGACATAGATAAAATAGACATGTAAATAGATGTACAGTAGAAACTAGTGGGCTGCCCACTGATGGACTCTAAACTATATGTTATAGCCAAGATTTGAAGTTGCCAATAATTCGCTAAGAAATAGCTATTTCTTTGATAGACGCATTTAATAGCGTTTTCTAATTTTCAACAGTTAACAATTTTACAATATTTTCAATATTTATATATACAATATAAAATATTTTCCTAGCTAAAACTAACAGTTTTCGAAATTAAAGTATTTCAAAAGTAGAGCATATCAGGGATTTTGCATTAACCATAGACACAAAAGTGAGTTTTGAAATTCATATTGAAAACATAGTGAAAAAGGATTACAGAAACTTGAATTTCAATACAAGGGTTAGCAAAAAATTTAAAGATCCCAAGTCGCTGGTCGTACTCTATGATGCATATGTGTTACCACAATCTAATTCTATCACATGAAGAAAATACCTGTTTGGCGAATAGTATATAGGAGCATTTTTTGCACAATATTGTTAACAACGAAAACTGTTGCAAAAATTAATGACTAGAACGATTGTACAAATATAGTACAAATTTAGGAAGCAACTCACCAATATCTCTTTTAAAATTATTTCTACATTATTTCTTTTTTCTTTTTTGGGTTTAGAAATAGTTTTGCTTACTAGTTTGAATTAAAATAAACGTACTTAGCTTTAGTGTACCTTTGTAAATTGTGACGTTAGTTCACCTTGTCATAATAAATAAAAATAAAACTTGTATCTCGCACTCTATCGAACTCTCTCCATTAGAAAATATGATTTGTGATTCTATTTGTTGATTGGTTTCCATGTCTTAGGTTTTTCTGTACTTCACTAAATTTGAAATAAAGCAGTAAACCTGAGGCCCTTCTAATTGGACATTAAAAACTTTATATGGGCTTAAATACTATAAAAATTCCTAATCATTCACTGACCCAAGCCATAAGAGATTTTAAGTTCAATTAATCATTTAATTGAATTTTGCTGGGCTTTAAGTTAGTACCCACTGCAATCACGGTTAAGATTAGAAGATTTTATAGAAACCGAATTTTATAGTTCAAGATAAAAGTTGGTGGCGTTTTCTGAGACTTGGAAATATCTTCCAGCTTTTGGTCTTGTACTTGTTCGCTGTTTACTGTGTACTTATTAATATTTATTTATTCTGTTTCAAATTTCTAGGACCGTCTGTCTACTGAGGCACTCTTTGTTATGCTGTAATTTTCTTTAAATTATTATTTCCAAGATAATTTTACTGAATACCGATTAAATAGATAGAGTGTTCCAATTAAAAACATATCCCAAAATTGCTACTGTTCTATTTTACGTCATTTAGCAAAACTGGGCTGAAAATAATGCATTTTTTTTATATTCACCTTGATATCATTAATCATAAAAAAGGTTATGGCAAATCAAAATGACATCAAGATAAAATGAACGCAAAATAGAGATGGATGGATTTTTAAATACAGGGGGATTTTGAAAATGTTGCATTTTTAAACTCCCTTCCTAATTCGATTGTGAGTGTTTTTTTAACGCCCCGTATAAATGCGCGTAATGAACTTTTCAAAAAGTGCGATGCATAAGAGTTTTCAAATATAAAGCATCTTTAATTTATTTTTTTATGGGTAACTAATGAAAAATTGGTGTCCATTTTCCTAATATATTTTAGCTATCATGCATGTTACCCCAAAGCTTGATAATTACGAGAAATTAGATATAACAGGGGTGTATAAATGAGCATTTATTGTTGCATACACTAGTTTGTTTCGATAGATAATTAAATTTTTGTAATAAATGTTAAGTATGTAAAAAAATCTGGTCTACACATAAAAAATATGCTTTCTATTGGAAATAGCCCTTACGTGTTTTAGACATATACGGTGTTCCATTAAAAAACACAAGTTTATATATCAAAATTTGTGAGTTTTTGCAGAAAAAAATATTATGCGTTTCTTAAATATAAATTAAAGTTTAATTTTTATGCAATCTTATAGCACGAAAACTCCGACCTAACTAGTAAGTACCCCTCATCAAAATAATTGTCTAGCTTCACATTTTTTTAACCAATGATCTTGCGGCACTAAATAATCAACATGGCCGATGACAGATCGTCAATAAGACTGGCGGCATTTTTAGAGCGGTATTTTCTCGAAATATGCCTATACCTCGTTAAAAGAATGAGTTTTTTGTAATGCAGAATCACAAATTTTATTAAAATGGTAATTTAGTCGGTGGCGTAGCGTAGCGATTTAAAGCATTGAAAGTAAATCTATCTAAGACTAACAATCATGTCAATTCAATATATTTATTGTATAGTTGACTCAAAAATTGAATAAAACAAAACAATTTTAAAATCGGCTGCACTTGCAGGCTACAAAAATGGTTCCAGGCAGGAAGGGCTCGACTTGCAGACCTCCAAACTTGTATTGGATGCATTCGTCAAGCTACACGCTTATTCCATAGCTCTCAGATTGGAGGAACCGGCAGTGTTCGAGTCGGAAGTCAAGCCCTACCTTCACGACTTCATTGTTGACGACAAATTCATCAAAGACATGGTCGATAAGACGACGAATATCCTAAAGTCCGAGGGCGTCGCCCCAGATCTAATCGGACGATCCATACAAACAATTAAAAATAAAAATAAGGATGAGGTAGAGCCGTGGATCGGTGTGGCACATAACGATAGCTGGGTGAGTTACATTTCTCACAGGAGCAGACATTTTATCCTTAATCTTATTTTGTAGTCATTTTTGTTAATAGTCCGGTCAAAATAGACATCTCAAATAATAAAAATTCAAAAATTCTGTAATCATCTACAAAAAAAAACTAATTTTCCTAGGAATCGCCATCAATTTATTCATCCATCCAAGGAAGTTAATAAAACTAACCCTGATATAAAAATGATTCTTTTGACTACTCCGTATTTGGTGGATCAAATCACTTTCCTTCTTAACAAGTCTCTTTTGTCTGGGGTTTTCACGGACTCTTGGAAGCAAGCAGAAATTATAAAATATAAATATAATTATAAAATATATATAAATATAAATAAAGAGTGTCCAATTGGCATTAAGGATTTTAGACAAATCAGTTTGTTGCCAACCATCTCAAAGGTTGTTAAAAAACAGTTCCTATGTGATAACAAAACCCTTCCAGACACTTAATCGGGTTTTCGACCTCTTCCCAGCACTACTTGCTTCATGTTACTGATAATTTATTGAGAGCAGCTGATTCTAAATGAAACTTTTGTCTTATTCTATAGTAAAGCTTTCGACACCTTGGATCACTTCGTGTTCTTAGCTAACCTGAAGTAATTCCGGATAGAGAGTACTTAAAGAAAATACTCATTGCGATGCAATTGTTTTGGAAACGGCTGTTCTTCAGGAGAGCATTTTGTTCTCATATACGGCTGACTTCTTTATTTTTCTTAAATTTACTGAGTTTCATTATCTTTTGCTGCTAGTGAAGCTTTAAAAGCTGCCACTTAAATAAACTTGAATGTGAAAAAAAAATTTGAAGGTGTCTGCGGCTCATGACCTCTTAATGAATGCCACCAAAATGCTTTTCTTCAGTTGGTTGTAAAAATCTAGGATACAAAAATCCTTCTATTGATTGATGATATTGTATATTCATAAACACCTTTTAAGTAAGGTAGTTAAACTTAAACTTTGCGACATATTAGTTTTACCCCATGTCGCTTATTGTAGTATTTAGTTATAATCTCAGAACGTGATCATAAGACTAGTGCCTCTCTGATTCGGGTTGACTCAAGCTGGAGGACCTTTATAGAGTTCAGTTCGTCCCCTTTGTTTTGTTACTAAACTCCAATATGAATATCCGAATATCGCCACAACTTATGTTGTAAATTTTATTGTTATTACTATTTATTAAATATTGAGCATGGAAGTAAGATTGTTTATGATAATGTTGAAAAAGTTGCTCTAAATTAGATATCCCCCCTTTTTCTGGTGAAAGTGCTCATGTTACTGATGATTTATTGAGAGCAGCTGATTCTGAATACAACCCTTGTCTCATGATATTCATAATAGAGACACGCGGTATTGTTAGGGATATTGCGTTCCTAGACTTGTTTGACTTTCCAGAGATCATCTAGCTATAACGCAGTTAAAGTATTTAATGAAATACCTTATGCAATAACGCCTATCTCCACAAGAAAGTACTTCAGAAAAGCGTTAATATTGTTTATTAGGACCACCAGTATCTAGCAGATGTGCGTTTTGGTGACACTTATGGTGTTGTTGTTCTTGTAGTCATATGGAAGAGTGCAATTTGCGAATGCCGCTACTTTTGAATTAGAACTTACATTGTGATATTTTGATTTTTAATAGAGACAGTTTATTATTATTATTATAAGATATATATTAATATTATGAATGGCACTCAAACGTGGCTGGTTTTGGTTAGTTCCGTCGAGGACCTTAAAAGTTTAAATTTGATTGTGAATTTTAATCGAGAAAGTGTTGATGGTGTTTTTTGGTCATAAAGTTATGAATTTGGAACTTATTTGGACGTTGCTGCTAGAGCGCGGTAGTATTTTTTAGATAAATTGAATCATTTTTTTTTATCTGTTGAGTTATGGTTGAAACATGATGTAAGTTTAAAAGAATGTTCAATTGTTCTTTAAAAACATATTTTTGTTTTGGCCGCCTTACTGCTTACTGCTGCGTTTAAAATTTTGAAGTATTTTCTTTTCTGATTTATTTATAAATACTTAAAAGATGAAAAGGAATGGAGAGCAATAAAAAAACACAAAACAAATCTCATTTCAAACGTTGGGATTGTCCACATCAATACATTTTACAATGCACCCGCTTTAGTGTCTTTGGATTTGGATTAAACAAACCTTCTCTGTTATTACTAAGGGTATTTCCGGATACTTGCATTTTCTGTAGCAACTCCTGCAGAGAATTAAATTCTTTAGCGTATACTAAATTCTGTAAGTATGACCAGATTGAGAAGTCTAGACTCCTTGGACTCGAGGAAACTGCGCAAAATGTGGTAGCGCATCATCATGCATAAACCGCATGTACTACTTGCATTGCCAAAGATAGAGGTTATGTAAAAAATGTTTTATACTTTTGTAATAAGTTATATTTATTTGAATTACTTGTTAATTTTATATTAAATTTATGTTATTAATGTTTAAAAAAAACGTAGAATCGGATTTTATACATTTTTTACACAGATTTCAAATAAAATACACTAATTGTTGCAGAAAATTGGCAATACCTTCTAAACTATCAGTGCTAAATAGTTCCTTTTAAAAGGCTGAGTTTTTTTTAAATAAAAGAAAAACGTTTTTTTGATGGTCATTTGTGACCACCTGGTGTAACATATTTATATAATGTGTTGACCGCTTTCCTGGATCCATAATAAAAATTCCCAATTTTAGTTTTCAATTGTAAAAAACACATTTTTCCAAAAACCTGGTCTTCCGTAAAAAAAAGTGAAAAATATTCATTACTTATCGTTTAAAAAAATGAAGTCGAATGTATTCTCGGTATTTGAAAAATATCCCTAGTTTTGTAAAAATTGAGCAAATTGTAAGCAAGCTTGTAAATATGCAACTGCAACTGCTAACCCAACATATTTTTTTTGTTTGATTAATCTGGGCAATTTGACCGGACTATAACGCTAGTTTCATCTATAATTAGCTTAAAATAATGTCTATCAAAAATAAAGATGAAATGTTGCAGGTGAACAATTTTATGATAAAGTGGGACGAAGACAATAAACCCGTGGGCGTGAAACTGGTCGACTTCCAGGTATGCGAGTACAAATCAGTCCTGAGGGACATTTTATTCTTCCTCTTCACCAGCGTCCGCAACGATATCCTAGCTGATAATCTGGATAAATTGCTAGACCATTATTACGAAAATTTCGTCGCAACGTTGAAAAATATAGGAGTTGACGCGTCGAGGTATTCGAGAGAATCTTACGACCAGCATCTGAAGATTGCTGCGAGGGACTACGTCTACTTCCACGTAGTTATGATGTTAGATCCCATACTCACCGACAAACCTGTCGATTTATCCTCCTTAAGCTTCGAGGAAATGGAAAATATGTCCCAGATTCAAGAAACGTGCCGACCTCACAAGGACAAGCTTGTGCTGGTAACCAACATGTTTAACGAAAGGGGCTGGCTGATTTCGTGATGATGCTTTTGTAAAATAAATGTGTTAATTAAAAATTGATTAAAGCGAATTATAGCAGATAATTATATTGGTATTCGTATAAGCGTAAGCTGAAAGCGTCTAGATCTAAATTGTGTGAAATAATAAAATCTCTTTATACATACAAAAGGGCAACAGGCCAACATGCCAATAATTTATGCGCTGATATTGCCTATTGTTATCTGTTCTAACAGTCAAGACAGGCCTGTAGAGTAAAATCTATTAGTAAATTAAATTTACTATATATAAATCTATTGGGGCGGAGGGACGGATTCGCATATTCCTGAAAGGTTAAGGCCTGAATATATATATATATATATATATATATATATATATATATATATATATATATATATATATATATATATATATATATATATATATATATATATATATATATATATATATATATATATATATATATATATATATATATATATATATATATATATATATATATATATATATATATATATATATATATATATATATATATATATATATATATATATATATATATATATATATATATATATATATATATATATATATATATATATATATATATATATATATATATATATATATATACCGCGCTCCGAAAACACTTCGAACACTGGGAGGTTATCAGCGGTGCGTGCGGTATTTATACCCTGCGCCGGAGATGGTATCGGTGCTGCTTGTGCGGGAGGGGAGGTGGCTCCGCCCCCCGAATTGTCGCGTTGTTAATTTCGTAGTTGCGATGTCCCCGTTGGATGCTGCGTATCGCTCTGTTTGATTATCGTTCTGTTCTCCACGTATTGGATAAATGCAGAGCGTCGTCTCTCATATTCAGGTATCCGGACTTTTCTATCTCGATGGCCTCTCGTATAATCCTAGTCTTAAAATCAGGAATATTAGCTATTTGTTTGCAAGTACCGAAATCAATTTTATGGCCTGTCTGATGTTGGTGCTGAAACAAAGCACATGTTGTTTGTTTGTTTCTTATGGCTAAACGATGTTCCTCGAGCCTGGCTGAAATCCTTCTGTTGGTCTGTCCCACATAAGTCAGGCTGCACGATCCGCATGCTACACTGTATACTCCTTGGTTTTCCAGAGTAATTTTTTGTTTTGGGTTTCTTAGTATTGCTCCGATGGTATGGTCAGGTTTATATGCCGTTGATATGTCGTGTTTCCGTAATATTCGGCCGATTTTGTCAGTAACCCCCTTGATGTATGGCAGGACAGCGATCGATCTTCGTTGGGTCTCGTCTTGCACTCTCTGCTGCGGCTGTTGTTGTTTACCGATTGCATTGCTGATGATGCGCCTTTGGTATCCGTTTTGTCGAAGACAGGTACTAATTTTTTTTTCAGTTCTTCATCTCTGTTCCTCTCGTTTGTGAGCCTGAAGGACCGAGCAATTAATGTATTTGCCACTGCCTGTATCTGTGATGGGTGGTGATAAGATTTCGCGTTCAGATATCTATTAGTGTGTGTTGGTTTTCTATAGACAGTGTGTTCCAAATGTCCATCTTCGGTCCTTGTGATGTGCACATCTAAAAAGGGCACACTGTTATCCTCTTCAAATTCTATTGTAAATTGAATCCTTGGGTGAATGGAATTCAGATGATCTAGGAATTTCAAAAGCTCCTCCTTGCCAAAAGGCCATACAACAAATACGTCATCAACGTATCTTGTCCATAGTTTTGGCTTCAGATTTGCCTTCTCTATTGCTTTCTTTTCGAAGTAGATCATGAAGAGGTTGGCAATCACAGGTGAGAGAGATCCATCTCCATCTATTTGTCGGTAAATTTTCCCGTTGTACATAAAGTAAGCGTTTTTCAGGCAATGTCTTGACAGATCCATTATGTATGGCGGAAGATCTTCGTTTTCTTCTATAAGCAAGAGTGCCTCTTCTACCGGAATGCTCGGGTAGAGGGATTTGACATCGAAACTTGCCATAATGTCGTCCTTGTCCATTCTGAGAGAGGAATCTGCCTTTTCCACTATGGGCTGAAGTGCACTGGCCAGATGTTTTTCCAGCTTGCATAATGGTGAGTTAAAGGCGCTTACGATTGGACGCAGGGGAACCCCGTCCTTATGGATCTTTGGGAGCCAGTAGAATTTTGGACAACGACTCGATTTTTCCCTCGGAATAAGTTTCTTCTTTGTATCCTCGTTTATTGATGAATCGAGAATTTTGGACTTAGTCGTTTTTTCCAAATATGTCGTAGGATCTCTGGTGACTAGTTTGTATATTGGGTCGTTCAAAATATCCTCCAATTTTGGACAGTGGTATTTCCTTTGTCTGCTGGCATTATTAGAATATCTTCGTTTTTGTTTAGATTCCTTAAGGCTTGCATTTCTTCTCTGCTTAAGTTTGGTTGCGGTGGTTTTCATTGTCTTAAGACTCTGGCGACATCTTGCCTAATTAACTCCGCATCTTGTTCGTCGAACACTCACACTCGGAGCGCGAGCATTGAAGATGCCAAGTGAGATTTTGGCGAAACGTCTGCAGGATTCCAGTGGATATATATATATATATATATATATATATATATATATATATATATATATATATATATATATATATATATATATATATATATATATATATATATATATATATATATAATAATAAGTTCTATAAAGCAATAAATGTTAGACGTCTGGTTCATAGTAAATGTAGGCGAAAGTGCTAGTAAGACAATATATTGAAACATATATATCACAAATAACCATATAACATTTTATAAATTAAGATAACATCGACATATATAAATATTCCAAGGTACATTTTGTGGTCAATTATAGTATGGTGTGTGTCCCATATTTCATGGTTTTGGCGTGGAAAATATCACAGCCACCTTGGTATTTAACATACAGGGTGATTTTTGAGGGTCCCACTGGCGCAATCAGTTTTCCGAAACCCACAAATTTTGATATACAAACTAAACTTGTGTTTTTTTTTGTATGTATGACTTTTAATAATTTGACTAGGCTTGGTATGAGCTTTTCAAAAATATGTAACACAAAACACACTCGCATATCTTTAATTCGTAATTTTTATTTTAATTTCAATTGAATTAAATTTTGGGCTCATAATTCCTGAAACAACGTTTTGTAGACAATAGATAAGAATCTGCTATACACATACACACAAGTATATTTTATAATAAATTCTGTAATTTGTGTATGGCCCACTCATTTGAAATAACTTTTGGGTGTTAAACGTCTCTGAAAAACTAATAAGAAGCCTAATGATATTATTAAGAGGCATACACGACACAAAACCGACTACGCCTACCCGGTTTTCACATTTTTGATAAGTTAACGTATAACCGACCAAAAAAGGGTGCCAAAAATGGAACATTTTCAAAATTGCCCTGTGTCTAAAAACCACCTCACTCATTTCATTAAGTCATTTCGTTAGATCTTGAAAGCTACAAAAACCAACAAAAAAATGGAACACACTGTACAAGTAGGCTTAGAGATTATTATACTATGAGATAAAAAAAAAGGTTAGCGTTCCAGTTCCTCCTGAATTTCCGACACACTCTTCCCTCTGGTTTCTGGAACGACGAAAACAATAAAAATAATACCTAAAAGAGTGAACACCGAGAACGCGTAGAAAAGGGTGTCTTCCCCGACACTGCGGCAAAGTTCCAAATAAAACTTGGTTAGGATAAAAGCCAAGAACCAATTAAAAGTGCCGGCCATAGAACTGACGAGACTCCTAATTTCGGCCGAGAGGATTTCCGACGAGATCATCCAAGGAATGGGTCCCAAACCTAAAAACCGAAGCCAATTAACGCGGATATTTTTTAGCAATGTTTTCATTTACCCAAAGAAAAGGCTACGACGAAGAGGCAGAGTGCTCCCACAGGCACGAAACCTACAGCCCTAACCAAGTTGGAATCTGAGGCGCATTTTGCTTTAAGGGTTAAGTAGGCGGCCAAAATAAGCGCCGTCAAACTGACCAGAGATAAAGATAAGGTCAGCAGAGGTTTTCTCCCCGCCTTGTCTATAATGACACTTGCGCAGAATGTAGCGACCGCTTGGAATGCACCTATCTAAAAATATGTTAACTTATGCAGCAAATTATATAGGATGCTGGGCATTGCTTCAGGAATAATAGGCTTTCATAAGTTTGCTTGAAGGTTGTAAACCATGATTCGATAAAATTACGAAGGGACTGTCGCACTTCCATTTTTTTTTCATCTATTTATTTTCTAAACGTAAGATTATGTTCTTTGGCGGGCTGAGTTAATACACCTGGGAGAAAGCTTTAAGAAAATAAAAAAAAAACATTTGGAGGAAGACCACAAACTTATATTGGAGAGGATCCATCGAATTTGTGCCAAAATCCAGACTTCAGAAGAGTCATGATGAGAAGAAGCTGCTCAAATCTGAAAAACAAATAAACTAACCAAAGGACTTAACTTCGCCTTTGTGAATAAGCTCCATAGAGAAGTTACAACTGGAATGGCGAGAAATAACAGCAATGGAAAGTCAGAATTGTTTTGGAGAAGAGAACTAAAAGGGCTAAAAGAGGAATAAGTAGACTTACAAGAAGACATGAACATCAAGATCGTCCCAGTGAACAAGCACAATGCCAGTCATCATGGATGTACAATGGACGTCCATGAAATTTTTAGTTAAGAAAGCGAAGAATGGGAAAATATAGGAAACCTACACATACTGGAGAGTATTTAAATTTCAAACACGCACCAATGTCCAGTCTAGAATTAAAATTAGTCTGCACTTGATAACGGGTATTGATACATCAGCAGGAAAACAAAAAAATAAGACAACGGAAGTTTGACAATCTCTTATCATTTCTCCTTAATAATTTTTTCACATCTGTACTATTATGAACTTGTTACCTTAAATGCCGGGCGTGTTTAAATTTTTATTTACGGAAATATGGGGTTTGGATAAAGGCATTAGTAAGACACTTTTCTGATGACTGATTTTTTTTGTATAATTTGCCCTTTTCTCATGAATGAATACTTTGCCATCGCATGCTACATCATATAATACAATCAGTATATTTGGACCCTACCTTTATGCCGAATCGAGATTTTGTTCAGATCAAATCTCAGAAAAGGCTATCAAATAACCCAACGTTGCCAAATCGTCGGGATATATTTGCGGCAATTATTTCATATTAACAGAGATAAATACGTTGGAAAACCTATTCATGTGCTATATTGTACGCATGGTTATGATACATGACTAATCAACAATGCCGTCTACATATGGTGTTATTACTCGAGTTAAAATTCAAATTTTACAATTCGCCTGATTTAATTACATCAGAAAATTTTCCAATGTATCCATTCCAAATAAACTTTTTGAGCATTTTTTTCGGAAACCAGGCGTAACTGTTATAACGAATATTTTTTCCATTTGTTCCAGAATTTCAATTTCAATTTCAATAACACCCTGTATATGTGTAGCCTACTTACTAATAAAGAAAAATGCTTTACATCTCGACAATTTTTCATGACAGATGCTAACAGCCACAGATGAATGAAAAGGGCCCAACATAATACGATTACTGCAGTAATAAGGTTTTTTATACAATCAAGAAATTTTCGTAAAGAAAAAGTCATCCCCAATTTTCAAAATATTTTAAATACTTGAAAAATCGAGCTCATGATATGGAAATTGAGTTTTATTTATCTACTTTATAAGTCAGTTGATGTTGATTTGGGTGTAAACCTACGCAGTGTGCAAGAAAATTAATATCGAAATGGGTGAGAAATTTCTTATCTAATTGAAGCTTTTTTGCGACTTTGCTAGTTCCATATGTTCGTTACATAAATTTTAGTTTCCAAAAATTGTTCACAACATCTATTATTACTATCTAATGACTATCAGCATTTTTTAAAAGTCAAAATGAAGTATGGGGAGGGGGAAAATAGGCCTTTGCTTTAATTCATAGGAATTAATATACAGTATTACCCGTATGTCCATTACTTAAGGGAATTTTTACTATAGCCATAGCTATAGCTAACTATATATAACCAACAAGCGCGACACCTACATTGGAAACTGTAACTAGTTACTATAAATGTAGTAAATGTAGGGACAGAAATTTTGACCCACTGCTTTCATGGATCTGGGATTTTTGAAATAACTTATCTGGAATAAATTTCACCTCTTCTCACGTTATAAAACTTAATAAAACTAAATATAGTGAACTCAACTTTGCTTGGGAAAATTGCAGTATCAACCATTGAGGATATGGTTTCAACCTAATTACTCACCATTATAGTCGCTGTATTTGCATCAAGATTAACCCCAGTGGATTTAATGATATCGCTAGAATACATTACAACAGCATTAATGCCACAAAATTGCTGGAAAAACATAAGCGCAAATGCAATGAGAACTGCTTTCCAAACAGATTTCTTGGTGAAAGTATTTCTAAATGAGATTGTCATTTCTGAGTCTTCCTTAACACTTCCTGAAAGAAAGCAAAGTCAAAAGTACACCAGGGCCATGATTTTAAAATAATTGGAACTTTTAAAAAAATCAGCAGCACATACCTTCAATTTCAAGTAACTCCGCATCAACATTATAGTGTTCACCCCGTAATAGAATGAGACATTTTTTGGCTTCTTCTAGTTGCCCGCGACGAATTAAATGTGTGGGTGACTCTGGTTGGAAAGCAAAAGTCAGACCAAAAATTAAAGGCAACAACGCACAGAACACCGTAAACTACAAAATAGAATTTTGTTTCAATAGCCAACAAATCCCAACAGGCCACATACTTGAAATGGTGAAAAATATTTTCCCACTAAATATGAAACAAATATACCGATTGTTATCATAAGCTGGAAACAACTTCCGAGGGCACCTCGTAGTGTCTTGTGGGCAATTTCTCCATTATATAAGGGAGTTGCAATGCAACACGCTCCCACTGCCATTCCAGTTATTAGTCTAAAAATGATTTTGCCAGAAGCAGATTAAAAAAATTATGTGCGTTTTCGAGAATCATTTCTTAAAAACATTACTTATTATTGCATACCTTCCAAAATACAAGTCGATTGGATTCTTAGCCCAAACAATTAAACTCCAACCAAGCGCAAATGGTATCAAAAGTAACAGCAAAGCCTTCTTGCGACCAACCAAATCACAAATGAAACCAGTGGGGATACACATTGTCATTGCACCAAGAGTAACAAATGAACCAATCCAGCCCATTTGATGGTCATCAATATTTATATTATTGTATTTGCCATGAACTAGATCATTTAGTATTGGTGATGTCCAACCAAGAACTAAACCGGCACTTAATGCGGACAATGACGCTAAAAATGGATTTTTGTGCAGCAAGCAAAAATACTTAACACAATTTGCTACCAGAAAATCCGGCAATTATTTGTCTTGTATTTTTAGGCCGATTGGCATCAACATATCTATCTATATTTCCGATATCCGACACCTGAGTATCCTAAAAAGGGCAAAAACAATTCAACCAAGAAAAAGAAAACACGGAAATACCTACAATATTATCGTAGACCGTTGGTATACAAGGAAGTTTTGGATCAGTTTCTTCCAGAAGGGCATCATTGTCTTGGTTCATATTCAATCTTTCTAATGTTTACTTAATGATATAAACACGTATTGTTTTTATTTTGGTTGACGAAAACCAATTTTCTTAGGTTAGGTTACCTGGTAATTGAAAATTTGTAATTGGGAGGCGGAACTATTGAAGGCATTCACCCAATTTCGAAATTTATCTGATGAGAAAAATGTGTACTGTTACTTCGATCGTATTTAGAAATTTTGTTTTGTCTCTACCTAATAATATTGTTTTAGCAGCGAGATACGTTTTAACCATCGCCACTCAACATGCTCTAACGTCATCGTCATCGTTATCGCTATAAATGATTACTCGCAATTTGTGCGTCGCTGTGCTGTTATCAATATTATTGACCCACAACATTTTAACAATTCGGAGTAATTTATCAAAAGATTTAATCTAGAGCGGTTTATTTTTCGATTGGAAAGATCGTAACCGTCTTTTAACGTTATATTGAATATGAGAATAACATTAATAGACATAATGCGTTAATTCAGAAACTGACTCATATATTTATAAGTAAACCTGTAATTTTGTTTTGGATTTCAATTAAGCAAACCCATACCTATATAGTTATTTAATATCAGATTTTTTTTATAATTAAATACTTGTATTAACTTCTTTAAACTTGATTGCTAATATCGATAATTCATATAAATATGTCACAAGACGTTGACTAAATGCCAGTTGCCTTCTTTTGTCTCTTTCGTGCCTATGTGAAGTTAGCAAATTTGTCAAACTGAAAGGCTTCTTTCTCAACAAAACTTTTACGTAAAATTATCTTTTTAATAGGTAATATAGCGGGTTTTGATTAAAATCACAAATTGTTGCACTAAACATTAGTTTTTAATCACATTTATGTTAGAAACAATGTAAAGTATTACATGATAAAGGAATAAAAAATAAAAAAGAAACGACAAAACTTTCATGATGCATGGAGAACCGGCGATAAACTTATTCTGAAATTGAGTTGTTGACACATCGTCACAACTACCTATGATCCGTGACCGTTACAGTGACACATTTACTAGTGACTTACTCATCACAATCATTTAAATCGTTTGTTAGCATAGACAGACCTCTGCAGAGGGAGTTTCAAAAAATACTAGACTTATTTCTCGACTAAACACATAATGTTAGTTTGGATAATAGCCTCGAGAAAATCTTTATTATTTCTCAAATTGCTGAGAAAATTTAAAAATGACAATATTTTTACTTTGCATTTGTTTCTAAAACAATTATTATTTGATATGATAGTTGATTCTCAAATATGAGGATTGTTTAAAATACTTTATTAATTCAGTTGCTAGAAAAGAGTGTCTTTTTTTATTGAGGTTTGGTAAAAAAAACAAGGAAAATTTTTGTCCAAGAAGTTTAAAATATTGCTATAAAAAAAGTTTCACTCTGCTTCATAAAATATAAAAATAATTTTCAGCGGTAAGTTTTATGACACAATCAAAGGTATTTGTGGTCTAAATTTCGTTTAGGTATTTTAAACCTTTTCTAAAATAATAAAAAGGGCAATTTTTTGAAGCCCCTTTTTCATCTTCTGGAGGAGACGTTTTCGGAGACTTTTTTATTAACCAAACAAAAGTTATTGTTTAATATGAATATTTAATATTAATTTAATGCTAGAGACATATTTAGTGCCATGTCCACTCCTTACGTTTCACAAAAACTTCTCAAAAATGTTTTTCCCAATAATTAAAATATTATAATATATTGTAAGGCAGTTGTTACTACCAATAATATGAAATACTCAATGTTAAATTATCAGACATCAGTAGATACAAAATTATTAAGGAATGCTTTATATTTTATAGAATTTGTTTGTTTTGTTATTACTTCTTTCTTTTAACAAATAATTGAAAAATGTATTTCAAAAATAAAATTGTTTTGGAAATTTCTTTGTTTTTTCAATTCAATGACTAAGCCTAAAAAGACAATACAGAGTTCCCGAGGATGTTTTACACAAACACCAGTGATACTTTCAAATCAAATCAATCAATCAAATCAAATTGAATCAAACATTGTGTTATTGTTGTTTTTGAAACACTCTGTATAGTATTATATAATTATTGCTTCGATTACGAGCAATTTTAGTTCAAGGAAAAGTGAGGCGGCTGGATCGATAACTTATCGAGATCACTTTCGAAGAACGCTCAGTCCTACAAACACTTAAGGAGAATTAGAAGATTGATAACGTCAATTTGTTGCATTCTAAACATTACAAGCTTTTGTCATCCGTTCAAATGCCACTCGCGTTTGTTTTAGCGGTTAAAACAGATTTGACGGCTTATAGAATATAAATCAATCGTCGAGATAGAAAAAATTGTCGTTTCGGAAACTGGCATCATGTGGACGATCCCATTCATCGCATTTTGGGTTCTTTTCTTCGTTACCGTAGAAGGTTACGTAGTTAATCCTGGACCCCTAGTAGTTGCGACCAGAGGCGAAGTATGGCCTAAACCCCAGAGTCAGAATTCGTCGGAAAATTATTTTATACTTAGGCCAAAACAGTTTCAGTTCAAGGTAATAGCTTTAGATTTAAATAAAATATAGGAACATGCGAATATGACATTGAATACGACAAAATCACAGATTTTAATATTAACAACAAATTTTCGAGTTTTTGGGACACTCTGATAGAGGAAGAGATATAAAAAAAAGAAAGATGATTAATAGCTTCCTTCCAGTATTTCATGAGAACTTGACGAACACATCAAACACGACGATATTTTTCGAGCTAAGTTTACATGAACTTATGGGTAAATTTATTGCATCTGCCTGTTCTGCTTGATTGGTATTAAAATAAAGTTTGCCAACTGTAAAAATTAAAATAATTTAAACAATTTAAATGTTAGGTTAACGATGCGAGTTGCGAAATTCTTGAGAACGCATTCGAGAGATACTGGAAAATACTGCAGGAGAACAGCGTTCCTGAGTCGGTTAAGGCATACGCATCGAGAACTCGCGCGTGGCTGCAGGATGTCAGTTTCCTGGGGTACATCGATGAGTTGAACGTCACCCTAAGGGGCAGATGTGAAGATAATGAGTTCCCATCTAACGACGTGGTCGAAGAATGTAAGTAGTGTGGAAATGTTTTTGTTTCATCCCAACTGTTAAACTTGTCTGTGAACTGCCATAACTTTGGAACGCACGCGCGATGAAAATAAACAGGTAGAGATTCATGTCATTCATCTTAGAAAGTTCGTATTACAACCTGTAAATTTTTAATAATTTTTTGTCGTTTTTTTTGTCTTAAATTTGTTCCCATACCTATCTTGAGTGGTTTTCGAGAAATTAATTATTTTATTTATTTTTCCACCAAAACATGGCTTCAATCTTTATTACTGCGACACGGGAGTCAGTGGAAAGTTAAAATACTGGACGAAACTGGATTACTTTGGCATAATTCATCATTCAGGCACAGTTCAATAAAGATTTACTCTTTTTTTTTTCAAAGAAACTTCCACAGGCTACTCTAATACTTTTTACACAACTCCTGGATTCCTACTGTTGGTTTCTGCAGTGTCAGTCAAACTCGGTAAACTTTTTAAGTCACTCGTTTATTAAACACTCGTTCCGCAGCGCTCCGCTCGTGTCAAATAAACTCGTGAGTCAAATGCCGTTTACCGCACTTGTTGCATAATATATTATTGAATAATCAGAATTTCAAACTAACCTTAAAAACTTCTAAGCAACTGTTACGGTTAGAAACTCAGTATAATGTCATGCATAGTATAAGAGGAGAGTTAGAAAGCTGGTTAAAGTTAGCCTAATCCGAAGAATGCAAGCGTTAAAAAGAATCTATTTCCCACGCAAAACAAGACTTCGGCGTCAAATTTTATTTGCACACTTTCAACCCACGTAATTATGGTGCATCGGACCTATTGGTCATTGACTAATACTCCATAACACTTTTTACGATACTGCACTATAATGTAATTTAAGAAGCTGTGTTCGTAACGCCGTCACTAGTTCTCCCAATAAATCCTAAATTACGCAGTGCTTTGACAATAATAGCATCTGTATGGGGCCACAATTCACAGTCCAAAATGACCCCTAAATCTTTAACCACGATAGCATTATTTTATTGTTTAATTTTCAGAAAAGCGGGAGAAACTGGCTTTTATTTCGCCATTTTTGTGTCTGGTAGGCAAATAATTACTTTTGACCAACCCTGTATACTGTAGAACTGATTTAGTTATTAAGAAGTTCTGGCCGATACTTCATTTAAAACTTCGATGTTGATGCTACTTTTCGAAGTAGCGGCAAAAATATTTTAGAGCAACCGCTGACCTTGAAACATCCCGCATATATCAGAGGTTTAAAAATTGAAATTGATTTCAATATTAACAGATTCTGGTGCACGAGTACTCCCGTTACTATCTTTGTCGTTAATCAATTGTCAATTATTTGCGAGATTCGATATTTAGGATGACACGAATTTATTTATACGAGGGTCACTTGAAAAGTTTTAGACCTAACGATGATACGAGACATTTTTTCTTTTTTTTAATTTTTCTACACAATCTTGTAATTCGATATAATTCTCCCAGTGATCTCTCTAAACCGTCCAAACAGTACCCAGCGTTTTTCTCCTCAAAACAGCTGAAGGTGATTGCCTCCTCATTTGACGAAAATCTTTGTCTTCCGACCCCAATTTTCGGATGAGGGAATAAAAAGAAGTCGCTTGGGGCTAGATCTTGTGAGTAGATGTAGTATAAGTTGTCTTGTATAACATTTTATACTCAATATGTTCCATTTGCCCAAAAAGACTCACATCGACTAATTCAAACGACTCTCAACTAATAACCAACGGCTGAAACCAAACCAAATAGCTAAAACTTCGGTAAGTAACTATCAAGAGTTGCACAACTACGGTCATTAACTAGTGCCACCATCTTCAGGGTGGGGACGGAAACTTTTCCAGTGACCCTCGTACAGTGGGTCCAGCGCTATAATAAAAGTGGCGAAGTTTTATCATTTTATGTGATTTTAGGTTACTAAATGCCGCGGACTTGTAAAAATTCCTCAGATTGTTTTTGCTACATTTGTGGGGAATAAATACTAAAACCACAACGACATGTCATGACCGATCTAGTTAAAACAGCTTATAAGCTATATTTTGGATTTTCTATCGATGAGCGAGATAAAAGTTGGTTGCCAAAAGTATGCTGCAATAGCTGCTCAAGAACGTTGAGAGGTTGGCTTGAAGAAAGTCACAAATCCATGCCGTTTTCAATGCCAATGATTTGGAGTGAGTCTCAAAATCATAAGAATGATTGCTATTTCTGCATGACATCTACACGAGGATTCTCGAAAAAAAATAGAGATAGGATTGTTTATCCGAACTTCCTATCTACAAAGAGACCAATTCCTCGTGAGAAAGACACTCCACCTCCAGTTCCACCAGTTAATGAGGAGGCTGAAAATAAAAATATTTCAGGTCTACAATCTCAATCGAGTTTTGTTAATATAATTTAGGATTTTTTACTGTAAAACTCAAGGCGCCACATTTTTTTATTTCCTTATAATAATTGATACTTTAATAATATTGTTTTTTGAAGAAATAAATACTAAATTAAAAACCAACGTGTGGTACTTATTTGTATATCAGATTCCGTGTTTAGAGCATAAAATAAGATGAATTCATGCATGAAAACAAGGAGAGAAAAAAAATTTTTTTTTTGCAGACCAGTGTAATCTGTTTGAGAGGTTCGACCTTGACTCATGCAGAATTCTATCCTTTCAAAATAATTAATACAGAATGTGTTTCCTATGTGATTTTAGATACCTTGCAAATAGCTAAGGGCAATTTTGAGCTGAGTGCGACTACAATATGGGGTGTACTCCGAGGCTTGGAAACATTTTCCCAATTGTCTTACTACTCCAAGGATGAGGAATACGTAAGCAAAGTGATACTATTTCTTGTCAAAAACAAGACGTAAGCATTATTAAATATTCTAATTAAAAACGATATCTCCAAGCTGCGAGTCAACGCTACAATCATAGTTGACTATCCACGATTCAAATATAGAGGGTTGTTGCTGGACACATCGAGGCACTTCATTCCTTTGAACCTTGTCAAGTTGACATTAGACGCCATGTCGTATAATAAACTGAACGTCTTCCATTGGCATATCGTCGATGATCAAAGTTTCCCCTATGTCAGTCGAACGTTTCCAGAACTTAGGTAAGCCAGTTAATTAATTGGGCGTGAAAGACTAATTATGTATATGAAATTGCTAGCAGCTCCAAATAAGTGACAATTAACTGTATGCCCAAATAACAAATGATAACTTTTTTCGAAATCGTGTGTGTTTCTTTGAACCGTCAATTTCACTAGAAAGTATTTTTATTAACACAATTTCTAAACACCTTTGTAATTCAATATTCACATACCATTCATAATTTGTTTTTTATTTTCACTGACATAGTCAAAACATACTTCCAGGCGCTACTATTTATATAATCACCTCTTTTTTGTTATTTTCATCTCCGATTTTTTTTCAACACTACCATTTCATTTAATTCGGGCGAACTGAGAGTCGTAATTTTTTATTCCCAATGCCTTTTCTCAAATGAATTTTAAAATATTCTTCCTCGCTAGCAAACAGTACTTGCTGGCTCAATAAAAATATATTTTTCTACTCCCTCTTGTAAAATACATAATTACACACGGATGCATGCACGTGATTTTTTTGTCCCACGGATCCGAGCTCTGAGTGAAATTATCCGTGTTGTTTCCTTTTACTACACTTATGAAATGAACAATAAATGCAAATAAGCATTTTTATGATATTAAAAATTATGAATATTTATGTGATATTCAATAAAGGCAGGCCTATTTCTTTACAATTTTTTTAAAATTTCGAAAAAAAGGAGAGAGAAGGGAGAGAGATAAGAGAGAGAGAGAGGAGAGAGAGAGAGAGGAGAGAGAGAGAGGAGAGAGAAAGGAGAGCGAGAGGTGAGAGAGAGGTGAGAGAGGAGGGAGAGAGGAGTGAGAGAGAGGAGTGAGAGAGAGGAGTGAGAGAGAGGAGAGAGAGAGAGAGTAATGAGAGAGAGAGGGGGTGGGAGAGAGAGGAGGGAGAGAGAGAGAGGAAAGAGAGAGAGAGAGGAGAGAGAGGGAGAGGAGAGAGAGAGAGGAGAGAGAGAGAGAGGAGACAGAGAGATTCATCAACAATAGTATTAGTATTACTAAATAGTATTATAGTAGACCGCGGAAATTTCTTTGAAAAATCAATAATTTTTTAACTATACCACAGACCTATTGGTGTAAATATAAATTTAACAAGATAATCAAATAGTAAATTGCAAAACATAAAAATTTTACAGTGACAAAATATTATTTCCTATTTAAAAAAAAAAACGTTTAAATACAATGAATATATCAACGATAGAGTTGGTACATTCTGGTAATATCAACTTGCACAACATACAATTCGTAAATTCTTAAACTATTCCTTGCAGTTATAAAAACAATTAATGTTTTTCGAAATTCCTCAAGACACGTGTCTGGAAACATAATTTTAAGAATGGAAGAACTTCGCTCAACATACATGACTCAACCAGGAGATATAATAATTTTCACCCACTTTTTTTGACCAATTTCGGACGTAAACAAAGACACCACAACAATAATAAAAATAAATATTGCACCAAGGGTCTAATGAATTTTTATTTATTTCATTTAGCGAACAAGGCGCATATAATCCACACACTCACGTCTACAACCCTGACGATGTGCAGACCGTAATTGAATACGGAAGACAGAGAGGTATCAGAGTTCTTCCGGAGTTTGACACTCCCGGTAAGTCAAGAGTTTCGCTTTTAGTTTTTGGTATCGATAGGCGACCTCAGTATCAAATCTTGGCATCGAACGATAAACAAAAAATGTTTGCTCTTCACTGATGACGTTAATGATCACTTGAAAGGATAACGATGCCACGATGTTGTCAACAAACTTATTTATTGATGCGCAAAATGGCAAAAATTCTACGAAACAAAGTGCAACGTTCAGGTCGGCATTCGGATAAGGATTCAGAATTCATCTGAGCGAATCCTGAACTCTTCCGAACACCTCAAGCAACGGACATTTTAAATTGACTGCTTCACCATCCGCCTTACTCACCAGATCATGTGAAAACTTTTGCTTCGAATGAGGAGGCAATCACCTTCGAGAACAATTATTTTGCTGAAAAAAACGCTGGGTACTATTTGGTCAGGCATAGTATAGGAAGTGTAATGCAGAGTATGTAGAAAAATAAAAAAAGCAACGGAGAAAAAATGTCTTGTATCATTATTGGGTCGGAAATTTTTCAGTGGCAATATAACCTTGACTGTTCAACGATGCCTCCAAGTGAGAAAATTCAGTATACAGATTTTTTCCGTTAAAACTAACAAATTTGTCTGATGGTCCTATTTCAATATGACCCCACGGTTTAGACAAATTTAATGTTCCAAATGGTCAATTATATTATTATGAGTATTGTATATAAAAAGCAATTTTTTGGTGGAGTTACTTTCGTCCGTAATAATATTTCAATTTTTTTAACTCATCGCTAGGACATACGAGATCATGGGGGGTGTCGCATCCCGAACTGCTAAGTCCGTGCTACGTCGACGACCACGGCAGGATCTACGAAACAGGAAACTACGGCCCAATCGATCCCACCAGAAACGAGACATACCCGTTCATTCAGAAACTATTTGCGGAAGTCAGAGAAGTGTTTCAGGACAAGTTTATCCATCTTGGCGGGGACGAAGTTGAATTTGAATGTTGGTAAGTATTGATAGTAGATGTTGAAGACCCATGTGGGGATTCATAACTATTATTTGGTGATTTTTTGTTGTTGTTTTTTTGATTAGTCGAAGAATTAGTAGAGTAATCGGGAGATAGATGGCTATAGTTTTAACAAATAGGTTTTTGTGAAATCCGCTTATATTTATATCGTCGAAAGCATATTAACCCTAGTATTCCAAATTAAAGTTAATTTGAAAAGAAATATCGGATTATCAACTAAAAATCATAATTTAGAAAATGTGTGCTATAACCATCTATACCGTATTAGTTTTCCTTTTTGTTTTCTTTGATGCTTTCTTATTTTCAATTTTCAAAATGGATTCATTTTTGTAGTTTTTCTTGGGGTTTTCCCTATTTCTCTGTGCGGTATGTCAAATGTTCCGGTGAACAGTTATTTTTTCTGGAGCAAGTGACACGTCAGACAAGATTTTGGAGGGATTTGTTGTATCATCTTCTTTTCTACTAGTAGATGGTTGTGTTGCTCGATTATCTCTTTGCAATTCTTCTCGCTTCTTCTGAACTGAGGACCGCGATGTTGTTTGAAAATCTGATAGATAGAAGCCTTACCCCAACCCAAACTGAGTAACTCCCCAAACGGCATGCTTCATACTTTGAGTGATTTGAAGAAACTTCTATCTAAATGTTGCCGATAGTCGAGAATCAAGGATTTTCCGGTAGAGATAGGCATAAAATGTTCCCACGTGCTGTTTACCATTCCAATAACTAACTTTTTTATTAATGGAAATTTTGGACTATTAGGCACTTCTTTAAGGAAATGCAGTTCTGCGGTTCTCTACAGTTGCTGTTTTAACCATTAAATGTTTGTCAAAAATCGAGTCCATTTTGCTAGTTCTAGTTTAAACTGTTAAAACGCTCCATTTAAGACCACCTTGTACATAATGCCTGCGTAAAAAGTCTTCATATTGAGTTCTTTTTGAGTTCTTGTTTTCTCCCAACACCACCTATCACTCATTAATTCGATTCACGTCTCATCGATAAAAAGAATGGATCTCTATTGAGATAATAGCTACTCTGATGCTCTCTTGCTCAATCTAATCGTTTTCGTTTCAAGTATGCGTCTTCTATGCAATCCAGCGATTGCGATCTCATGGTTCCAGATCTAGTTCCTTGACCATATCTGGAAATAGAATTTTTAATGTTTAGCCTGGCAACAGTCTGTTGTCAATAAAGACATTTTCTTCATACAGCAACTACATATACAATTTTGTACTAATTATTGTTTATGATTTCCTTTTGAAAGAAAATAACAAAGCACACAAAAATAATTTTACCTCATAGTGTAGCATAGAAAAGATAACGGGTAGCGTTCCATGATTAGGGAGAATAACCCAACCATCGAGAGATTCATGCAAAAGAACAACATAACCACGTACGAAGAATTGGAGAGTTATTACATCAAGAAGGTTATCGATATGGTCGACGATATTGGGTTCGACTCCATCGTATGGGAAGAAGTATTCGTCAACGGGGTCCAGACCCCGAACAACACGATCATCCACGTCTGGAGGGACAATTGGATGGACACGATGTACGCGGTCACCAAAGCTGGAAAGAACGCCATCCTGTCCGCCTGTTGGTACCTGGATCATTTGGAAACTGGAGGCGACTGGGAGAAATACTATTTGTGCGAACCGTACAACTATGGAGGCAGCGCGGCTCAAAATAAGCTTATCATTGGAGGTATTTAAGATTAGCCAATTTTGGTAACTGCGTAGATCATAGATTTCAAATACATTTATTCAATAGAATTGTGCCTGACATTTTCATGAAGCAAATTCCGTTATACGAGTGCTGACTGATATGATATACAGGGTGTCAGAAGTTGATATCTTTGAAATGGATGGTAGCCGGTGGTAGTGATGCACAGGTGTATGACATGTATAGCCTAAAATTATTTTCATGTGTATAATATATATGTTACACTCTGTAATGTAAATATCCCGAAATTAATGCATTTCTCGCACATAGTTGGAACACTCAGTCTAAAGTAGAGCGATTGTATTAAGGCGATCGGTTAAGTCGTAGTTTCGGTGATTTCCCGCGAAAAATAGAAAAGTTTATCAAAAAGAAAGTCGTGAATAACCTTTGTCAAAGTACTTTGCAATTCATATAATTTTTCAATACTGGCACGAATGTTAAGAAATATAAAAGTTGTGGTTTCATACAAAAAAAACATAACCTTAGTTTGTAATCGTACATCCGCTATCTTTTTTGAATTGGATTTTAAGATTTTGATAACATTTCTGTTTTAGTTATTTTTGGCCAGCCACGGTTTTACTAAGTTTTGCTTAGTGTTCTTTAAAATATTGGTTGACTCCAAATTTTATCTCAACAATTTTAATTAGCCTAATTTTTATGTACAGCTAGTTACATAAAAAAAGTGATACGCCTTGAAAATTCCACTTTATATACTTTTTACACAACTTCTCGATTCCTCCTGTGTCGGTTTTTGCTGAGTGTAAATTGCTGACGTTTCGCCAATTATCCTGTTGCCTTCTTCAGAACTTGACTGAAATTGACTCGTATTTTACTACGTACCAACTTATATATTGTTTGAGGGGGGCGGAGCTATAGATGAGTCTACAGATTCTCGGATTTTTCCTTGATAGACTACGTGCAATCTACTAAAATTTGATATCTGGTATTTCTCTGAGTCCAGTTAATATTTTTCGTCCAGTCTTTCCAAATGTATTCTTTCCCGCAATGCTCGTGTCCGAAACGGAATTTGGTTTTTGACGGATCGAATATGTTCATAGATTTTTGTGGTAACTCTGGTTTTGACGTTATATTCCATAAGAACTTTTGAATCATGTGATCACTGATGTTTTGAATGTGTGGGGATGCTTTCCGATTCACTGTCTTTGGAAGGTTGTGGTGAAGTGTATTTGGTGATGGAACACTTAATATCTTTAATGTGCAAATTATGTAATTATGTAAATGTATTGACACAGGTGTATTTCCGTCGCTGTTTAAGATTTCGAGAGTAGTTCCAATCCATAAGGCAGGTGATATAAATGATGCTAACAACTACTTACACAACACGCTAACACAACTTTGTTCGGAAAAGTTTTTGAGATCTTACTAAAAGATCAGCTAACTTCTTTATTAATAAGATCGAATGTCTTTGTGCTGGTCAGTTTGGATTTAGGGGAGGGTGTTCGACGATCCAAGCAGTGTCTAAAGTTGTGAGTTGTATAGTTGAGGGCCTCGAGGGGGGTGAACTAGTTGGTTTGACCTTGAGTGATCTCTCCAGGGCCTTCGACTGTGTTTCTCACCAGCTTCTTATTAAAAAGCTATACAGATATGGTATACGAGGTCTGCCCTTAGATCTTATAGCGTCCTACTTGCAGGGCCGACAGCAGTTTGTAGAAGACTAAGATTACCGTTCATCACTTGAATCAGTAGTAAGCGGGGTGCCCCAAGGTTCCGTCCTGGGCCCGCTACTATTTACAATCTACATAAATGACCTTTATCATTTCTTGGCCCCCAATCAGTGCGTGATGTTTGCCGACGATACATCCTTCACTACATCTGCTAAGAGTATCGAGGAGTTGTCCGTTAGGGTTGGCATGTTGGAGGACAGGGCTAATGTCTGGTTCGAAAATAATTATCTTAAATTAAATTTAGACAAGACCCAGAGTATTGTGTTTTCCTCCAATTGCTTGGTAAATAGTGGACAGTCCGTCAAGTTGCTTGGCATTAGGATCGATGATAGACTAAATTGGAAACAACATATCTCAAACCTGAAAAATAGATTGTCCAGCAACATATTCGTTCTTCGACGACTGAGAGATAGGAACAAGGACTCTGCTTATGGTCTATTTTTCTTTGTTGCATTCACACTTATGCTATGGCACGGTACTGTGGGGTGATTCGTCAGCTGCTGTGGAGATTTTTAGAATGCAGAAAAGGGCTATTCGAATCGTTGCTAATATAGGATATAGGGACCATTGTCAACCTTATTTTAAAAAATTCAAAGTGGTGCCCCTTCCTTGCATCTATATATACTACCAGTTATTAGAGATACAGAGAACGAAAGGAAACTTTAGCGCTAATTCCGATTGCCATGCCTATTAAACTCGTTCGGGGGATCTCCTTAGACAGCCTAGGTTTAGACTGAGGAAGTCTGAGAACAACTCATTGAACCTGAAATCGTATAATGTTTTGCCAGGTACTGTGAAAAAGATGAGCAATAACATACTATTAAAGAATTCCTACAACGTCATTGTTTTTACTCCCTGCGAGCATACATTGACACTATCACTGGTATCGATGCGCTATAAAACTGTATAGTACTGTCTAATTTCGTTTGTATTAGATGTGTGTTTTTATGTTATTTATTAATTTGATTTTATTGCGCTTGAATATCACTTCTGACTTGCTACAATTGTCCCTTTTGTACGAAACGTAGTCAATAAATGAATCTATCTATCTATTTATTAGGGAGAAGAGTAGAGGTAAGGTGTTTTAATTCTGTGTTCCGTGACCGGACTGAGATAGTTTTACGGTTCTGTAATGCGATAATGCTTTAAAGTGGGCACAGGCTTTTGTAAATATAGTGACCCATTGTTCTATTGATAAGAATAGCCTCCCATTTTTACCAATATAAAATTAGACCTAACAGGAGGAATCCAGAAAATTTGTAAATAGTAATAAAATGGCGTTTTATTTGGAAAGTTTGACATGTCCGAGTATATTAAAATTAGTAAAGATTTGCGGTTATCGAAATCAACAGAGATGGATAAAAGACGACTCACCACATGGCTAGTGTGAGCAAATTTTGCAGAAACTTTGGGCCTATGTATCTTTTTTTAATGTCTGTCTAAGACTAAGAATCGTAAACCTAATAGGATTGCCTAATCCGCCAAATCTGTCCGTAAATGCAATGCGAAAACTCTCGCTGGCTGTGACGTAGTTTACTATGTAAATGACCTGAGTTTTGATGGACTTTGAGTATTTTGAGTAGCTAATATAGCATTTTGTTTGGATAATCACTCGTTGTTTTCATTTGGTGTCAACATTAAATCGTTTTAGGTAGTGTAAAAATACGATACGAAAAAAACGATTTACTGGTAAAACTTTGTGTTTTACGGCCTTCCACCATTTTAAATATACAAAAATCAACAAATACCTATAAACTAGAAAGCCCTATTTTTGGATATATTAAAGAACATATTAAAAAACAAAAAATGTATGAGGCATGCATAACAACTGTTTATAGGTGGTACGTAATAATAATATGTATTTATATGTACCCTCGTATGTGCATATACTTAAATCTTTATTTTACCATTTTACCATACTTTCTAATTTTTTTTCTGCGGGTACCATCTTGCAAAGATTTTCTTTTTAGACTAACGTTCATACGAATTATTGTTCTCAGCTTACAACAATCTCGTAACTAAACTAAATGGTAATTCTTTTTCTGTTTTAAGTATTTTTTTTTTTGCTAAGTTTTTTACCACTCCTTACACTTTTCGAAACGAATCGCCATGATGGGATTCAAAATAAAAGTTATATTATATTTATTAATTTTTTTCAAAAAATGATCAGAAGGCTTTATAAGAACCCCATATGATAACTGTTGTACCCAAGAGGGAATGCTGTAATCTCCTAAATTGAGGATATCTGTTTTGTGTTTTTTAGCTAAGTAGACAACAAATCCATATACTTAGCTTTATAATTTATTATTTGGGGTTCAGAGATGGGTTCTGGCCGGGGTTCTGGTATGGATTCTGGAGATGTTGCTAAAAGCTCAGACAATACCTGCTGAGCTTCTTTTTTGGCATTTTTGCAATGAAGTCTTTTTGATATAGATAATCCTGCTTCTGTTGGTGGCTTCTGGTTAAATAATAATAGGGCGGGAACAGCTGTTTTATTTTAGAATATTTTTTAAAGGTAAACCTAAAATTTAGATTTTGTGGTGAATTTAATGTGTTACTCAAGACAAAAAAAACCTAATAACTCATTTTGTAAGTCTCTTTCGTAATCATTTTCAGTAAAATGGACTGAGCAGACATAGCTTTAATCTGGATTAGGTTTGTCCTCTCTTCTACTCGTTCCGAATAGTTCGGGATACTAGATCTTTCCCTTTGGGAAAGCGATGAACACTACATTTTCGAGAACTTACTTTTTCATCAAAATAGTTGTTATCGCCCATCTTGTTCCAGGATACCTAACTATTTTTTGATATAACTTATCCCACTGAAAAAGGTAAAAGACATGTATTTCTTACCTTTACCTATATTATTATTATGTGTAATATTTTGAGCTTACCTCCTAACTAATAACACCGCTAATAAGCAGCCCGAACACAAAACTTGTAAGTCTTTTTTTAAGGTTAAAAATACTGTTTTTCTCAGTTCTCACCACTCAAGCACATACAATTTTAAGGTATTTGTTAAACCTTAAAACCACTCTTTTGTCCAAGTTTTTTTTACAGAAATACAATTAACACAACATACAACGGTTTAATACGCCCTCAAATGCATTGACAGAATACAAAAAATCGTTAGAGGACTTCGCCTACGTCACAAGCGACCACGTGTGATCGATAATTTTGGCGCACGTATGTCTTATTGGATTCGGCAATCCTATTAGGTTTATGATTCTTGACGTCTGTCGTTTCCCAACTAATGTATCTCGTTGCCGGTATGGGGTCGCCTTTCAAATTATGTATCTCAAATTTTAGGAGAAGCGTGCATGTGGGGTGAGACGATAAATGAATACAACGTAATCCCAAGGGTGTGGCCAAGGGCATCGGCAGTCGCCGAGAGGTTGTGGTCGAGTAGTTTCGTATTCGACTCGATAGAGGCCGCCAAGAGACTCGAAGAGCAAACTTGCAGGATGAATAGAAGAGGTATAACGGCGCAACCGCCCAATGGACCCGGCTTTTGTGAATGATTTATTACGCATAGTGTATTATGGATCAAAAGAAAAATGAATTCAATAAAATTTATTCCGAATCTAGTTTTTTTCAATTGTAATGGTAATGAGTCTTTTTAACCCTATAGCACCTAAATGATGAATTTTATGAAAATATTTTTGTTCCATTCGTTTATAACGAAGAGGTTGTCGTTTATTTCTTATACCAAAAATAAGTTTCATAACGGCCAGAAGTATATTTTTACCCAAAAACGCCCCCTTCATATCAGTGCGAAAACTAGTATTTTGTTAGAAAAATTCAAATATCGGAAAGAATATTAGGCTTGGGTATGTATTCCCATGAATTAAAAAATTGAAGAATTTTAAAAGAAATTAAAACTAAGGTGTTTAAAAATGTATATTTTAGCTTTTTTGAGTAACTCTGTATACTTTCAAATAGTTTGAGATTGTGCATAATAACAATCTTTACAATTTTTGTGGGATAATGCACTTTACTCTATCGTTGGCTTACCCTGTACTTTATTTACTTTAAAGTTGGCAGCAATGGATTTTTACTTTAAATATGTAATTTTCTTGAATTCAATTTTATTTTACTCTTCCTAAAACCAAAGTGCCATTTATTTTGAGCACTTTAAAACATAATTTTGATGAAAACTTGAAAATTAAAAGTATACGTAACAATTTGGCATACCTCAATGTGAATATGGGCCTTCAAATAATATTAAACGCCTTGCGAACGTTTACAACAGCTAGCCCAGGGGGCAACATTAAAAAAATATATTAAGTTTAATAGGCCAAGTGAATGTGAATACAATTTTTGAAGTTCTGAAGTTTCCACGAGATGGCGTAATTCTTATCTTGAATTTGAAAAGCTGTTTCCTTTAAAATTTACTTATATTAATGATACTTGCATAATGGCTTAATAGATTTTTCTAGGACCTTTCCTGGACTATTGATGAGACATGATTGTCTTTGAATACATTGCTACCAGATCGCGTTTTCTGACACAATGGCGAATTTTTTCATGTCAATACTCAAGAAGTATATTAGAAAGAAAGAAATATACCTGGCCCATTCCTGCCTTGTTTAAGAATAAATTTTTTGTTATTGGTTTTGTCCAACAACAAAAGGTAATGAACATCTTTAAAGTTTAATTAGGGACGGCCCGTCGAAAGCTATAAAAACGCACGAGATTCCTAAATATTTGATAAATGCATGTGGTAATATTGTCTTTAAGGAGCTACAGGTGTAGTGGAATACGGCAGTGGCGTGCAGTAAAATGTATTACAGGGTAGGCAAGAGAAAAAAAAAAACGCCTCCGGCGAAAAATTTTTGGGGTGCCACACCCTAATTATGTTTTCCCATAAAGGACATAAAAATAGTGCGTATAGTAGGCAACAGAACCAAAAAAACGAAAAACTCAAAAGAAACGCATGTATTACATACAGCACAACACAACACACAACACAATACATTATTATGTACAATGTAGGTGGATATATTATAAAATTTACTTAATATTTTGTTGTCGTGAATACAACCGCAAAGCCACTTATAGTTCTCGTAAAACTTAACATTAAAATACCTGGTTGTTTTTTTTTTGCTGTTGACATAACTTTAAATTGGGCTTCGGTCGTCCCACTTGTTGTTTGTTGGCCAGGATTCTAAAAATATCAAAATATATAGGGTGTTTCATTTAAAATTTTACAAATAATGTCGGTCCAGCACTTATTGAACACCCTTTAAACATAAAAAATAAATCATTTTAAAATTTAATTTAAACCATAAAACTTTTGTATAAACTTTTTTTCTTCTAAAACCAGTAGTTCCTCCGAAAAGGAACACGCCCTTAATAAAGTGCCCACACCGTACAAAAAATATTCTTAATTGAGATGCTTCGTGTATAAAAATCTATCTATCCAGGCCGTTCAAAAATCGAGCTAAGCAGTTCCTTGAATACGGAATTACAAGTCAACACTGGATCAAATTCTCACTTTAACCCAAGTAGGCCGTGATTTTGCAGTCACAAACGGAAATACGGATGAGTTAAAAATGGATTAACAATACAGATGATCGATTTCAGTAGACGTGAAATACATCGGTGAAGAAGTGACTGCGTGGGAAGTACAAAACACATGGTTAATGAAAATCATACACCGATCAAGTGCTGGAAAGACGAAAATGTTAAAACTCGAAAACGTACTTACTTTCTCTGGTTATCTTGCTAACATTTTAATTGACTGTGACTTTGTTGTTTTTAGAGATGGCGGGATAGTAGATAAGTTTTTTTGTAAGTGACGTTTAAAACTATCAAATATCTGTCATATAAGCCTACGTCATAGTTTTTTTTAAATATTCCCATTACAATGATGTAGCACGCTTCATATTTTAGTCACCTCGTTTTTGACAAATCGGCAAAAATAGGAAATTTTCATATAATTTCAAACAGTGCCGTGACTGACTGCAACAACGATAATTATTTGCAAATTAAAGTAGAACAAAAACACTAAAAATGATAAGACACTCTAAAGTGAAAAGTTCCTTAACCGTTCCAAAAACTGCTGTATGTGACCACCATTTTCCTGAACACATTTCTCATACACTCTAATTGTATGATGTATTGCATTTAGTATTAGTTTCCGCATAGTCTCTTAACTGATTGATTGCCTCTGAAATCCTTTCCCGAAGTTCCACTATATTATTACAAGAAGTTCTGTGCACGTGATTTTTTATGTGCCCCCAAAAGACAAAAATCCGTTAAAGTCAAGTTGGGGCTGTTGGCTGGCCAATCCACAGTTCCGCCATTCGCTATCCAACCCGAGGGATATTCCATGTGAAGAAAATGTTTGGCTTGCACAACATTGTGAGGAGTGGCACCGTCTTGCTGTCACGTAATCAGCGCTGATCTTCTATATATGAGAGTTGCAAATAATAATCTCCAGTTAAATTTTGATCTATGAATATCGGACCCAAGATATGCCTATCTATGACACCACGCCATACATTAATTGATTGGTACCACTGGGTTTTTATTTCGTGCATTTGTCTAGAATGATTTTGCCTATTACAGCCCTTCCCCGTAGTGAACGAACTTTCATCAGTCCATAAAATATTTTCAAAAAATTGTTATTCGCTTTATGTCTATTTAAAAAATTCAAATAAAACTGCATCTTCCTTTCACACACATTCTTTCTGCCCACACCAAAAACAATTTTTTAAAAAAAGTGGCTCAGATCACTCAGGTCTCTGATTTATTTATTTATTTATATTTAACAATTATACAGGGGGTTTATTAAAGATATGTACCGAACTTGAGGGCTTCTTCGTGGAGAGTAATCGTATTTTATTCTTATATACCGTTTTTTTCTTTCATGTTGTTTATATTTTGTTATTTGTCGCCATTCTGTAATTCTATAATTTGTTGGTAATGTATATCTTCCGGAATTGGGCAATAAAATTTCTTCTATGAACTACCAGCTTAAACAGCCGCAGCCTGATAATAATTAGATATTTGTTGCTTATTCTACTGTAATAATTACAGCAAGTCGCCTTTATGTATTTGTAAATTCGACAAAAACTACGTAATTAAAGTAGGGCATTAAAAGTAATTGGGTGCCGGTATAAACCTTGATATCCGTCTGTGGATTTGAAAAAAAAAATACAATGTCACCACGTGTAATGACAAAATTCGCAAGTAGCAATTTCAGCCGAATAAACACTGGGGATATTAAAATCACATATTCCCAAAAAATAGTAAATTCGTCCAAGTGTATAATTTTACGACACAATGGAGCTGGTTGCTGGGTACACAATTATCGTTGGATCCGCCTACTGGTTTAGGGTACGAACTCGTATATAAAATGCTGGTCCATTGAGTCAGTCATTAGTTCCACTTTTGTGTACGTAAAACAAACCGGCATTTTACACACTTGCAAAATATGAAATCTTGCGTGGCTTTACTTTGTCTGGTGGGCTTCGCATGTGCGGTAAGTCAAGTCATAACATTCGTAATACTATTAAAATTAGCATATTAATAATAGCAAGCAGCATATTAAACGGCTAATTAAATTTAATTAAATAAAGTAAAACTCTTTATTTCAACATCAATCAATTAATTTAATCGCAACAAAACAATTATATCATACTACGAATGAAACTATATCTAAACGATATCGCTGATAACATCTATAAGTAGATAGATAATAAGCTATAAGTAGCTATAGCGTAAAATGTTCATAAAGAAATACTAGTTTCAGTGTACTAAACTTTAAGATCATACTCAACAAATATTGGTTAAGGTTCGTGTTTTCCATCGAGTACGCGATATCAAAATAAACATTATAGCTGCCAAAATAGGAATCAGACAGTTCTTTTCTTTGATTGTAGAATTTTTTTACGTTTTATTTCCAAATATTTGACACATGCATTTTTATTAACGACACTGAGGTTGTTAATTGAATTAAATTAAATTGTGCTACTTTTCAATACGTATAGTTTTTTTATGCGTTTCATATTGTGGTGTCCACTTGTGTTTGCAGCTGGACAAGTCGATTGTTTCGGGTATTTTAAAGGACATCGAAAAAATTGGAGCTGAATGCGTCAAAGAAACTTCCGCCAGCGAGGGTAAGATAATTTCAACGTTTTTGCTGAAAAATATAACTGTTATTTGATATATATAAAAAATTCCATATAAAACTTGGGTGAAATCTATTTTCTAGAGTAACAGAGAAAATATATGGATTCGGATATGCATGATATTACAGTGGCCATTTTGTTGCTTGCCCTAGCTCTGAAAAACATGTTATGTGGATATGCAAACTCCTGAAAACCATATTCATTCTGTATCGAAAATAGCTTCTCTTCCCCCGGCAACAAATCTAAGCAATAAATAAGCTCGGAAACTTTTTCCAATTTGAAAAATATCTGATGCTGTCCCAGATATTCTACTAGCCTATAGAAAACTAATCAAGAGAGCTTCAAAATAACGTACCACGCAACAACCTTAAAATGGCAGGGAAAAATACTACCCTAAATATCATAAACGAATTTTAATTTCGCAATTTAAAAAAAAAATCTGACTTGATCGCAGGTATTGAACTCATTACAGGGCGTCCTCAGAGCAACACTCTCAACATCAATATCAAACATTTCCGACTTGGTCGCAAATATTGAACACGGCCATATAAGATATAAAGTTACCCCATTAATGAATCATCTAAAATCGATGTACAATTATCTAATGCAATTCTTCGAAAATATTCAGATTATATTACAGAAATTTATCTTTGTTCAAATTCGAAATAAACTCTCTACGTCTGACGTCTCGTATTTGTGACTCCCTGAACCAGCAAGGTCAAATTGACGTTATATACACTGGCTTCCACGAAGCGTTTGATCAGATAGATCTTCACATACTAATTGGAAAAGGTTCTCAAAAATTTGGTTTCTCCAATACTTTGATTTGAGTGTTGAGGTCCTATCTGGTGCATCGTCGAAGTTCTCGTCAGCTATGCAAATGACCTAAAACTATATCACTGTTTCAAACCCGGTACAGACTGCATGACTCTCTAGGCTAACATCAATATTGTCAGTCAGTGGTGTACTAAAAATAAATTGCGTCTCAATATCAGCAAGTGTAATGCGCGTTTTTCCAAATGGATGGTACTATCCTGACTAGACTAGCAACTGTAAAGGATCTGTTTTCTTTTATTAGAGGTTCTGCTTTGTACCTCACATTACTTAAATAGTTTCCAGTGCAATGCCAATTTTAGGATTGCTACACCTACTATTAAAATATTATTTTACATTAGGTACAAACTTAATAATGGCTCTGTGGTATGGTGGTACATAACTGGCATGCTCAGTCCATTGAGAGTGTGCAGAGAAGTTCACTGAAGTATCTAATGTTCAGGGGAGAGGGTTTCTATCCTGAGAGGCGAGTTGATCATCATTTTTCCCTGTATTTTCTGTAATTGGGTCATGTTACCTGTTGGCAATAAAGTGCTAATAATAAAATATCTGACGTTTTCTCATAGAGCTTTCAATGATATACTGCTTAACTACTTTTGAGACGACCTGCCGCCAATAGCGAAATCTTCAATATGGGTTTTAGGAGTTCACTGAGAACATTGTTTTGCATGCATGTTACGGTCCAATACCGTCCATTAACTTCAGCCATATCACATTGCAAACATACCAAACTATTTTTCGGTTGCGGATAATGTTGCTTTTCCGTTGTAGATGATATTGCTCAGTTAAATGCCAAAAAAGTCCCTACCACCCATGAAGGCAAATGCATGATGTTCTGCTATGCTAAGCATTTCGAGATGGCAAGTATCATTTGCTATTGTTCGACTCACGCATTGAAGTATATTTTTATTGATTGTAGATGAACGATGATGGATCTCTCAGTGACGCCATTCTCAAGAAATGGGACGTCATTAAAGGAAACGACGAAGACGTTTACAACAAACTCGTGCAAGTGCACAACACCTGTCACTCAAAAAGCAAGTACCATTTTCACTTTCCTTCACATGTTGCCTCTAATTCGTTAAAGTATTATATCTGTATTATTCGATCTAATTAATTTTTTGGTTCGTTCTGTGATACGAAAGGAAATGTTAATAACTACCGAATTTCCAGCTTCCTTAAAGGCTGACCCATGCGACACTGCAACTGACCTGGCAGTCTGTTCACTCGAAGAAAGTAGCAAAGTAAGTGTTTTGTGTTTATTCAAGGCTCGTTCCAAAGTTCCATCTTTCTTCATGTGGTGTGCACTTTCTTATCTAACAAATATAAATACAATAGTCGTAGTTCTAATGTTTTAGCAGTGAAGATCGCTTTCTATATATTACGGTTCGGAAAAAAACATTATGAACTCAATTTTTTGAGTCAAATACAGTTCGCGATGCGATACTACATTTTTAGCAGCTTTTCGCGCGATGTGCTTCATTAAATGTTTCTCTCAGTCTTATACTATTTCGTAAATGGCTGTTGGAGAGAATATGATGTGCGATGTCATGTTCGGGTATCAGATTTTTCCTATAAATGTCAGTTTTCCACAAATGGATACAAGTCGAGTCCTTTTAATCGTGTATGGACGTTAATATGTGTCACAATTTTTTTTTGTTAAATAATTTTTTAATTCTCTTTGATGGCTGTCATTGACATTGACAGCTTTATGCGGCACCCGCTTATATGTAAACACCAACAAAAAATTTCCTTTTTTCTCCGCCATTCCATTGCGACACATACCATATAATGATGGACTTTAATTAAGATCATAGCCAACTATGAGCGCCATATAAAATACAAAAAAGGGCAAATGGAGAATAATGGAAAATACCTGACTAGCCTAATGCATTTGATTCAAAAACGCACTATATCTTGGTTCTAAATATATGGAAATGAAGTCACATGTAAGTCGCTTTTGCTATATCTATTTAAGAAGTAGGTTTTTTATGTTATAACTGCCATAGCCCTTTCTTTTTTTTGAGATACTGGAAAATTTTGCGTTATAAGGTACCGTCTTTTGTATTAGATAGTTAATTGAGCCCGTTATAAGCTTCTTCGTAGATCCTAGCGCTGCCCTCAAACTAGTTATAAATTGTCATTGAATTTTATTACATCACTTAATAGCCCAACAACCCAGTGGAAACCTCATTGCAATATCTTTGTAGTAACCTAACTCAAAGCTTATAAATTAATAACTCTTTCCGAACATTATGGAAACAATATCTTTTATTCTACCCCAAAAGTAGTCCAGGAAAGTAAGGTCTGGTAAACACACTGGCCCTTCTTATCCAACGGTTTGGAGAAGTCAGGTCTAAAAAATTCCTATCAACTATATTATTAGGGGTAGTAAGTTTGGTAAACCATATCTTATAGTCTAAAAGTCCAGAACTGTAAGGTCAGGGGATCTGGCAGTCCCTGGTTTGTGCTGGACATCCATAGTATTGCAGCCACATATTTCTTCACCTTTTCTAATAAAATCGGCAATTAGTTTTTTAAAAAGTTCAAATAAATTTGGCGAGTAATTTTACCATTAAGGAAAAACTGGTCTTATGATTCGATCACTCAAAGCACTACACCAGACGTTCACACTCCACGGATTTGACAAATCACTTCAAACATCCAATGAGATCACTGGTCACTATGCAAATTGGTTAGGTTAGGTTAAGGATTAAGTTAAGGATAAGGATATCAAGATGTGGTTTTAGCTGGGTTGTTAGATTCTTATTTATTCATCACAGATTTTAAAATTCAAAATGCTTTCTGGCTGCCATTTCAGAATTTCAAAATAATCCCCAATACCGTATATCCCATACCCGAATACCCTGAATGTTTATTTTAATAGTAGTTGAACTATTAAAAACAGTAAAATAAATATCGAAAACTTGGCGGTTTTGATTAAAAAAGTGCCACAATTTTTATCTACTGTGATTGTGGGAGCAGTTATCAGACTTTCGAGAAAATAAGAATAGGAAAGATACGTAAGGGCCTGCAGGACTAAAAAAAACTCTTAAGGTTACGTCCACGGAACACAGAGCAATTTAATTGATAAATTTTCTACCTAATAACAATTAAATAATCAATAATATCATTGGACCCACAAACATGTTGCTTCATTTTCATTATTTTGATCGGAAGGGAAGAATTTGTTGAAATAAATTCGATCTGATTATTTGGAGCGTTTTAGGTCGCAATAAGATGAGATGTACTATATTGGTCATGTAACCTCAGTTTTAACAATGTGTATAACTTGTGGCATGACGTGGCATAGGAAACACGCCGTATATTATAAATTTATAACCTTTGCGGCAAAGCGTCCAAAAGTTGTGTACGGTTTTCTTTTACCCCCAATTTTTTAAGTTAGCATTTTATTTTCATTACGTAGACGCTCTCAAGTATGGTCGACGAACATTTCAAAAATCAAATATCAAGATGGTATTTAAAGTGCTTAATATAGCGTTTTTTTTTAATAAGGAGGTATCAATTTAGATAATTTATAGGTATTCTTTCTGTTAAGATCTACGTTGGATGCTGCTGGAAAAAATGATGAAATTGGATATACTATTGCCATTCACTTAGTCTCGATGGAGGAGTATAATAATTAATAACTTCTAAAAAAACTGGGGGCTGATATATTTTATAAATAAATCGGAATTCTCGTGCGTACGGTGCACAGATGTGCCAAATTTTTTGTACATTTATTCCCGAAATAGGAATTTTGTTCCGGAGACAACGAATCTATCGAAGTTACGAGATTTTGCCATTTTCTAGAATAATCTCAATTGCAATTTTAGCCCGTTTGTAATTTGATTTTTAATTTAATATTGTCCAGCTCCTTCATTTTTAATAACTGCTTAATTTTGTTAACACTAAGTGAGGGCCAGTTGAGTATAAGGCAAACAACAACCTAAAAAACTAGCAACAAACTATACCACGCACTCAGTTTGGTCAATAAAATAAAATATGGGATTCTTTTTCTACTAAATTTTAATATAGAAACAAATACGTTAAAATCAACTAATTTGGAAAAAATTCCTCAGTGTAACGTTTCTTTTCTTAACCTTCAATTTGGGTAGCGAACATTCACTATCAATGCAATATAAAATGTAAAAAAGTGTTCGTACTTGCTGTCAAACAAGACGTTATTCGACATTTCATTTCCTTTGTAAATTTGTTATTATCTAGCAAGTTTTAATTTTTAATAAATTAAAATCGAAAAAAGAGTTGAATATATGTGTACTCGTCTGGTTCTAGAAGACTAATAGCTTTTTTTTTTGTTATAGCTTGGACTTATGGAACAATTTGCGTAGTTGGAGCCCTAAGCAATGATGTGGCGTTCTTTTTGGATTGTTTGTTGTATTTAGTTTGTTGCCTATATTCAATAAAATTAGTTATCAAAGTCGTCCTGCTTATTCCAAAAGTTTTATTTTGCATTTAGTGTTACAAAGACAAATGAATATCAATGACGGTGTTGAAAGCAGTCGCCGAAATAATTGCCCTAAAGATCTACATGTGCAACTAAACCACACTTAATTATTAATTAGAAAACCAAACCATAAATTCAAATAAATGATACCAAATACTAAAACTAATTCATGCTTATTGAGACTTTATTAATGAAGCGAATTCGTAAATTCGGACGTGTGCTTTATATTCACAGTATTGTTATTGGCTTCAAAACACATTTAAGTGCTTTACATCCTCCTAAAACCCCATTGCCTTTTTGGAGTAATCCGAGCATCATCATCATTTGACCGACGATGGAAATGGACTCTCGGATAGCTATGAGTAGGTATCGGATAGCTCTTATTTCCTCCAGGAACCGGGTAGCTGTTTTTTCCGCCGGGGACGGGGTAGCTGTTATTTCCTCCAGGAACTGAGTAGCTGTTGTTTCCTCCAGGAACCGGGTAGCTGTTGTTACCGCCGGGCACGGGGTAGCTGCTGTTTCCTCCAGGAACCGGGTAGCTGTTGTTACCGCCGGGCACGGGGTAGCTGCTGTTTCCTCCAGGAACCGGGTAGCTGTTGTTACCGCCGGGCACGGGGTAGCTGCTGTTTCCTCCAGGAACCGGGTAGCTGTTGTTACCGCCGGGCACGGGGTAGCTGCTGTTTCCTCCAGGAACCGGGTAGCTGTTGTTACCGCCGGGCACGGGGTAGCTGTTGTTTCCTCCAGGAACCGGGTAGCTGTTGTTTCCACCGGGGACGGGGTAGCTGTTATTTCCTCCAGGAACCGGGTAGCTGTTGTTTCCTCCAGGAACCGGGTAGCTGTTGTTACCGCCGGGGACGGGGTAGCTGTTGTTTCCTCCAGGAACCGGGTAGCTGCTGTTACCGCCGGGCACGGGGTAGCTGTTGTTTCCTCCAGGAACCGGGTAGCTGTTGTTACCGCCGGGCACGGGGTAGCTGTTGTTTCCTCCAGGAACCGGGTAACTGTTGTTTCCGCCGGGGACGGGGTAGCTGTTGTTACCGCCGGGCACGGGGTAGCTGTTGTTTCCTCCAGGAACCGGATAGCTGTTGTTACCGCCGGGCACGGGGTAGCTGTTGTTTCCTCCAGGAACCGGGTAGCTGTTGTTTCCGCCGGGGACGGGGTAGCTGTTGTTTCCTTCAGGAACCGGGTAGCTGTTGTTTCCTCCAGGAACCGGGTAGCTGTTGTTTCCGCCGGGGACGGGGTAGCTGTTGTTTCCTCCAGGAACCGGGTAGCTGTTGTTTCCGCCGGGGACGGGGTAGCTGTTGTTTCCTCCAGGAACCGGGTAGCTGTTGTTTCCTCCAGGAACCGGGTAGCTGTTGTTACCGCCGGGGACGGGGTAGCTGTTGTTTCCTCCAGGAACCGGGTAGCTGTTGTTTCCTCCAGGAACCGGGTAGCTGTTGTTTCCTCCAGGAACCGGGTAGCTGTTGTTACCGCCGGGCACGGGGTAGCTGTTGTTTCCTCCAGGAACCGGGTAGCTGTTGTTACCGCCGGGCACGGGGTAGCTGTTGTTTCCTCCAGGAACCGGGTAGCTGTTGTTACCCCCAGGAACCGGGTAGCTGTTGTTTCCTCCAGGAGCCGGGTAGCTGTTATTTCCTCCAGGAACTGGGTAGCTGTTGTTTCCGCCGGGGACGGGGTAGCTGTTATTTCCTCCAGGAACCGGGTAGCTGTTGTTTCCGCCGGGGACGGGGTAGCTGTTATTTCCTCCAGGAACCGGGTAGCTGTTGTTTCCGCCGGGGACGGGGTAGCTGTTATTTCCTCCAGGAACCGGGTAGCTGTTGTTTCCGCCGGGGACGGGGTAGCTGTTGTTACCGCCGGGCACGGGGTAGCTGTTATTTCCTCCAGGAACTGGGTAGCTGTTGTTACCCCCAGGAACCGGGTAGCTGTTGTTACCGCCGGGGACGGGATAGCTGTTATTTCCTCCAGGAACCGGGTAGCTGTTGTTTCCGCCGGGGACGGGGTAGCTGTTGTTACCGCCGGGCACGGGGTAGCTGTTATTTCCTCCAGGAACTGGGTAGCTGTTGTTACCCCCAGGAACCGGGTAGCTATTGTTACCGCCGGGGACGGGATAGCTGTTATTTCCTCCAGGAACCGGGTAGCTGTTGTTACCGCCGGGCGCGGGGTAGCTGTTGTTTCCGCCGGGGACGGGGTAGCTGTTATTTCCTCCAGGAATCGGGTAGCTGTTGTTACCGCCGGGCACAGGATAGCTGTTATTTCCTCCAGGAACCGGGTAGCTGTTGTTTCCGCCGGGGACGGGATAGCTGTTATTTCCTCCAGGGACCGGGTAGCTGTTGTTACCGCCGGGCGCGGGGTAGCTGTTGTTACCGCCGGGGACGGGGTAGCTGTTGTTTCCTCCAGGAACCGGGTAGCTGTTGTTTCCGCCGGGGACGGGGTAGCTGTTATTTCCTCCAGGAACCGGGTAGCTGTTGTTTCCGCCTGGGACGGGGTAGCTGTTATTTCCTCCAGGAACCGGGTAGCTGTTGTTACCGCCGGGCACGGGGTAGCTGTTATTTCCTCCAGGAACTGGGTAGCTGTTGTTACCCCCAGGAACCGGGTAGTTATTGTTACCGCCGGGGACGGGGTAGCTGTTATTTCCACCAGGAGCGGGGTAGCTATTATTTCCACCGGGGACCGGATAACTATTATTTCCTCCAGGAACCGGATAGCTGTTGTTTGCACCCGCTCCAGGTTGATTTGGTGTTACAGTTATGTTAAACTTTAGGTCTACCTTTACTTCTTCTCCTGTTGGAACATCCACTACAATAATCTGCTCATTTTCTACATTTATTGCATTGGAATACTGAAACAAAATATTTTTCATAAAAGTAGTGCAAAAATAAGGTTTGAGGTAATAATTAGAGGCATATAACAAGTAGCGCTTTAATGCTAACGCATTCACTATTAAAATTTTAAATTTAGCACCTTAATTTTATAAAACTACGCTCATGCAGGCTTTTTGACGTATTTCATTTCAAAATTAACCTTACAAATAATTATGCAATTTGTAGTCCAGACACTTACGCCTAATCCAAACAGAAGAGCCCATATTAGGAGACTTGTCCCTGATCTGGAAGTCATGTTGCTGTGATTGCCAGGACTAATTTGCTTAGAAAATTTCCAGTTTATATATCCACAACCATTCGCGTTATCGGGTCGTGCGAATCTGATCTCGCCGTCGACGAATGATTCACGTCAAATTTTTTTCGATAACATTTTGAGAAAGTATCGCCGATTTGATAGAAAATTTACTTTTAAAAATTAAAGCAAATAAATCAATTCACAGAATGTATTTAAAAAATTTATCTCCGAAGCTAAAATCGTGGGGACAAATGTAGGACTTGCCCCGATATGACTTTGAGCTGCTAAGTGCAAACAGACGTGCAAAAAGTTCCATCGATTTGTAATTATATTAAATTATTTTTATTAGTAAATAGTATAAGAATCTGTTTTTAGTGGTGTCGGCATTTAGAGTTCTGTGACTCATAAGTTGCCGAAACTCGGTCCATAGATGTCAGAAGGCCTTTTATATATTTTGGGAACCGAGTGTACAAAAAGTATTTACTTTCAGAATAAAGGAAGTAATGAAGCTTCCCTGTCGGATTATCAAAATTTTTGTGTACCAAAGTTACCGTCGTTTTCAGTCAAGCCGGAAGGGCATAGTTTAAAAAAAAAAAACGACGTATGGCTTATAATAAACCACCCACTTTCAAGTCGCTGCTTCAGACAATTAAATTGTTATATATTTCCTCTTGTAACACCCGGATTATACTGCGTTGTTTCTTACATTTGAAAAAAAAATGTTCTCACGGCTTTCAAAAGGCTTTTTTTTTTAATTACTTTCAACATTTTTTTAGATGAATCTCCTTATTGTTAATTCTCGATAAATATCTAAAGCTAAAATCAGTTTTTGCTCTCATTCCAATTTACATTATTAGATTTTTTTTACATTATTTTATCCTTTTTAAAGCAGAAACAAGTGTCACTTTTGTATTAATAATTTGCTGGACATGTTATTCGTAAGCGAAATATTGCAATGGTTCATATTTGACATCCATGACATGACATCACATAGACATCAGGGACCTATCCAGAGTTATATGTCTATGGATCTATGATATTTTTTTATATAATGCATTTTATATTATCAACAGAATAATCGCTATTTTATATGCAAAAAATAAAAATTTTGAATTTTCAAAAAGGTCTTGGATGAGACGGTAATAGAAAAAACGTAATAGTAATTACCAAATTATGATTTTGACTGTAAGAATGCTCAGTTGCAGTTTAACCTTTCAAATAAGTTGCAAAAAATCGCGTACCTAGTTCAAATTCATTTATTGTATTTATATTCGTCCAGCGTTAGTTTTGGTTAGTTCTGTTGGTGTTTTTAACTTTGATGCACCCAAAAAACTCCTTTTTCTTGTAACTCACTATGCCTTTTTGATGTATATATTGATGTATACTCCGCTTTTTTAATTTTTTCATCCCAACACTAAATGCTAGTGCTAAATTCAATAAGGCATACTTTGGGACTATTTATTGTTCATAAGAAATTTCAAAAACAAAAAATCAGCATCAGACATTGCTATATACCTAAAAAAGAAAAAAGTAAACGAATGGAATGGAAATACATAGTTAAAACGGTGATAAACGCATTGTCAATAGAAAACTCCACGGTACATCGGGCAAGTGAATAGAACTGGAGCAAATTTGATCTGGTTAGTTTCAGAAAATCAAAGTCAGTCGAATGATCTGTTATTTAAAAACTTGCAAACAAGAGAACAAGGCCTTGTCACAATTGAACAAAGTAAGCGTCACAAAAAACAGTTACCTAACCCATAGAATGGAATAAAAAAGTAAACCTACTTGAAGAACAGGATACACACAGCGTTAAGCTAAAACTAAAAAAATGACATATATAAAAATCACAAAGATAATAACAAAAAAGTAATTTACGAAGACCGCATAAACTTAAAATCTGTAATTTTGGACCTCTAAAACAACTGAATAAAGTTCTAGGTCCAATGAAATTGAATTTATTTTGTTTTCGTACTGGTAACTTATTAAAAAAAAAAAAGGGATATTAAGGCCTTCGCATCCGGTGTTGATGTTTTGATGTAACTCGTGCAAAGTAAACCTTTTTCTGTTCTTGAACAAAAATTATATTACATATATAACAATGGCACTGTGAAAAGTCCTAACTCATTAGACTACAATTACTCTTTTTTGTGCCCTAACTTCGCATCTCTGCCAATGCCCCAAAAAGTTGTTTCATATTGGAGTTCTGAAAATATACTATTGTCCGATGTTCTATACCTAATTTGTTATGACCAGTTTAAGTTGTGGTCAATATAATTGCCCAAAAATGTTATTATTTTGAAAGTTGGGCATCTAGGTTATCTATTGTGACTTCACCCGCAACACTTTTATTCCTCTGTCTTAAACAGAAGCAAACAAAACTAGTTTTCTCCGCATTCAAAACCAAATTATTTCTCAGTCCAAAGAGGAAGAAGAGAAGGCCACAGCAAGGTAATTAAGGCAATTAAGTTAATGACATCAAGCCATGGATTACCCAAAAACAGCTTTGACGGCAACTAACACAATAATTAATAATAATAATTGTAATGTAATGTAATGTAAAGCAAATTAATTACAATATAACGTTAACGCCAGGCAAAACATGTGTGTCAGTTACAACGTCTTTTTTTGATATCTTTTGCTCACTATCGCCAACATTTTTGATGCGTTTGGCAGTTTTAAAAGCGCCTTTTATATGTTCTATCATTTTGTCCGACGTTGGTGGATATATTTCGCTGTAAGGTTCACTTGCCTTGCTTAAATAATTTTCAAGTATTTGGAATATTAAACTTATGGAAAACTTTAAAATTCATGTGGGTGTTTCAATACCTTTATCGAAGCACTAATGTTTGTTAGCGTAATTTATTGAAAAAACATTTTTTATTTGTTGTATATGGCTGAAAGGTTACGAACACCCTGTAAATAATGCGTCATTTAGGCAATTTCTCAATTCTTTGAAGTATCAAGGAAGTAATACTAAAATATCATCCATTAGGTAAGATAGCATCTTTTTCAATTCGATACTTCCTGCCATTCAATTTGTTTAATCTTAACAACGTGTTTACAGATACGACAAAATGGTGGCCGATAATCGTCGCAGCCAGGTTTGGCTACGGTGCTGAGAACGTTGTACCTATCTTGATTGTTTTTTAATAATTAGGATATTGTTAAACTCATTCGAGATAACCACCTAGTGACTAATTCATATTGTTCTGCGGTTGATAGTACGATTGTACCGTTATTAAGTCGATAAAAAATGGTCAAAACGTAATGCGTAATTTCGAGTCGCTTGGCTTAGAATTTTACTGAATTCCCTACATACTGGTCAGCGTGGCTCATTCTTGGGAGGTAACAGTTATTTCTTTATTTGCTATTCTATTATGCGAACTTGCAGGCCCAAGGCTCGATATGAAGTGAATTAAAATCCTATAAGGTATGACTAAATTGGATATGTTCTAATTATCCAGCGTCCTTTCACTGTATAATTATATGCACATCTATTTTCAACAGTTATAACAGGAATTGAACTGAGGTGGCTTTTACTTGATGAAAATCCATTTATCAAAATAAATCGGAACAGATATTCACGGAATTATTTTTTTTTATCGAAACGGACAGGGAATTGAATTCTTTTTTAAATTACATTAACTCATTACATAATCGTATAAATTTCACTATGGAGATTGAATTGAATAACTCTAGTATTTTTTTAGACTTAACTATTACAAAAGCGCGAAACAAATTAGATTTTTCAATTTATCATAAATCTTCACACACTGATATACAGCTCAAATCACCCTTATACATACAAAATGGCTGCATTTCACGCTTTTATATACAGACTTCTTAATACGCCACTCTCAACAGAAAATGAGAACCAAGAACTTAATATCATTAAACAAATTGCACCGAACAACGGCTACAATCCGTCCATTATAGATAAAATTATGAATAGAAAACAAATCCAGACAACAGTAAATTCTATTTATCCGAAACCTAATACAGAACACGAAAAATTTAAAACAATTATATGCATAGGAGAACCTAGTGAAAATGTATCAAAACAACTACAATAAGACACAATAAGAAAATTTTTAAAAAACAATAAAACAAAATGTCCAAAATCTTAAAAATCAGGTGTCTACAGGTTGAAATGCGGATTTTGTCCTAAAATGTATATTGGACAAACAGGTAAATCCTTCAAGAAACGGATTAACGAACATAAAAGAGCGTTTAAAAACAATAGTCTAGATTCTAATTATGCTACACAGAAAAACACATTTTTGACGCACAATTTTGATATTTTACACACAGGCACAAAAAGTAGAAAATTAAATTTACTGAAAGCCACGGAGATTAAGAAATTTAGACATTCAAATGTATTGCTTAACGATCAATTAGATTTATTGAACTTAAATTCTCACAACAACATTAAGTAACAAAGTAAATAAGAAAAAAACGTTCAGATTTTCACGAAATTATATATTTTGACATGACAATTGTTTCGACAACACCGTGTCTTTATCAAATGTGTTCTTATTCTTCTTATTTATTATTTTGATAAATGGATTTTCATCAAGTAAAAGCCTCATCAGTTCAACATTAATAAAGGTTTTATGGTAATGTTTCTTATATATAGTGGCAGGTAGTTTCTAAATATTACATTTGATAAAGACACGGTGTTGTCAAAACAATTGTCATGTCAAAATATATCATTTTGATTTGATTTTGAATATACAATATGGAGCCTAAGTACTTGTGGAAATTATCGCTATTCTTTTCACGGAAGTCGAGAGAATTTTCGCCAAATCACATAACATCCTATAATGAAACATTGGACGGAACATAACAATAACTCAATGATACCGTTTACTTTCCGTGAAAAATTAAGACTACATTATTAAAAATAGAAAACTCCCAATATAATGACGTATTTCTCTCTACTTGTGTAATCAAATGATCATTTTAACCCGAATGATCTATGGGAAACTAAAATACATGATTCAGCCTTGCCGGTGCGCTGAAAAAATTGTGTCAAATTTTACAAAAAAAATTTCAATCAATATTATGACGCAATTAATCAACTGGTGGCTTTTTTAAAGCTTAATTGAAACTGACTCGCATCTTATATATTGTTTGAGGAAGGTGAAGCTTAAATAGGGGCATCACCATTGCGTCGGTCGACTAATTCCCACATTGGTGACCCGAGTCGAGGTTAAGCATTTGTTTGGTTGCTTACAGATTTCTATAAATCAGGGAAGGCCAACTTGATTGGACCCAATATCTCTTGGTCACTAACGAGACCCTGTGAGATCTATCAATTACATACCTACTTCTAGAAATGTTAAATAAAACAGCGTAGTTCAGTACACAATCATGTAACATTTTTTTATTTTATTAAGAGAAAAAACATAAATATGAAAATTATACATACTAACTATTGGGTTGTTCGGAAAGTCATTTCGTTTTTTTTGGGGAACATGAAAGACAGTTTTCGTATAATGAATAAATATTTTATTAAATTATATATTGGCCATTCTGGTCCAACACCTTTTGCCATCTTTCTGCCAGTAACATAATTCCCCTCTCATAAAAGTTTTGGTCCTTGCTTTCAAAAAACTGGTTCAGGTGGTTTTTGACATCTTCATTTGAGGTAAAGGTTTTGCCATCCAAAAAATGTTGCAGGGACCGGAACAAATAGTAGTCGGAAGGCGCCAGATCTGGAGAATATGGTGGATATTGCAGTACGTCCCATTCAAGCTGTAAAAGTTTTTGGCGAGTGACCAAACTTGTGTGAGGTCTCGCATTATCCTGGTGGAACACTACAGTTGATGACAATAGACTTCTGAATTAATCGTTGTATTGTCCGGCAAAAGCTCAAAAAAAACGATTCCTTTGACATCCCAACAAACGGAGAGCATCACCTTTTTTTGGTGAATGTTGGCTTTTGACACGCTTTGAGCCGCTTCATCTTTTCTGCTCCATGACCTCTTGCGTTTAACATTGTTGTATACAACCCATTTTTCGTCCCCAGTAATAATCCGCTTCAAAAATGGATCATTTTCTTGACGTTTGAGGAGCGAATCACACACGTCAACACGGCGATACAAATTTCGCTCCGTAAGGACATGAGGCACCCACACATCGAGCTTCGAGGTTAAGCCCATGCCTTTCAAATGGCCATAAACAGTCGAATTCGACAAATTTAATCTTTCACCGATCTCTCGTGTGGTTATTCGCCGATTTGCATCAACTAATGCCTTTATCGCATCTTTGTCAGCTTCGACCGGCCTTCCAGACCGTGGTGCATCTTCGACATCAAAATTGCCGGATCGAAATTTTGCAAACCAGTTCTGGCACTGGCGTACTGTTAACACACCTTCTCCATACACATCCGTCAATTTTTTTCTCGCTTGGACAGCATTTTTACCTTTTCTGAAGTAAAAAAGTAAAATATGACGAAAATGCTGCTTATTGCTCTCCATATTTAAAAGGGCACCAACCAAAAACTACTGCGTAGAATTAATAGAACTTTTTCACATACAAGCCTTGCAATATCAGCTCTCAAGACATATAATGGTTATGCGGCTTAAGTGTGAAGTTGGTTTCGAAAAAACGTAATTAAGTCCTCTGACGGGAAAAAACGAAATGACTTTCCGAACAACCTTATACTTATTTACATATTATAATAGTGTGAGCATTGCGTCTGAGTATCTTCCACTAGTTTAGCATAATCAGGTTTGTAGTTGGAGATTGCCAACCTTAAAGAATCCAATGTATGAGCGTCTGTCAAGCGAGAACGGTGTTTACTTTTTGTTTGCTTTAAGTAGGACTCACATAAATATGTTGAACCATAACACGAATGAAGTTGTTCAACACATTTCTTCAAATTTAGATACTTTTCGTTAGAAACCAATGCCCAGAAATTTTGACCTGAGGATGATCTTGCTTTAAGAAATATGTCGCAGCGCAGTCAGGTGCTCCATTTGAAATGTATCTGCAAATTTTGTAGCCAATTCATAGATATCACTTTGATCAATGGAATCATTGAACGGATAACTGATGAATTGAACCAAGTTCTGAATTTTTCTGCATTTATATTTTTTGCCTTGCCACGATCGACCGAACTAACAGACGCGATAGACCTGTGCGCCATCCCTGCTATAGATTCCTTGACTTTTCGTTGGCAGAAGAATTATAGTTTATTTGAGTTTATTCGTCTTAGTCGTAGTCTTCAGACTATTTCAGGTTCTTTGAGCCTAGTTGCCGCATATGCATGGAATGTTGTAATCTCCTGGTCTCTATCTCAAACGGAATTTTGACAGTGACTGCTGGGTCCAGTGACTCGAGCTGTAGACAAAAGAGTTGATGATGTTTAGGACGGATGGTGGTGTGACGATGCATTAAGGTACCGGTCTATGTGTGCAATATTAAATTATAATTAAATATTGCACCTGGTTGGCAATGAAATCCTCCTTTAAAAAATTGTATGCTAAATATAATGATTCAAACGTTTTGAATGTAACCCCGTTGGCCGATTTTTTCTATCACGTCTAGATTTTTCGATATGGTTTTTTTTTTCATTTTTTTCATTCGTCAACGTTACAAAAAGTAAATATACATACAAAATGAGTTTCAGAGAGTTGTAAGAGAAAGGAGGGAAGGGCCGAAGGTGATTTTTATGGTAGCAAATACGCGCATGCGCAGTATTCATTGTGACACCACAACAGTTCAGTGAAAACTTGTCGTTTAATTGTTTACCTTTTATATCAAATATTTTGGTAAGTTTTGCATAAAGTTCATGTTCTCTGCATTGGATTTAAGTATTTCATGTGTAGTTTGAGAATTTTTTTTTAAGTAGAGAAAATAAATATAAAATACAAGTTTGAAAGTTGTTTTAAAATTAATTTTATGTGATTTTAGGTTACAAAATGCCACGGACTTTTGGAGCCTCAAAATCATGAGAATGATTGTTATTTCTGCATGACATCTACACGAGGATTCTCGAAAAAAAATAGAGATAGGATTGTTTATCCGAACTTCCTATCTGCAAAGAGACCAATTCCTCGTGATAAAGACACTCCACCTCTAGTTAAACCAGTTAATGAGGAGGCCGAAAATAAAAATATTTCAGCTCTACAATCTCAATCGAGTTTTTTTTCTGGTAGTACATCTTTATCTTCGTACACTTTGTCTGGATCTTCATGTCCATCTAGAGAACCTCATTTACTTGAACAAGGCGACTTAAATGATCTTGTTAGAGACTTGGGACTTTCAAAATCTAAGGCACAGTTACTCGGATCAAGGTTAAAACAGTGAAATCTATTGGTTAAAAGCACCAGAGTTTCATATTTTCGTACGAGGCAAGAAAGTTTTACAAGTTACTTCTCCAAAGAAGATGATTTGGTATATTGTAATGATGCTGCAGGGCTTCTTCAAGAACTAAGCTTTCCAGAAGATTGTAGTGAATGGTGACTTTTTATTGATGCTGCAAAAATAAGCTTGAAAACCGTTCTATTTCATAATGGTAATAAATTCCCATCTGTCCCCATTGCACATGCTACAAGCATGAAAGAAAATTATGCAAACCTTGAGGTATTACTTGAGAAAATTAAATATTCTCAATACCTATGAAATATTTGTGCTGATTTAAAACTTGTCGCTATACTGACTGGACTTCAAGGAGGATACACAAAATTTTGATGTTTTCTTTGTGAGTGGGATAGCCGCGCAAGGGACAAACATTACAAAGTAAAAACCTGGCCATCAAGAAAAAGTTTGACTCCTGGACTTAAAAATGTTTCTCATAAACCGTTAGTGCCATGCGAGAAAACGTTTCTGCCACCGCTTCATATAAAGTTGGGACTCATAAAAAACTTTGTGAAAGCTATGAATAAAGATGGTGCTTGTTTTCAATACTTAAAAACAAAATTTCCTCGAATCAGTGACGCGAAATGGAAGGAAGGAATTTTTGTAGGTCCCCAGGTACGTGAGCTCATGAAGGATGAGGTTTTTGATTCGAAGTTGAGCAAAGCAGAAAAAAGAGCTAAAATCATTCGGGAGCTACTTTCTGCTTATAAAGCTTTACGATGTAATATGTCACTCAAGATTCATTTTTTAGACTTGCATTTAGATTTCTGTCCTGAAAATCTTGGAGCTGTATCAGATGAGCATGTTAAAAGGTTTCATCAGGATATGATGCAAATAGAAAAACGCTACAATGGAAAATGGTGAGCAGCAATGCTTGCTGATTTCTGTTGGTCAATTCACCGAGAAACTCCAATGGAATCTATGAAGAGGGAGAAAACTACCAAAATAATTTGAATTCTATCACTCCATAATGAAATAACTGACGATATTTATTAGTTTTGTTAATATAATTTAGGATTTTTTACTGTAAAACTCAAGCCGCCACATTTTTTTATTTCCTTATAATAATTTATACTTTAATAATATTGTTTTTTGATGAAATAAATATTAAATTAAAAACCGACGTGTGGTACTTATTTGTATATGAGATTCCGTGTTTAGAGCATAAAATAAGATGAATTCATGCATGAAAACAAGGAGAGAAAAAAAAATTTTTGCAGACCAGTGATATTATTAGTTTCCAATTCAATAGTAAAAACGTTTGTTGAGGTGTAATAGAGTTTATATGGCTAAGAAAATCTCGGAAGGATTGTTGATCATGAGGCCCAATAACAAAAGTATCATCAACCTAGCGTTTCCATATTTCTGGTTTTTGATGGAAGGTCTCGAGAGCTTTCTTCTCAAAAGCGCGACGATTGATGATAATGGAAAACCCATATCCATTCTCGAGGTTTATTCAAAAATTTGCCAGTTAAAAGAGGAGAAGGTTTGGTTCCAGATTTAAATATAGCAGAAGCCTTAATAATAAATTTGAGGTTGCGTTGAATAGACGATGTAGAATTTAGAATTTGGGAAAAACCAATGTTCTTCAATTTTCACCAAAATATGTCAAAGTATCAAATCCATGTTTTTAAGTGACACATTTACAACATTTTTGTGATTTACGCAAAACAAATGCAAATTCGCACCGTAAGCCCCGCGCTGAATTACATGGACACGCATTGTCTACGTGTGTGTCCATGCAAAAATGTTCAAGTGTTTTGTTTGTGGATATAAAATAAATTTAATTGGATTTTACGATTATGCATATGTTCATAGAAACTCAAAAGTTTTTTATACGTGTATTTATATTTGTATATATATGCAAACATGAAGAATACCTTATGCAGTTTAGGGCTCATGCATGGTCTTTTATTTATATTAAAAAAGTTTCAAATTTAATAAGGTGTATTTATTTTATTTTAAACTTAATATACAAAACAAAAAATAATTAACTTAATTAATATTTTTAGAAAAATAAAACTTTTAATATTTTAAAATTACGTACTTTTAGATGGCCATGTAAGATATTCTCTGTTAAAAGTTACGCTTGTAATATTTAATGTTACGTTTTAATTATAAAAACTTATTTGGTTAGTTATTAGTTATTACTTACTAGATTGCTTAAAGATGATTTGTTTGATAAATTTTGCAGAGGAAATGATGAATGATAATAGAGACACTCGTTATTGTTTGCGATCCTAGGCACAGTTCGGCAACTATAACATCCCCCCCCCCACATCGCCTCAAGGTCATTCAAACATGCGTTAATGATGCCAATGTGTAGGTACGAGGGTATGAGTTTATGATGTATATCTATTTCTTAGATTTATGATGTATATGCAGGTGTATATTTTGGTGACAACTATGGTGTTGGTGCTGTTTTCTTAAATCTTGTTACATGAAATTATCATTACTATTATTATTAGGCTGCTCAGAAGGATTAAATATTGACCATCGAAATAGGATCGTTTACCACATTTTGGAAAAAAGATATCCCACCTTCTTCTGGTGAAAGTTCTCATATCAAAGACAAAGCTCGTTTTTAATCAGGCTGATAATCTGACTTGTTTCGGATGATGAGTCAACGGATAATCGATTAAAAGATTAAAATTGGTTTACTAATATTCATCTCATATTGATCAAAAAGTGAGTCACGTAATCCTGTAATCCTGTAAATCCGGTGTGAAACTCGCCAATATCAAACGAGTTATTTTATTGTCAGTTGGCCTATTATAGCCGTTTGGGAAAAATATAATGAACTAACAATAATGTAAAAGTTAATAATCCGATAGTAAAGTATGTAAATTTGCAATGACAGAAGTCACTAAAAAGGCTAGACAACTTATAAGGTTATATTGCATTTGGTGAATGAAAGTATTAAATAAATGCATATGAAAGGAGGTATTAATTATTCAAAGATCAAGTGAATAAAAACTTATATAGAAGTAAGAATAATATGAATATAGATAAACTAGAACTTGTAAATTTTAGTCATTTAGTCATCATGGTCCGAGTACCTAGATTAACTATAGTCGTTTGAGTGTAGAGAAATAAAAAGGAGCTCTACAGATTTTCCTAATAATAATAATAAACTGTCTATATTAGAGTAGCGACATTCGCAATTTGCGCTATTCCGTGTAACGACAAGAACAAGAGCACCAACACCATAATTGTCAACAAAATACACACCCGTATATGCATCGTAAATACAAGAAGTAGACGAACGTTATGAACTCATACTGCAATAAGCGACATGGGATAAAAGTAACATATAACCGAGTTCAACATGATTATGACGTGATCTGTTTAACTGAAACATACAACTATTTGGTATACAAGGTCAATAAAAAAGACGGAGGAGGTTGCTTAATTGCTGTCAAGACAACACTTCAGTCCATCCGACAAGAGGAACTAGAGCTCTGAAGATTTAGGCAGGGAGCGCAGTCATCTGTTGATGGTTTGGCCAAACATGAAAAAATTTTACTTGAGGGTTCTGTCCTGTTCGGGAACAAATTTTCAAAAATAATCGACACATTTTCATATCTCGGATTAATGTAATACAATCATGTAAAAAATAATACTAGCAGGACATTTAATGTAATTCTTTGCAACGGAGATACTGTAACAAAATTTCACATTATTTTAATAAAGCTAATTTTGACGATATAAATATCTACCTATCAGAAATAGACTGGAATCGGACTCTGATAGCTGATCACGTGGATTCAATGAGAGATCAGTTTTACAACATAATAGACAGAATCACTGAACTAGCCAATTTTCTTGTCCATTTTAGTTTTGAAACAACTCAGTGATAAAAGAAAAAAACAAACTTCATTAAAAATATAAAATATATCGCAACCAAGCTACGTATTATCGATTTCGAACCGTATCAAAGCAAATGATCACATACGACTACGATATGTATAAGGATATAAGCATAGAGACGAAAATTTTGGAAAACTGAAAAAAAAATGGAATTTTGTTGGACGTAAAAGAAAAAACAATGTGTCGATCCCTACACAGTAAGGCACAACCAAACTTTTGCAAGGGCCAGCAAAAAGGTTGCCAAAGCGTTTGCGCATTCTTTTAAAAGTGTGTAAATTATATTTAATAAGTCACTTGCGTAGGTCTAAAGTGTGAAATTACTCCAATTTTTAAAAGCGACGATGGAGATGATGTTAAAAACTAACAAAATCCTGGAGAAACTCATGTATGACAGTATTTTCCCGGTATAAAATAGAAAATAATCCTAGAACATGGTTTTTTTCAAAGAGGTCTCTCGAGACAAACTTACTGAGTGTCTCTGAATTTGTTACAAGGACAATTGACAGTAAAGAACAGATTGACGTAGTCTACACCGACTTTAATAAGGTATTCGACAAGATAGACTACCAACTATCGTCGACTAGGCTTGCAGAGGTCGAAATGGTTAGGTTGCGAGGTTGGAAGAGTGACAGTCGATGGATATAAATCGGAGTTTTTTGACGTCACGTCCGTTGTACCACAGGGCAGTCATCTTGGTCCTTTGTTTTTTACAATATATATTAATTCAATACAAAAATGTTTCAGACATTTTAAAATACTACTCTTCGCGGACGACTTGAAAATATCTGCGCTTGGAACAATACTGTCAAAATAGTAATCTTCTTGAATCCCGCCAAATATTGTAGCATATTCTTCACCAAAAATGTAAATAAAATAAACTCCACATACAATATTAATAACACCAACTTAGAGCGGGTGGGGAAGATTAGACATCGGGGGGTCACGCTGGACTTTTAAAACTCATATGGTATAGATTTTAAAAACCCCAAATCTCTTCTTGCACTGTACTATGCGTTTGTTCATGGTAAACATCGGTTCCCTTCAGTTATTTGTAATCCTAATTACAACATCCATATCAAGCGTTTGGAACGAGTACAAAACAGATTTTTAAGATATCTTGCGTCTAACACTAACGGTGAAAACCACAACTGGATCAAAATTTAAACTCCCCAAAACAAAAGGACGCAAACAGATCTGTTAATGCTCCACAAAATTTTAAACAATCAAGTTGACTCTCCTTAGCTCTTATCAAAGATTAACCTACCAATACCAAGGCAGAACGCAAGAGATAGGGCGCTATTTGATGTCGACCACTACCCAACCAACATAGGAAACAATTCTCCGATCACTAGATTACAAAATATATTTAATTCTTATAACTGCTTTCTTGATATCGATATTTTTTGTTACTCCTATTTTTAAATGCAGGGTGCAAAAATATTGTCTAGGACGTAATGCGACATAGAACACCATATTTATAATGTAAACTTGTAATGGTCTTTATATTATTATATTACCTTTCAACATGCTACATTCACTTTGTGCTGATCCGTGCTAAAATTTGTATTCATTCGTAAACCTATCTTTCTAAGATACAACGTTTGCATAATTATGTGCGATCTTACTTTCTCAAATAACTGCAACTTTTACATGTCCGTTATTTTGGGCCTTATCAATCAAAAAGTCAATTGTTTAGCTGTACGGTTTGCGAAAAAAGTATTATTTTATTTCGTTTTTTTTGTTGTTAAATTTCTTAAAAGTAGTTTTTATCTTTATCTCCGAAAATGTTAAAGATACGTATGGTACATGTCAAACAAAAAAGTTGCATAATATTTTGCTGAATCTAAACATTTGATAATATACATGTCAGGTTTATACAGTAAGCCGTTCTCCTTAAACGTCTAATAGGACACTGTATGCTGTTTGAGGAGCTAAAGAAGCGACATGCACATTGTTTCGGTTGACTGATTCCCACATTGGTGAAAGATGAAACCTGAGTAGCGGTGAAGATTGATTGTTTAGAGACTTCTATGGATTCTGGTATTTGCTGCTGAATAGTTTATTTGTTTCTCCAATCTATTTCGCGGTGCATATGCATAGAATGCTGTATATTAGTGGTACTGATGTTGAGAGACTTTTGGTTAGTTGGAATTTAATGTATTCGATTTAAGGAACGACCACAGTGGCAAGTATGGGGTTTCTTTGAGAGGTTGTGGTGAAATGTATGTTGTAATGGAAGTTATTGTAGAGACGGTTTTCCCGCTCTGTAGACAAGAGAGTTGGTAGCCGACTATCTAAGAATTTAAGATGATTATTAGTTTCTAGTAGAATGGTAAAACGTATGTTCACGAAAATAGAGGTTAAATTTAAAAGAAAATCTCGAAGGGGTTCTTGACCACGAGGCCAAATAACAAGTATCATCAACGTAGCGTTTTCATAGTTTTGGTTTTAACTGGAAAGTGATGAGGGTTTTCTTGTTAAAAGCTTTCATAAAAATATTAGCCATGAGTGGTGATAATAAAGAACCCATAGTTGTTCCTGACATTTGTCCATAAATTTGTCAGTTACAACAAAAAAATGTTTCAGATAAGCATGTTTCAATTAAGATGAGAGGGTTTGATTCCGGATTCTTGGATTTTAATATACCTGAAATAATGTTCAGAGTTTTGGGGACTTTGATAAAGAGGAGAAGTCGAAACTAACCATGTCACTTCCGGAAGATGTGTAAATTGCGGTACAGTAGCCAGTGGCTGAAAAATTAAAGTTGTTTTGTCATATTCGTATGATTTTGTTGGGAAAAATACTAATTACAATTTTACAATGATCGACCGATCAATTCCCAATGTCCAAGAAAACTACAATATAATAATTCAACTATTTATTACCGCTTGAAGGGGGAATATTAAGTTTGGCCCAACATATTGTTCGAAATCGACTTTGTTGATCGAAATTAACGGATTCGATTATCCCCATTATGTGCCACAAATCTTTGTTCGCTCGTCAGCAGTAAAGGCTTCCCCCTTCATTTTCGAGTAGCTGAATCTTCACGAAACTGGCGATTTTATCTGGAATGCCTAGCGATTTGACGTCTTCTTCGAAGTTTTTCGGGGTTCCAACCCCCGCGATGTACCCGTTTAGTTTGGTGGCGACGGTGGACTTTTGCAACAAGTCGGGTGTTATGCCCAACTCCTCCAAAATCCATTGATGCTTTTGTAACCGATATTTCTGATGGTAGCTGAAAGCAAAATTCAGTTTCAATCGTTTGTTGTTGATTTAAAAATGGTAAAAGTACACTTTTGGAAGCAGGGCGTTGGATTAGGTCGATCATAATAAGTAAATTTGAAAAGTGGAAAGTAAAGTTCCAAATCCGTCATGAAACTGCTAAAAAGGCCATTAGAGCAGTCGCTCTTCTTGAATGTACCTGGCAAACTTGCTGAATGTCCACCAAAGTAGCATCTCTAAAGGAAAGTACAAGGTGGTTTCATATCTTACGGCCAATGGAGAGCGTGGAGGTTATAAGCCGAACTCTCAAAAGGGCAAAACGTTAACGTTCCCTTTCAAACTGTAAGATATCTTCTTTGAGAACACGATATATTTCTCATGCTACTCGCAAATGGTCAGCGGTTAATTAGGCAACACCGTGATAATTTGTTAGGGAGTCACCATGTCTTCTTTATAGATGAGTCCAGATTCATATGCCTCAGATAGATGTATACCTATGCTCCGGGGAGACATATCTTGTAACATAGAAGACCATTTGGACCCATAGACCAACATCAAAATATTCTTTTTCGAATATCGGAAGAAATGGAGGAACTCCAGAGGTATACAGAGGCAGTAATAAGGGCTAGTTTAGGCCATATTCGATCTTAAACCATGTACTTTTACAATTATTACAATTATTAAACAAAAAAATACAGGGATGCAAGAACTAAATTTTTTTATATTTTGTTTATTCTTTATGTCCGATATTCTTTATCTTATTTATTAACTAATTTTACACTACACGTCTTCTTCTTCTTCTTCAAAAAGCAAGGTAACTTTTAAGTTTTATCAAAAAGTTCTTATTTATTTAACAAAATTAATATTGCTCCCTTCCAAATATAATACACTTGTGCCAACGTTTTTTCCAATCCTCGATGCACTTATGTTAAGCACTTTCTGGTATAGTCTTGAGTTTTTCCAGCGATTTTTTCTTTATCTCCCCAATCGTTCCAAACTTCCTTCCTTTCACAGGTTTCTAGGATCAGGAAAAAGTCGCAGGGGGCCATATCCGGTGAATATCGTAGCCGATGCATGACTGTGGTTTTGTTTTTGGTCAAAAACTTGTCAGTTGCTTTATAGTGATGCAAAATCCATGAATTGTCTCGGAGGTTTTCTTGGTATTGCCTCTAGCAAAGGTAACTTTTAAGTTTTATCAAAAAGTACTTATTTATTAATCAAAATTAATATTGTTCCCTTCCAGATATAATACACTTGTGCCAAAGTTATTTCCAATCCTCGATGCACTTCTGTTAAGCACTTTCTGGTATAGTATTGAGTTCTTCCAGCGATTTTTTCTGTATCTCCCCAATCGTTCCAAACTTCCTTCCTTTCATGGGTTTCTGAGATCAGGAAAAAGTCGCAGAGGACCATATCCGTTGAATATTGTGGCCGAGGCATGACTGTAGTTTCGTGTCTGGTCAAAAACTTGTCAGGAGCTTTATAGTGATGCAAAATCCATGAATCGCCTCGGAGGTTTTCTTCGTATTGCCTCTAGCAAGGTAATGCTCTTTATTGGCAGTACTACCTTTAACTCGAACCTTGAGGTTATTTAACAGTTGCTCGCTTCATCCCTTTGCTGGCGGTCTTCGACAACTTAAGACAAAATTGAAACAGGTGGTTGAGTGTAGTGTGATACTTTTTGTTTACTGTTTCTTGCTGTTGCTGTGTTTTTGTATGGTTTATATGGTTATTTAAAAAGCTTGTTATCTAAGTTGTTGTTTTGTCTTGTTGCTATTTATATTATATTTATATTGATACTTTCATTGGGACGATTGAGCTTTCGTTCCGAAGTCGGAACCATACACCCAAGATTTTCCACCAGTTATTACCTTTTTGAGCATATAAAAAAAAATGCATCGCCCGAGCCGATAGAGATGCCGACGTCTTCAACTACATCTCTAATAGTGATTCGACGATTTTTAGACACCATTTGTCTCACTTCTTCCACGCTTTCATGAGTTATTGACGTACTGGGGCGTCCAGAGTCGCTTCTCGGCCATCTTGGAACAGCCTATACCACTTTTTTTAAAGTTGTTTTGCAGCACTGTATTTTTGCACAAAATTTTATGCAAATTCTTTGTATGGTAGGACATGTGTACCAATATAACAAAAAAGAGAAGATTGAAAGTCACCTTACTTTTTGAACACTCCCCGTATATCCTAATACTCTATTTACGGCTTTTGCGGATGGTTAATAGTTAGTCACGTCATCGCTCTCTATATCAAACTCGATGCTTATGGGATTTCATCATGGGCAAAACAGTGTAAAAAATTAAAAATTGAATTGGAAAGCGAAAAGGTCCTTTTACGGCAAATATAAAATTTCCTATTATAAATATTTATAAAAATCTCAACTGAAAAACACATTGTGAATACCTTAATCAAACGTCAACTCAAATCGGTGCTTAAATCTGATGAAGGTTTATTTTGCGAATGTTGACCTAAAGTAAACTCACTACAGATGTTTTATTGCTCAATACGGCTGAAGGTTAATACTCTCTTTGTACATATAAATAGACATGTAAAAGCTATGAACTTGGATCTCGTAGGGATTCTTACATCTGCTCTTCCCTATGATAATTGCCATATTAGAGATATTAAATGTTCCATCACAAAATACACTTCACCACAACCTTCCAAAGACAAGTAGTCCGAAAGCAACATGCCACTGTTGTTCTTCTTTATCACCACTCACAAAAATCGAGAATCTATAGTAATCTATAAGCAACCAATATGGGAGTCAGTTATCCGAGACAATCTTCACGTCCTTTAGCTCCGCTCCCTTCACACAATATATAAGCAGTTACAGATATTTCGATTCATCAACCGACCTAGGATATTCGCAATTTAGGCGAAGACTAGTTCGAAGATCGACACCCTTTCCACGTGTTTATGTTGAGTACTGATGTATCATTTTTCACAGAAATTTCCAGGGGCTACTGTAATACTATTTACCATTCTGGATATTCTGGATTTCTCCTCAGATTCAGTTAAGGACTGAAGAATCCAACAGGATCATCAGAAGATTTTTAAATAGTGCTGATGTAGCATTTTGGAGATTTTGAATTGATGGGGATTTGGGGCTTTTAGAGGACGAAGTTCGTCATATTCCGGTGACTTTCTTTCTATAAATGTGAAGGTTTTCAATAAGCGGTTTCTAAATGCATTAACAGCTTAGTTCGAGGATTCGAAGAATACAAGTCACCTTGTAATAACAATTTATCCAATGTCGCACTAGGCTTAAGTTAACACCTCTAGGAATAAAACTTCCATTGCCCTTATTTGAAGTACCTTAGCCAAAATCAGACCTCAGAATGAAGAGTGACAACTGCCGCGTTTCATGTCGTCTAAACGGATGACTGGAAGAACACAAAAATACGCACGGAGTTAGGCAGCATTGAGATTTGGGATGCAACGTATGTTTAGTTTACAACAAAACACCAATCACTAGTGCTGACAGTTGAGTGCCTCCAACCTAAACGAGTAGTCTTTGGAATTAGTTCTGTTTACATTTGATTATGTAATTTCTTTTGAAATTCTTTTAGTTTAAACATTGCCAACATTTTGCCGTATATTCAAAGAAAATTTCATTGTAAAACAAGCCCAGAAGAGTTTTGCACAATTTGGAAAGAACAATTGACAGGAGCCCAACATATGAAAACAAATTATTTGCAGTCACTTTTACATTCGCTTAAAAGTTGTGTTACTTACTCTTCCGCCTGGTAGAATGGTCCTGCAGGGGCCAATTCTGTTAACACCTTGTCATTCCTCTTGCCCGCTTCTATTTTAATCGATAGTTCGGATACTCTTTTTTGTTCTTCGTCATGGTATAAAATTAGGGACATGTACTGTAAATGAAATTTGAATAAATAAATTTCACCCTTGCGCTGTAGAGCGTACGTTTCGCGCCATTTTAATGGCTAGCACATTTCAAAATACCTGTCTCTTAATTACTGTTGTGAACCCGTATTCGTGATTGTTCCAGAATAGCTCTAGCAGATCCTCAAAGCTGATGATTTTTGGGTCGTAATCGATTTCGACTACTTCAGTATGGTCCCCCCTGAAAGTAAGGTAGCGATGTTAAATTGACAGAGTGAAGTTGAACATGAGACACGAATAGTAGAATGGAATTTGCATAACATATAGGTAGATTGGTGCCCTGCTTTTGAGAGTGACTGTGTCGTTTCTTGTCAGTTTGTAAGGTTACTTTTGACCAAATGTGTTTCTAATATAACCTATAAAACTATATAATTTGGGCAATATATACCTAAGAAATTAATGACGTATTACTGCCGTTAATCCAGTAATAACCATATTAGCAAAATGGCAGGTAAATCAACGACATCCTTTTCAGTGAAAAGAAGCTGAGATAATTCTCAGAATGACTGGAATGGCCAAGATTGTTTAATGATTACAAGAAAGAACCTGGAAATGGTCAAGCTGTACCATCCAGGATGTCTAGAAACATTAGTAAGAATCTTCCATTATGTTAAAACAAAATCAACTTACACAGATTTTTGTTATTGCTTGTTTTCAGAGAACAGTAAGCCTTCAATAGGTAGAAATCTGCTGCGTAAGGATGTGAATTTGGCTTATGAAAAGCATATCTGCAGAGTTTTTCGTCTCGGGAGCGCTAAAGCAGTACTAAATGGAGTAGAAGAACATTTTTTTCTTGATCAGACGTGAAATAATAGTCTTTTCTTTTTAGTAGTGACCAAGGCTTCAATAGAAGCCTCAGCATCAAAATTCTGTATAGCTTCTGTATATTTTTTAACACAAAAAGATTAAACTTTCAGGAATTTTTTAAAAAGTTCCACATAACTTCTATTTCTTTCAATATTTTTTTATATTGTAAAATAGGATTATCATTTTTAAGTGTGAGAGGTTGTTACTGTTGACACCACATATTAACTGCACATACCAAATTTTTTATTGCGACATTACAAATATTTGTTCATGTTGATTACCTAGCTGAAATATTGCCTCATTTATATAGTTTTACGGGTTTATTTGATAGCTGTGCGATTTATTTAGGATGCTCTATACCTTATCTCAATAAGTACGACACCGAGGAAAAAAATAAATTCAAAAAGTATTTGACCCTACGTATGGTATTTTTATGTATACAGGGTGTTCCGTTTTGCCAGGACAGTAACCAACATTTTGAGTATTTTTTGTCAGCACAAAAACTTTTGATTAGTTTTTTAGAAAAACGAACTTTTCCATTTTGGGGAATTTTTATTATGGATCCATGGAAGTGGTTAATATTTAATGCTTAACTTTAATGGCGAAAATATATTATACAGGGTAGTCACAAATGAGCATCAAGTAAATTATTTTTGTGGTTTTATTATGAATTATTTCGTACACATAGATTTTATTACAAACATTGGTAGTTTTGAAGTTATAGCCAATTTTCTGAAACACATCGTGTATTTTATTTTAAATCTAATTAGATAAATGTAATACCCTATTTTAACTAAGTATTTTTTAAACATTAATTACTTAAATTCAATGTAAAATCAACCAGTAATGCAAGTAAATATTACTATTAATATTACTAATTACAAAACGTTTTCTAGCCCCTGTAAACATGAACTATGGTTTCAATTTCAAATTTTTCCAAGATATCCATGTAAAAAAAAGAAATAATGGACAGAAACGAACAGTTTTTATTTAATATTAAGTTGTCACCAACGTTTTAAAAAAGAAAAAATAGATAGGTAGTGCGGCATATCATATCACGGTGCTCGTGAGAAATTGTTTAAATCAAAGTTTTCCACGGGGCTATGGATTGGCTAGCGAAGGGCCCCGACTTGACACCCCAATTTTTATGGAACTTCAGAACAAAATTCGGCAAGAGATCGGAAGACTTAATGCAACAGACGCGGTTAGAAATGCTATTGCAGAAATTGAATTTGCAGTACTTGTTGATTTTATATTATTGAATTTAAGTAATTAATGTTTAAGAAAAACTTAGAATCGGATATTATATAGCTTTAGTTAGGTTTAAAATAAAATACAGGAGTTGTTGCGTTTAAACTGCCAATTTTTGTAAGAAGAATGACACAGAATCAAATTCCAAACCCAATAAAAGTGCTAAATGCAGGGTGTTCTATTTAAGAAATTGAGTGTTTTTTATCGGAAAAAAACATTTTTTGGTAGTCATAACTTTTTTCCTCAGTGTCGAAAATGGGGCTGTTTTCAAGTGAATTTTTATCCACCATTCATCCAAGTGGCCATTACAACATAATTATGTTCGTACACGTAAATATTAGCTATCAGTGGGACTACAATGGAAACCCATTTTATGATAAGTACATGGATAAAAATAGGTGATATTGTAAAGCATACCTAGGATTTTCGTCTTTGGCGACTGATTGCGACGGTTCTCCGCTAAAAGAAAAATTTTCGGCAAATATTCGGCTAATCCTTTTTGCCGTGAAAGATCAAAATCGCAGCGAACCCCAAATCCAGCTTTCAGATATTAATTAATTTTAAAGGAGTTCAACGATTTCCATTTTTCACAGCAACGGGTATTCATATTTATATCCCTATAGTGAAGATAAACGTTTTTATATTACCGACACTTTAGTTCTTGGGTACATTTTTGCCAACTTACGTACAACAGTTAATACAAAACAACCTAAGCAACATTGTTGTTATATAGTATGTTATACAGCGAACATCTAAAATATGGAACAAATTCATTTAAAAATCAGGTACTGGATAACACATACAGGGTGGGTCAAAAAGTAAATAGAAAATAATTGTGTTAAGTTTAAAAAAAGTAAACTTGGTATCAACATCGACTTTTGGACCCACCCTATATATTTTCTAGTTACTGCAAAAAGTGGCCAAGAATGAATTATGATGGACTTGCGAGTACGACTAGTTTTCTTGAAATTCAATACTTGATTCTTAGTGAATAGTGTATAATGTATGTGCATAATAAAAAAAAGTAATTAATTCCGACATTCACAGACATAAAAATGATCCGTGGCTTCCCTATCATTGTGTAAACAAAACTCAATAGTCCATTAACTTTATTGGTTTTAAATTGTATAATTAAATACCAACAACTCCAAAAAATATTTTAATAAAGGAATGTTTCTATAACTATACAGATTATTTTAAATGCAACTTTGAGAGAGATTTTGTGGGTATGCTATAGCTTATAGCTATTTCATAAGTATCTCATAATACCTAATTTCAATTTAATTTTACCAGTTAGGTTACAGGAAACTTCAGTAAAACTAAATAACAAACATAGCAGAGATATGACCAAACTCCACGTACTTTAGTTAAATTACTGATACCAAAAATACCTTAAGTTTTCTGTTATATAACAAATAATTAATTGGAGCGCCCTGTTTTTCTATAGCAGCTTAAATTAGCTTCAATTAAATAAAAATTGATAGATAACAATCAACCAATTAGTCTTTTGTCCAACTGTTTGAAACGGCGATGTATTCTAGATTAATTGAATTTTTAAACAAATCTCAATTACCCTCAGATCCTCAGATCAGCACTGCTTAATTGCTTAACGAAAAATGTTTTCTAACAATTTTGGTTAATGATTGTTAATGAGAAATATAGTAATGTAATGACAGCTCATACTCATTGTTTTTAAAAATATAAACACCAACAGTTTGTGCAAATTATTACTTGCTTGTTACGTTTTTACGTTCTTTTATAATAATAAGACTTGAACGTTTATGTTTTAAGGGCGGTCGGTTGTTGCTTCTAACATATTTCGTTAGCATTTAAAAAAGGAAAAGAAAGTTTGATTGAAAAAAAGGTGTTAGTTTAAAATTAAATTAAAAATATTACATTTTACAAGAAAACCTATTATATTAATATGGCATGTACCTGAAACTAAAAAGCGGGACTTTCTGAGTGGAAAATTGATGCGGAATAAGAAAAATGGCCGTAATATGACAAACGACAAATGACAGGATTGTGAAAAATGGGTGGATTCATGAATCGCAATTAGAAACCAACAGAGTCTTTCCAGAAAAGTGGGAAAAGGTGTTAGAAAGTGATGGGCAGAATTTCAATTAGCATATTTTAAGGGAGCATTGAAAGGGTACTCCACGGAAATTGTTCTATCGTTTCTTCCAATGTCACAGGAAATAAGCTGAATTTTTTTGTCACTCGTCCGCACATTCTACTCAAAATCCATGGCCAAACTTTTGCACGAATATCGTATTTTTTCAGCCCGCGAATTTACAACAACAAAGCTTTTTTTCGGCGATAGTCACGTCGGCGATTGAAAGTTAATAAGATAATTCTCCCCACCCCTCGCGAAGATAAAAGTTTCAATTAAACACTCGAGACCAACGTGAAGTGTAAATTGCTTTTGGTACGGGTACTTACATGTTTTTATATACCGGGTTCGGGGTGGTACCTCCCGAATATCCAACCCTGGTACGCAGGACCCCTCGCTGTGCACCGAACAGGGCGTCGTTTGCCCAAAAACAGCCCATTCCAAATGTCGCCTTCTTGAAAGGCGTAGTCGCCTCATGTGCTACGCTCGGCATCTTTCTAATTTGTTCGTTGACGGTTTCTAAAATGGAAAAAAAATTCATGCTCCGTTTATTGGTTATTCAAAATATTCTTTTGACAGCCGAAACGAAACAAAAGGACTAAGGCACTTGTGGTTGTGTCCTCGGAAAACTCTGGGTTGCTAAAATTACCTTGGCGAATAATAAATAAATACGAAAATAAATTATTAAATACGAATAGTATTACAAAACGAGATCAATCCGAATATACTGGGAGTTTTTCCACGTCTAAAGCACAATCGAGACTGAATTGTCGAATTGCGCTTGTTATCATTTATATGAACCCGTAATCGCCACAATTACGAATGCCTTCTTCAAATTAAGTGTTAACAATACACTGCCCAACCACATATTTTATAGCAATACACTCGAGATGTTTTTTAATTAACGTCCAGGCTATCAGACGTAGCTAGAACACTGGATGAGAGAGAAAGGGGGTGGAGAGGGAGAGAGAGAGGATAAGGAGAAAGAGGAAAGGCATAGAGAGAGGGGAAAGAGAGAGGGGAGAGAGAGGAGACGGAGAGGGATAATAGAGGGAGAGAGAGAGAGATGAGGGGGGGGAAGGCATAGAGAGAGGGGAGAGCGAGGAGAGGGAGAGGGATAATAGAGGGAGAGAGAGAGAGAGGGAGGGACAGGGAGAGAGAGAGGGAGAGGGATAATAGAGGGAGTGAGAGAGAGAGAGAGGGACAGGGAGAGAGAGAGGGAGAGGGATAATAGAGGGAGTGAGAGAGAGAGAGAGAGAGAGAGAGAGAGAGAGAGAGAGAGAGAGAGAGAGAGAGAGTATTTGTCGCAGTGGCAGTTTAGCAACTTTAGCAACAGGCAAGACAAGCATTTATTAGGTTCAAAGCCTTCCTCTGTAATCAGTCTCTTTCTTTTAAGATCCATGATAGAATGGTCGATTTTAGTTGTTGGCATGGAAACTTGGATTCTAAAAACATCGGGCTAGAGACATTCGAAATATGGTCACTAAGGAGAATGTTGGCAATGAGAAGGTTTTCAGAAAAGCTGGAGTAGAGAGTGAGCTTTTTGAAATAATTAAAAAAAGTAAAATTAGCCTCCGCTGCCACATACTTATAGGGGCAAAGTACAAATCCCACAGTTAACCCTACAAGACAACATCGAGGGTAGGAGAGGTGTGAGTAGTAAGCGAATTTCCTGGCTGCGTAATATAAAACATCGGACAGGTATAAATAACACTGGTGAGCTTTATCACTATGCTATCAGTAGAACCTAGTTGAGTGAGATAGTCGCCAACGCACGACGTGTAGGGCATGTTAAGAAGAAAATTATATTAGAATGTATGAAAGAATGAATGAATGAACGGTTGAATTGCTTACATTATTAATGGACGATTGTGGAGAGGGAGGTGGGGGGCAGGTCAACTAAAATTTCTCAAATAAAGTTAAGAAAAACCAAACCAAAAAATATCGATGATGACACAAAACATGCGAATTTGGCGGACAAGAGGACCATATTCCTGTAATAAGTCTATACTTCCCATGACAGCTATTCAATTTTGTTGTTATCAAATAAAATACAGTGAAGTACAAACCAACACCGTTGAAGGAGACTATGTTACAATTTGATGGGTTTCGGCCGGTTAATAATAATAATATATGATAAAATATATCAAAGTCAATGGCTATTAAAAAAAGAAACGACTAGTAAATCTACAGGTTGACTTGGCTAGGACGGGAGTTTGTGAGGATATAAATGTCGATGATTTGGAAGATTACTGTGAAGAAATGCTAAAATATCGTTGCTCGTGGTTGTGGATCAAGAAAACTTTCATTCACGATGCATATAAAAAACACCAAGTTTTTCCTGGAGAAAGCAATGGTTTATCCACTGACTTACTTTGCAGCGTACCACTCTAAATTAAACCCAACTAACAGAATTCATTAACTTGTCACTAGAAGAATTTTTACAATTAAAATGAAATCTGAAATCCAATTCACAATTTTTTATTTCTGCAGGTAGGTTGCTAAAAATTACCAGTCAAATGTTTTTGGCGATTTATATGAAATGTACGACCTGCTGATATCTACAAAGAAGTCATTCCTACTTCTAGTGTTAAATTTATATGAGTCTGAGTTTCTCAAGAATGAGTTTTTATACTAGCATTTAACATATACGGACATGGTATGCTCAGAATTTGATTTCTTTTATTAAATAAGGTTTGCTGTCTTTAGTAATAATATCAAGATAAGATGATACTACCTCCGAAAGACCCTTGTTAATCTCACACCTACATAATAATAATTAATAACTATATAGTTGGGCAGTATATATTTTTAGCCAGATTTATTCAATCAAACAAAAGACCGCCTTCGAGATTGATTAGAATTGCATCAGATTCGACTCTAAATTGTTGAATATTATTTTCTTTCAACCGCATTTGTCATTGCGTTGTAACCTTCCTAATAATACATAATAAAAGTAAATAAATCACTTCCTGGGTGGTGGATGGTATAATTATCTATTAAATCCTTTCATCGAAAAGGTCGTCCGAATAAATTAAAAAATATTGTCTAGTTTTCCAGTTAAGAATTTGGTTTTCAGTTTTATTAAGGTTGGAATTTGTTGTTTGAGAGATTTTGCGCCACCGACAACGTGTTTGTTTACCAACGATTAGTTATTATTCCATATTGAATAATGATTTTACCACAAATTAAGACACGTGGCGAGTAACGTAACTTAAGATAAAAGGTTATTAATAGCCATGAGAGCATTCAAGATATTGGATATTGACATTTGGAATATCTTGAAAATCTAGCTTGTTTTTTAGCAGAAATATAATATGTTGACTATAGATCGGTCGCGTAAAATTAATAACAAATTCTGATACCCAAATTGTTAATTGTATCTGTAGGTAAATTTCTGTTAACTGTTGTACGCGTTTCAAATTTCAATTCTACCAACAATATCGTAAAAAGTAAAAAATACTGGGCGACTTTCATTTTGGTATCTTTTTTATCTACTTTTTTCAAATATTCGCGAAGCATACATTCGGAATCAATGATTTCAAACTTCTTGTTGATTTTAATTGAAACCTGCGAAAACTGAACAAGATATGAATCATAAAATGTGACAAGACAGATTGTTCATTAAATCGAAAATCCTATTCTCCGCAACTTGATAAATGTTGGTCGATATTGAGAAGAAGTTCATGTGTCCAAAATTTCGTTGCGGGATATCTCGGTTCAGTAAAACTACAACAGAATTTTCTTATCCTGTTCCGTATTAGGCTACAGGATGATTTTAAAAAGTTCGCGGTTTGCGGCACCCTTAGTTAATATTCAAGTTTTCGAAAACATAAAAATACGTCTATAGGGATTTTTAACGTAGAGTCCAATGGAGTAGCTAGTTTTTTCAGATTTTTTTTATGTTTTGACATAAAATTGAGTATTTTTAACCCTTTCAGGCACGGCTGTTTTTTACGTGTCCAGTGGACGAATATCATATATATCGGTCATAGGTACTTATGGGGCCCTTTGTAAAAAACACAAAAAAAACTTTTTTTAATCATTTACCTTTATTTTAATTTAAAACATATTTTTTTAACCAACAAACTTTTGATAAATATTAAAAGATGTAAATGAATTTATAAAAAATATTCTTAAATCAAAATATAAAACTCATTATAAGAAATGCCTAAAGCATTTGTTTTGTGTGGTAGATCTGGCAACATGGAGTTACACACATTCCTTACACATATATCAGGAAACCTTTCTTTGTTTTTCCTTTTCCGTTTTGTGTGAGCATACAACATATCTTCTAGAGGCGGTTTTTGTCTTTTCAGTTGAGGAAACTAATGTGGAGAAATGTTTGCTCTATAGTCTAGCTATATCAGCAATTTCAGAAACGAAAGTGGGCTTGTTGGCAGTGGCAACAACAAAAATTAACGTCACTAAACAGAAGAACTTGAAAAAGAAATCAGCAATAATAGCCAATAAAATTGATAGAAACCTTTTGAAAATACCATGCAGAAGATTTTGTTGAAACTTAGCAAGCGACACTGGGCCAACCTGTTTCATCAAAAACATGGCATGTGCATTCACAGATACCCATTCTATGAAAGAATAATTTCTTGTACCATTTTATGGTCTTCCGCATACGATCAACGCTGCTCATCATCATATCCGAAAGGTCTACTGCTCCCATTTGATTATAATAGTTAATCACTCATTCAGTACAACCATTTTGTTTTTTTTGCTTTATTTGTTCCACGTGTCTTACTTTATGCAATCTATTACCAGTTTTAGCATTCTCGTTGTTTGAAAAATGCAAACTTTTTAGAATTTGTAAGTGTCTCTTGCCATTTTTTTGCTAAAGACTGAAGAATATAAAAGATGATCTGTTGACCAACATTGGCAAAATTTTTGTGTTTTGTCTAATGCTTCAACCCTTCTTCCATTGCTGATTTTTGTAAAAAGAAATTGTAAAGTATTGGCAGATATCTCTTCACTGTGATGTTACCTCCGTATATACAAAATTTTCTTGTTTAAAATGCCTGCACTGCTATAATAAGCTTAATTCATCAGGCAAGATCATTTTCCTATAGAAATTCTAGTTTTCGCTATTTGTCCCTCTTGAATTTATATGGTTTAAAATTGTGCCTTTTTAAAATTTCTTGAATGGTTGATTTTGGAACACCAACACCATCCTCAATTTTTCTACAAGAATTTGTAGGAGTTGTTCTAACACACTATGTGCGTTTCTTATTTTCAAAGAAACGCATTCCTCAGGCATCGGTTTTTGTTGAGTCGAACTATTGTCTGTTGTCTTCTTCAGAGCTTCACTGAAACTGAATTTCAGTCAAGCCCAGGAAAAAAGATCTTCCACAGGATTTACAAACACTTTAGAATATATGGAACAAAGTATGGTGCACCATTTGGATGTTGAGACTAAAAGGTCCAGTATTTTTTGAACAGAATTTAAATTGACAACGCTTTTAAATATTATTCATCTCATTGTTCCCGAAAGGGAACAACGAAACTTAATTTGGCAGCAGGATGGCGCTCCTTATCACGCAAGTCAATAAATTAGCGCCTATTAAAATGCACACTTAAAGATTTAGTTTACAAACACAAGCCGCCAACTTATTAATTTTTTCATAAGCACATCAGCAAGATTATGGGCAACTATGAAATGGTAAATCATAGTGGCAGCACTTTACCACTTGTTTTGGTCAAACGCCGTCATAGCCACCTTACACTAACTGAAATTATTATTCAAAAGCAAATTATTTGTAATAGAGATATGTTTAATGGAAATATTTCAAAAAGTAAAAATATTAGGCATATACAACCTTATATAAAATTGCCTTAATTTTTAATGCTAAATATGACAAGATTATGAAAATAAGTAGTTTCCGTTAAAAAAAAAAAGTTTTTCGCAATTTTTTTTATTTCATTTTTAATCTTGTTTTTCGCGCAACCTGTATTAATATGTATCGACATTTCTTATGAAATTGGTTATTGGAGTCATTTGTCTTCAACTTACTCAAGTCAAACAATAAATGCATTGAAGAAATTGACAGATATTTCACGTCTTGCGAAAGTCATTTTTCTCATAAACAAATAAAAATATCAAAAACAGTTAGACTTAGGTAAAGGACATTATATACAAAATATGTCTAGAATTTTATACAGAATTCAAAAATAAAGTAATATTCCAGGAGTTTCAGTTAAAATTAGAAAGTTGATACTCGCCCACGAGAAATTGTATATACAAAATTAAAACAAATTAGCTTGCAATACACCAATTAACTTTTGTATTTAACTTTTGGCTTCATCAGATTATGATCTGGTATGCGAGCATTTTATAATAGATGATCTGGAAATTAGAAGAACCCACTCCGATATTTACACTCTCATCCAGTCAAAACTATCCCATGTTTATTTATTTATTTTATTTATTTATTTATTACAAAGGTGCCCTAACATGAAGAACTAACTTCACAATTTACAGGGACACACTAACAATTATACCATTATTTAATTAACAAAGTAAAACTTATAAGTAAGTACCTACCTATATCTACGATAAGCAGAAGATAAAAAAAAATAATAACAATCAAACTTACCAAACTAAACCAAAACTAACACTGTATATTAAGTGCGTGAATTACAAAAAACAAATGTGAAAAAATAAGGAAAACAAATCAAAAATTAAAATAAATTTATAGAAAAACCCTAATTGCCTGATTTCGAAACGAATTAAGTGATTATTGTAATGTGTATGTAAAAGATATTGGGGAATTGTTACCTAAGTTTGTATTAAATCTAGGCACGTAAAATAATGAAGGAGTTCTTGTTATAACGACTCTGGCATTGAAGGATAATTTTTCCAACAGTAACGGACAGTCAATCCTACTATTAATAATATTATGCAAAAATATAGCACTGGAGATAATTCTTCTGACAGATAACTACAGTATACCAACTTCAGTACGCCAACTATGGTTATTTTTTTTCCTTAACTCGAAACTTGAAAGTATTCAACCGCTGTCTTGGTCTCTTTTATGACAAAATTAGAGTAAGTGCTGTTGTAATGTTAGTTTTTTCGTTTTTATATTTTTATATGCTTCTTTAAAACAAGTTTTGGTTAGTCGCTGTTTTCCAAAATTGCTATTTATATATATATATATATATATATATATATATATATATATATATATATATATATATATATATTATTATATATTGCTCAGCCATTAAAATATATCAATAAATTCGTGCAATTCATTCCAACAAAAATTGACAACATTGCGGTTAGCGCTTTTGAATCCTGCGTGTCCCAAAACCCCCGGGCATTGAATTCCATGGTTCCAGCTTTGGCGATTTTGGAGATATTTAAGCGTTCTCGTACGTTCTACTAATGCGGTATAATAATACTTCCGAAACGTGTGATATAATCTTGACATTCTTAATTATAATATTTATTGTTAAATGGGATCCTGATATGTTAAAAATTATATTAGGTATACTGAATTATCGTCTGACCTTTGCAAAATTGTAATGATTTGGGATTAGCAACACCTTTAAAAATTACCATTTTGGAAAACGGTCTCGGCAATCTATCCCGTAATGGATCTCAAGTCGGTCGGTAGCGACGACAAAGATCGGCCGTTACCATAATACACACCCACAAGTGCACTTAGGATCGCGATTAATACTGCTAAACTTTTAACTACGAAGTTCATCACCGATGCGTATTTTAATACTGCAAATTTTAGAAAAACCACGGTCGAACAAGCACAATTCCGACCGCGTGTGGGGACGATTTTTTGACATTATCCGACGAGCACGGTGGCGAATCGTCGTACCCCACAATTGCGGAGAAAGTCCGGGACGACCAAATACGCACAGCCACGTTTTATCACTACCTACGCGTAGGAGAGCACGTTTCCAATTGCACAGTCACAATTTGTCGTCATATGTACTTGCTAACTGTTTTTTTCACCACGTTACAGTCGCCTCCCAGACTGACAGACTTCTAAATAACGAACCGGAACAAGCAGTGTCCCAGTCGCGTACGCGCGTGTGTCAGTGACCCCCAGAAGCAAAGAAGCGATGGGATTGGGGCACTGCTGAAGGTCACGTTCAAGGTTAAGGTTGACGTTAACAAACCACGCGCGACAAGCCGGATTTTCGACCGGAATTTATTTTATCGACGGTACTTAAGTTATAGAAAATTAACATCAAAGTTTTAAAGCAAAAGATGGAAATCTTCGTTGTTGTTTTTCATTACGTTTAAATATTTCTTAATTAGTTCCAGAAACATTTTTTTCTTATTCCAACTCCAAAATACCCAGTAAATGGTTTATTAGGCACATTTTTTTTTATTCCAACTCCAAGTCCACCCGCTCTATTCGGGCCAAATCAAAATGGTGACTAAAATCGAGTTTATTAAACTTGTTTTATTAAATGGTTTCTTTCGTTGTTGTTTTTTCATTACGTTTCAATATTTCTTACTTACTTCCAGAAACATTTTTTTATTCCAACTCCAAAATACCCAGTAAATCGTTTATCAGGCACCCGCTCTATTCGGGCCAAATCAAACTCGTGACTAAAATAGAGTTTATTAAACTTGTTTTATAATAATATTACCATAAACCACAAATAAGTATTTAAGTATTTTAAAAAAATAAAAAATCGCCTTTGCAAGGGTCTAAGAAGAAATCGTATCTCGAAAACAGTTTATGCAATTGAAAAAATTCTTGAACTAAAAGACGCACAAAATTTGGCTCCGTAAACTTTTATTTTTGATAATTTGTCAACAATGTAGAGGGTGCGCCGCATATTCAAAAAACCTGAAATATGGAGCCCCCTAATAGTGAAAATTGGTATCTTTTACAGGACGATATGTGTCATATTGTAAATGGTGTTCCCTATATTTCGTGCTATATGACAAATTTGTTAAGTGTTCTAAATTTGCAGATATGGACTTCAAATTTAGCAGAGAAGTGAAAGTCTATGTCCGCATTTAAACAGTGGAAATTGGGTGCAATCAAATTTCACCAAGTATTTAAAAAAAGTATTTTTTTTTGTTTATTTTGACTTCCAGAAAAACATGCTTTTTTCCATAACCAGCAGACGCCATTATATACAGGGTTTTCAAATTGTAGACAAAAATGTAAAAGACCCAGAAAATTGTTCTTTTCCAGAGTAAATTATTAAACGCAAATCAAAAATAGAAATAAATATGGCTCATCGGTTCAAACGGCGTCATATGAAAATCAGTATTCCTCGCGTTCAGTCAAGACGCCATGACGTTATTGATTATTGGTTTCAGAAAAAAAATATTTTTTCAAAAACAATTTATTCGATCGGTAAAATTACTGGACCAGGAAACATGGCAGATCCAATTTTTGGTTCGATTATGTATAGGGTGTGTCGATTATGGGCAAAAAATCAAAAAGTCTCTGAAAATTGCCGTTTTCGTTGGTTAAATTGTTAGCCGTAAATGAAAAACTAGAAAACATAAGATAATTTGGTTTAAGCAGTATCGTGAATTATGTCGAGAGAGAGTGTCAGTGTCAATATCATTGAAAATCGCGATTATTTGTACAAAATTTTATATTTATCATAGTTTGCCGCGACTTTGAAGTTTAGCGATACGTGAAAGGCGTATGCATGATATAATGACATCGATTTTGCGAAAATTCCATAGTGGTCCGCAGGAGCACGTTAGAAAAACAATGCGTCCCTTTTTTGACAAGAAACCGCAAAGCGGCTTCTTTTTGAAGTACAAAGCTATGAGTAGCACTATATATAAGCTTTCTTTTGTCAGCAGGAAAAAAATTATGTGAGGCATAAAAATATTCCACTTTTAGCAATAACTACAAGACTCTCTCTCTACTAAAGAAATTGCTCTTGCCAAAAACAGGCATGTAGTACTTTTATTAGTAATTCCGAAAATAAATCGCGAGATTCTTGGAGATTATTTAATTATGAAATAAACAATTGTTATTCAAAAACTAAATACTCTAACATTGATTGCGGGCATCCACTTTACCTTTGCCTTTGAAGTTAACATTACAATACACTCGGGAAACTTATTCTTTGTTGCGAGAACAAGGGATTTCCTGCTTGGAAAGGTAGTGTCAGAGATCGTTAATGTTCTGGAAAATGGCGACCGTGTGCCTCTGATACTTTACGATATTTGGAAAGCGTTTGATAGCAATTTAGAAATAGATAGATAGAAATTTTAATCAGAAAATTATCAAATATTGGCTAGTGTCAATGTATATTATTATTTTTTGAATCGTATTTTGAAAACCCGATTATTATAGTATATGTTGTAATTGATTTTCCATTTTGCATCTTAGGCTGCTTATTTTTAAAGGTAGCATTGCGCCATAACTATCTTGGTATATTTACAAAAATCCCCTGGGTATTATTGTATCCCACACCCTTCAAACCATACTATTTGTAGGTGCTAATGGATCTTCGTGTTATTAACACATTAAAAAATTGTTGAGGATATATCTTTGAAAACTATAATAATTATTATCTGTTATCTGGTATCGTTTCCAAATTATAAGGGGTAATTTTTTAAAAATATTAATTTTTGCAAATAACCTTTGGCTGTATAAAGTTTTGTATTTCTATGAAGACGATTATTTCGTATCTGAATACGTGTATTTTTTCTTAAAAATCCACTCAAAATTAAAAGAGATTTTCTAATCCTCTGATTTTGGTTTCTGTCCTGTCTGTGATAAGTTCCGATATACACGTCAATTTGCTCACCTTCGTACTAACAAATGTTTCAGGGACCCTGTTGGAGCACACACCAGCACGGGTACTTCGATACTAAATCATCAGCAATTATAAAATTGGTGAAACTGGCCGATTGATTGATTCGTAAAGTCCGAAAGAGATCGCAAGATGTTGAACTTGATCTACTTTTGCGTCTACATACCAGTGGCGTAACGAGCAAAGCGTTTCCTTAACGTCGAAATGATTTTTTGCTGATTTAAACGTGTGTCAAGAAAGATCTCCAAATGAATGGCTCGAAAATAACCATACCCGGAGTAAAATAATAAATAAATAAAATTTGAAATTATTATCTTACTTTCATGTAGAAAGAAGTTGCTTTTCGGTTACAAAAAACTTGGAATTTGTGTCACCTGTATTCAATATTATTATTAAATTTATTGACTTTCGTTTCTAATTTATTATTTTATTTTAATTTAAAGTTATTTTGCCAAGATAAGGTAAGCCACTGAACCGTAAACTTCTTAGTTGGTGTAACGTTCTAGGGTGGGTCAACGGTGCAAAAAATCGCTCAAGAGAGATTACTAATTGAGAACGTAGAAAGGTTTCTTTCTGTTTAACAACGCTTATTATTAAAAATCAAAATTCATTAATGCTGACATGTACTTGAGAAATGTAAATTTGTTAAGCCCGCACCTAAATCACCTGCGCAGGAACCTCATTAGAAAACAATTTGGCTTTTTTTTGTAGGGGATCGAAAACATCAAGGCGTGACTCTCATTATGTTTTAACATTTTAATATTTAACATTAACGATATCTGACACTACCTTTGCAAGCAGGAAATCCCTCGTTCTCGCAACAAAGCATAAGTCTCCTGAGTGTATTGTAATGTTAACTTCAAAGGAGTACGTAAGAAGGGTAGATCAATAATATTTTCAGCCACCCTGGTAAAGTGGATGCTCGCAATAAATGTTAGAGTGTTTAGTTTTTGAATAACAAATGTTTATTTCATATTTATTTCGGAATTACTAATAAAAGTACTACATGCCTCTTTTTGGCAAGAGCAATTTCTTTAGTAGAGAGAGAGTCTTGTAGTTATTGCTTAAAGTGGGATATTTTTATGCCTCACATAATTTTTTTCCTGTCAACAAAAGAAAGCTTATATATGGTGCTACTCATAGCTTTGTATTTCAAAAAAAAGCCGCTTTGCGGTTTCTTGTCAAAAAAGGGACGCATTGTTTCTCTATCGTGCTCCTGCGGACCACTATGGAACTTTCGCAAAATCGATCGAAACTTTCACGTATCGCTAAACTTCAAAGTCACGGCAAACTATGATAAATATAAAAATTTGTACAAATAATAGCGATTAGTTTTCGAGAAATGATTTTTGCTTATACCCTTGCAAAGGCGATTTTTTATTTTTTTTTAAATACTTCCATACTTATTTGTGGTTTATGGTCGGTCATATTATTATAAAACGAGTTTAATGTGGACTCCTAACGATGATGGACAATGTTAAAAAATTAGTGGATCTGTATTTATTGTTGATTGTTGATTGTTTTTATTCATTTCATCTATGTACGGTGATTCACTCGAGTTGGTCGTTTTGATAGGTTGGTCATTTACAAAGTCGACATTGCCATTTTTCATTGTGATTCATTGTGATCTGTCGTCGCTTTTTTGCATGTATAAAATTATACTTTTTGTTTAAATTCAGATTGACAAACAATTTATTACCAAGTGCTGAATACTGTCAAAATTAAAACAAAACAAAAAACATTAACACATTGCTTCGGTAACATATTGTTTCAATATGGTCCCGTTTTAGCATTTTTTTATTAGTTTACGTTGCTTTTACCAGAGAAGTTGAGTTATACAATTTCCTATATTCCACCACTCGATATATAAATCACCGAAAGTAAATAATTTTTTCTGCTCCCGTCTGTAAAACGCTTAATTACACACCGATCTATAGCCCAAGAAGCGTCACTTTACCACGTCAATTTCGTTTCCCACGGATTCGAACCCCTTCGGGTATTGCCGAGATTTTACAGCAAGGCTTCGGGAGCGATCGGATATTTTCGGAGATATTTCCCAGGACTTGAATTTTGACTTTTGTCAATTCTGACGGTCATGTAGAAAAAGTATAGTATGCAACACGTTCGGTAAACTTTTTAAATCGCTCAAGAGTCGAATGCCGTTTACCGCACTTGTTGCATAATATACTATTTTTCTACTCCCGTATGTGAAATGCCTAATTACCCACCGAGCTAGCGTGCGGGAAGCGTCACTTTACCAGGTCAGTTTCGTTTCCCATGGATTCGAACCACGTCGGAAATTTGAGCACATTTTCGAGCATCTTTATCTTACTGGTGTTTTTCATATGTAATTAACAACTGGCGCTGGCCTCGTGTGGTTTGTACACTTCTGTACTCAAACTAATCTCTAGACAAGATCATAAATCAGATAAGATATTTCTATAATTGCAGATTGAAGTTTTTGCAGTTTGCAATTTTTTTGCGAATTTAATGGTCACCGTGTTAAATGCTTAATGTGCGAATAATCAGATTTTAATTGATTGTATTAGAGTTCCTAATTTTCTACAAAAATAATTAAATAAATTATATAAAAATTTGAACTGTTTTGAACTGTATAACGCAAAAAATCCATCAATTCACAATATAAGAAAAAAGCTGTTAAAATTATTTAACAAATTAATTTAATTTTTCAAAGAAACTTCCACAGGCTACTGTAATGCTTTTTACAAAACTTCTGGATTCCTCCTTTTTGCTTAGTCGAAATTGCTGACGTTTCGCCAATCATCCTGTTGGCTTCTTCAGAGCTTCACTGAAACTGTATATTTTTTACTCTAACGTTCGCAAATCACCAACAGAACAAAATAGGTCATATGCAATATTAGCCTAAAATTGAAAATAAACGAATTATGAACACATTTTTCTTCTAGACTAAGCGTTGCGAAATAAACCCCCATTTACCCCCTCGTACTTCAATACATTTTTGAACACTTTTTTTATTGAGCGAATTGCATTTAGTATTGTTATCTACCTGGCTTATTTTTGCTTTAAACATCAACGTTTTGATTCCTTATAAATTCGTCTTTTAAATAACCCCACATGTTCAAATCAAGCATAGAAATATCTGGTAACCTAGGAGCCCAAGGAATAGGTCCATTTATTGTTGAAAATGGTTGTCATCCCGTCATCTTGTTGAAAATGAATGAAATGAAAATTTAGATCAGCCGCTATAGCCTTTTTTATTTTCCTACAGCCAAATCCCATATACCAACCAAATGTCAATAGCTTTTACAAAGTAGTAGCTTAATATTGCTAATTGACAGTTAAAACTCAAAAGGTCTAGTTTTGGATGGTTGCAAGTTGCAAAGTGCATGTACTCGATTCGCAGGCGTCGACTACCCTCCATTAATTAATTATACTTACACATTTTGTGATCGCGCAAACATTTAAACGCAACTTACCCTGCTATGGCAACAGTTTCGGGCACTCAACGAGTGTTCGGTTTCACGGCACGCGCGAGAGTGCCAAATTGTAAAATTAAACTTCACGCGGTATTAACGTCAACATGTGGGACAATATAGTTACTCTGACGAAAATAAATCAGCTGATATTAAACTTGACGGCATTGAATTTAATGGGACGTTGTTTGGTAAGCGAATTATTTCTCAGGCAGTGTTTTATCAATAGCATAATAGCATTGCGGCTAGCTTTCGGCAAGAAGATGGCGCTGGGTTAAGATTTCGAAACCTAGCAACTTAGTAGTAACAGTAACTGCTCCCGGGGCAGGGGACATCAGAGACAAGTTTGATCTGTCTGGAAATCAAGTGAACCTTGATGACCATAAGAACGTCAAAGGGGTTAATCAAGTGTGCAGCAGAGGTCGCTTGTAAACTAATCACAAGATCAGAACAGACCTTCTTCCTTCCCATTTTTCAATGGGACTTCGTGACACTCGACGCAGACGAGCACGTATAATTATATAGGTATAGGTTATCTATAGGTATTTATAATATTATGTTAGCATGCTTAACAAATGAAATATTGATTCATTTGTCATTATGGGAGTCTAAGGGCTATTGTACCGAGTGTTTGCTATATTATTTGTTGTAGTAGTATTTAAGGTAAAAGAAGGCGAGATGCAAGACAAAAAAAAGGAATTTACAAATCTTCTGGCTTTCGTCGTAGTCAGTTGTCAATGGATTTAACTTGATTGTAACTGAATTGAATTAATTTATTATTATTATTTAACCTAGCAACATACAAAAATCCTTAGCTGGCTTTAATTAGCCAGATTGTTATTGTATTGTTGAGAGTCACAATAGATCCTCTGGGTCGCAGTGACAGGCTGACTGCTAGCTCTCCCAACTGTTAATCTAATCTAATCGAAACATATGCTAAAGCCATTATTTTGGTAAACTAATATGTAGCGTTAAACAAGTATCAAAAAATTTAGACCTTAAGTTTTGGTTAGCTTTTTTTAAATTTTATGAATTTTTGTCTGTTTTGTACCAAACGCATTTTTTTCCAATAATTTTTATCGGAAAATAAAGACTGTGCCTAGACATGTGTTTATTTTAATACATTACATTTATTGCTTTCTTGTAAATTCATTGAATTGCCCATGGTAAACCCACCCTATAGAGCAAGAGCAATTTTTATTTTCAATATCGTCTACTTGGAAAGTTTTTGTGTGTCTTGTTTTGTTAAGTAAATTATGTCTATATCTTTCTGTACAGTGTTTGTTAAAATGCCGAAGATTAACTTCCATATGTCGTAGATAACGAGCTTGGGAGAGCACCAATTTGTTTTGTACCGATTGTTGGAAAATTGTATTAACAATATTTTTACTTTTTTCCCAGTATAGAGAAAGTATATGTTTTTTGGTATATGGAGATTGCTGCTTTTACAAATTATGATTTATAGTTGTTGTAAAAATTGTAATGTATTTACAAAAGTCAAATACTTTATTTCGTTAGTTAGTATATTAGTGAACGACGGTGAAGACCAGAGTCACTGTTTCTCCGATTTTTCGTTGATTGACTTGTTGTCCCGAACGGAATTTTGTTTTTGATGGATCGAAGTTGTTGAGAGATTTGGACATTTGGGAAATTTGATTTTTGACATTATATGTATTAAGAACTTTTAACATGTGGTCAATGATGTTTTGAATGTAGGGGTGAGTGGGAGGGCGATTTGGTTTCGAACCCATTGCCTTTGAAAGGTTTTCGTGAAGTGTATTTTGTGATGGAACGCTTAATATCTTTCATGTGGTGGATGGTGATGGGACAATGCATTAAGGTTTGTGTATGCGTAGTTTTTTTGTAGGCAGAATAGCCCAATGTCTGATTTTCTATTGACATGAAAATATGAAAAATGTATGTTAGAGTGTATAGAGTTTAAATGGTTCAAAAAATCTGGTAGGGTTTCCATAAATTTCGTTCTAGATTGAAGGCTTTAAAGAGTTCCATAAGAAATTGATAAGCAATTTAGAATCAACCAATCTTAACGGCGACTCAGATCTTTACCTCTCACCAATATGGGAGTCAGTTATCCGATACAATGTTCGTGCCCCTCCTTTAGCTCCGCTCCCTCAAACGCTTTATAAGCAGAGTAGAATGTGAGACAGTCTCATAACAACTGACACAGGACGGATCTAGAAGTTTTGTGAATAGTATATGGAAGTTTCTTTGAAAAATCTGTAAAACACCAAATCAAAGGGCCCATTTTCCAAATTTTCCAAAAACCGTCGTTCTTCCTTTCCTTAAAAGCAACCAAAATTCCCAGCTACCGACTGCAAACGCACTATAGTACCGTGCATCGACACTACTAAAGCAAACGCACCATATACTGCATTAATTTCCAATTTAAGTTAACTGTTATTTACATACTTGCGATGTAGCTACTTGGCTTTTGTTTATTTTTACGAAGATTATCGGAGAAACTAGTTTGGCGAATACGTATTCTTGGAAATCCGATCCTTCGGAAGGCTAAGCTGCCAGTGTCTTGAAGTACGCCGAGACGAAGATGTTGGTCGAGAGTTTGTGTGTGGCGCTTCTGACTTTGAGTGCAGTGTTAGCGGATTTTGAAGTACCCGACGCCCTAGTGGAGGCTTATACGCCGCAAGGATTTAGCGTATCGATCCCAGGTAATAAAGTATCCGCGACATATTGCATGTAAAAAATTCTCGTAGCATAGTTAACTTCCTTCAGCTTCGAAAATAAAGCTGCCTAAATTAGAATAAGCCAATTCTGTTCTGGTTTTTATTAGATTGAGAGATCATAAAACTAATGGCAAGTATGTAAACTAAAAGAATGGACGACTAGATAATATGTACAATTCAATTCAGTTTGCAGATTAAATTGTTTATTGCATGTCGCTTTTATCGCAAATAGAAATACCCAAATACGTGCTTCGATCTGGAAATACCGAAGTTCCATATCATACCCAACCGTGATATACTGAGTGTTTTTGGACGCCAGCTATAACGTGCCAGCAATTTTATAAGTGGTACGGTCATTTATCTTAGAGTTATCTTGAAGTTACTAATTATTAGTTATTAGTTTTCGTGAAAAAATGTATTTCCGTAATGGCCGGCTTTCGTTTGCAACTTCATTACCTCACCCAGGAATATGGCATGTGATTATTTTTATTATAATAATAAGTGTGCTAATTACACAGAAATTAATCTGTTTTTGTCAAATGTCAGCTGGGAATATATATTTAAGTGTACGGATGTGGGCTTGATGGTCTCGCAGTTCTATGATGTTCTCTTTTGTGCTATTGAGTAATTCACACCTATCGTTCGCTATAGAACTCCAAAATTTTCCAAGTGGATGAATGGTAACCTTAAATCTTTAATTGTTTCTTCGCATAGAGACTACATCGGAATGCTCGAAAATCATTTAACTGATAAAAAGTCCTTTTGGCGATATGTGAACTCAAAGAAGAAAAACCTTGAGTATCAACAATGCATGTCGCTTGATGATGAAATTATCAGCGACACTCAGAGAGTGGCGAATATGTTCAATCAACATTTTACCTCAATCTATTCAGATTATGCAGAATGCAATACATCATTTTCTTGTGATAAATAGGTTAGTCTAGGATTTTTAAAATTAAATGTTGTGGATGTTTTCAGTAGAATAAGTATTTTAAAGCAAACCTTAAGACCGGGATCCGACGGTATACCTGTGATACTGGTGCAGAATTGTAAATTCGTCTATCCGAAATTTTATGTAAAATTTTTAATTTTTCACTAAGCTGCGGCGTTTTTCCTTCATATTGGAAACAATCTTGTGTTCAATAATTCAGTTATAAAAACAAACTTTGGAAGCAAAGCACCGCTCCGTCGCCAGTCAGTCGAAAAGGGAAACCGTACAACGTTGAAACAAAAGATTTTAATCAGATTAAACAGCATTTTATCAAACTAGAGTACTGAAACGGACCTAACAAAATTGTTCATTTCTTACCTGGTTTCCAGATCGCGGTGAATACGTGAAAATCGTCCAACCGCATGAAACGCGAAAAGTTTACGGAGATGAATTTAGTATAATCATTTCAGATAACAGCATTCGTTACCTGTTAATACAAAATGTAATGCGGAAAAATGTATTAAATCCAAGATTTAAACAATTAAAATCATGAATTGCAGCACTTTTAAAATGTCGGCCATTTCTACCATCGAAAAATTCATGGTTAAGCACCTATAACAATGAATTAATTAAGAAAGGTAATACAAAAATTGGCAGGTTTCAAATAATTATTTATTTGCATTTCCAACTTACATTTGTATGGCCAACTTAGATTTGCATTATTTATAGTTATACTGTTTATAAAACTTCTGTGTTCCTCCTGCGTCGGTTATATTGTTTGAGGGGGGCACAGCTAAATGAGCAGCTATTTGATCTATTTCTAATTGTTAGCATAATAAAATTATAGTCTCGGTAGTGACGTCAAAAAAATGGAGTGTTTAAACTCAGGTCATTGACGAAAAAATAACACATGAATCCGAAACATTCGCTATATCGATGACCACCGTACATTGGGCGATTAGGCATAAAAAAATAATAATATTGGACAAAAAATCCACTCCACTACTACAACACTTAGTGTGGTATCTTTAAAATACATCTACACAATTATTTTTTTATTAAAACAGTCGGTTCATGGGACTTCTTCAAAAAAGTGTAGTGAGGGGCATAGATAATTGCAAGTATCAATTCAATACAGTACGCAATCTTATTATCCAATTCGACTTATAAAATTATCACATATTGTCAACATTTTGCTCAAGACATAGGAGGCTGTGGTCCATTATTTCAAAAATGTCCTAGCGATAGTGTCAGATTTATTAAACAGTTATAACAACTTTGGCATCTTAAACGGAATACCCCGTAAAATTCCAAAATTCCAAATTTATTGCACCTACGATACATATGTGCGACTATTTTTATTTTATTTTATGGAAAAAATAGTTATTAAATAATGCGTGTTTAAAAAATAGCACCATTTTTGCAGCATACATTATCCATTATATTTTATAGTTAGAATGATTAGGTGATAAAAAACTATTGCAGGTATTATGAAAAAACAATTCCATAAATGAAATCAAGTGATGTGAAGTAGATCTGGCGATACTGCAACATTCAAAATAAATGCCTCAACCTGCGACGAAAATTTGATAACAGTGCATTAGATACTTTTAACAGGCCAATGAATTTGGAATAACTGTTATATGAGACACTACCTTATGCTCAAACACACAAATTAAAAAACATTTGAATATCGATGAAAAATCTGCATATCACGGTTCTAGAGCAAGATTCGAGATTTCTAGTTCATAAAGTTCATAATTTGCTTAGATTTCATGGTGATAGTAACCAATTTTTCAAAAATGGTCGAATAGGTTGGCAGGTTCCAAATGTTCAAAAGATGTAGATGTAGATGAAGTACAGGGTGGGCTAAAAATGTTTTTGTGGGCCGCATGCCGTACAATTTTGCAAATGTGACTAGGAACTATTTTGTTTCGAAAAATATATTTGGAGCTCTCGGTTTCCAGATCAGGAAGGGATCAAACTCTTCGCATTCCATGGCAAAATCAACGAAGAAATGAACGGCCGGGAGGGGGGCACCTTTTCCAGAGACATAACGAAAGCCAAAAATGGGCGGTGGACTTTCTACGACCCCATTACAAAGCTGAACGTAGGCGATGTCATTTATTATTGGACGTACGTCGATTACTTTGACGGTCGCAATAAATTGGGATACCCCAAGGACGACCAAGAATTTACTGTCACCGGTAGGTAGTTCTTGTGCGCTAGAGTATACCCATCTAGAAATATACAGGGTTATTCTCGTTAGACTGCACGGAATATAGTGGTCCGAGCAAAAGCTATTCAAAAAGTTTTAAAGCACCAACATTTTTATTTTAAATAGAACCCCCGAGGATTATAAAATATGGTTCAATTTTGCATATAAATTAAAGCAATTCCAAAATTCCTAAGGTTTTCAGTTTAATGAACAGAGTTTGATATTTTTACCACTTTTAGGACGACTTGTATTAATGTATTGTAATGTAATGTATTTTGAAAAAGTAACCAAAATATGCCTCAACACGTCCTAAAAGTGAAAATTTTTGAAAAAATTGTAATGATGCTTCTAAATTGCTGCAGAATCTGTTAAAGCGGACATCTCTTTTTCCTCCTTGTTGCAACCTTATAGAGTTGGAAGAAAAATCGTTCATTTTTTTAATAGATAAAAAAATATAAAATTAGGAGGTACCAAACACACGTTTTTCCATTTCTGTAAGAAGCTAAAATGTTTTGTCTCAAAACCTTTTGCATTACTCAAGATTAATTTAAAATGAAAGATCCGTTTGTAATTGTTTTTTCTTAATTCTTTCTTTTAAAAAAGTTAGTTACTTAATATAGTTTTATTTAATAGTGACATTATGTATTATTGCAAGCTACCCCAGCCATTTGCTCCACAAAGCCTTGCTGAGTTCGAACACTGAAATCCAGGAATATTTGTTAGAAAATGATATTTATTTTGAATTCAGTTACAAAAAAGCGCAACTTCCGGAAGTCCCAAATTCGTATTCAATGAAAAAACATTTTTTAAATTTTTAATAAATTTCATAGAAAATGTAATGAAACAAGTAACAGTATAATTTTCCACTTTTAAGGTCAAGTCTGACAACACTTTTGCTATTAGGTTTGGCTTTAATTAAACGTTGTTGAGAATCATCCTCACATTAAGTTTTTGCATTGATTATTCTAGGTCCCGATGACGAATCTTTGGGCAGTAGCTTTGATCGATTACCTATCCATTCACAAATATCCTCTTCAACTAAAAATAAAAAGGGAATAGCAATCCTTAGAAAGCATTTTGACAAATATTTGCAAGTGCACTATAAATAAATCAATTTTACGGAGCATTATAAGGAAAATTAAATTGTTGTATATTTGGTCCTTATCCTGCAGGTTCTAAGATAGTATTTAACATCGGTTGTTGTTGACGAGAAGGAGCTGGTTAAATAAATAGTACTTTGCATATAATTCATTATTTAATTGTAGAGTTGTTGCCAAAACCGGTAAAAGGAAAACCTGCCCCCAAACCAACAATAGCACCTGCGATCCCCCCCAGGATCGACGTAGATGGTAATGTTTGTGAAGTCACGCCGACCACCGTAAATACGAAAGAAACTTGTAAAGGAAAACTAATATTTAACAGCTCGTTTACCCCCGAGGGTATAGCGAGAGATTGGACCATCCAGAGGAAATACGCACTCGATCCCGTAAGTGAAAGTGAAAAACTCGTGATCTAGTGGTTCCAGTAGCAGATAAGAAATTTCCATCAGTGGTGAAGAACATTCTAGTTACTGTTCTACATTTTTGCTGCTTAAAATCTAACAAATCAGAATTTTTCACACCCTTAATCTTTAAAATTTGATCAAATGCTAATGGAGCGTGATCCTTTGTACAGAACCTCAAAATTACTTCCATAACCAAAGCGCTTCTTAAAATTGTGTCAAATCAGTAAATCTGTAAATAAAACCGTTATATGACCCCGTAAACTATTATTAATTACTCTTCTTCGCACCTCCCATGCCAATTGAAATTCGTGTGTCATTTCTTGAAATTTCCCCGACACAGTTTGGCTTAAGATCTGGCCTAAGAAACTAAAATGCAATACAGGGTGTTACTGAGTTTATAAATAAAAATGTTAACTAGGGGTATAAAACCATTTTCATGGACACTCAATGCTGCTTCGAAATGTATTGAATTTAAAAATTAAATGAAAAATTTAATGGCCCTGTGCCATTTTTAGCCTACCTGAGTAGACATTTTATCTGTTAATGGTTGTATGTGTATGCTTTGCTGATGACGCTGTTACATTAACCAATGCGAAATCATCAGTCTTAACAATATTGATTTATGGATCAAAACATTGCCATGTTTGTGCCATTGAAATGCCAGAAAAATGGTATATTTCTAGTTGTTTATATATACTCAAATTTAAAATTTGACATTAACATCAACTGCATTATTAATAAGATTAGAAGAACGATTTATAAATTATATAAATTTTATAAATTATTTATAAAAAACCGGCAAGGTAATCGACTGAGCTGGTATTTATAGCAAATTTATGTGAGTTGTGTTATTGGGCATATGGAACAGTCTGAGAGTGTGGATCAGGTCTGAGTACTTCTCAGCGTCATATAAGCATTATTAAGACAAACTTAAATTATATATGCAGAACGCTAAGAATTGATCAAAAATAACTGGAATTATAATACATATAAAATTTGTTTTCTATAGTAAAACCGCTTGTATTGTTTTTATTCCTAATTCTTCCTAATTCTAATTTTTCTTATGGAAAATATTTCTCAACTTTTAGTAAAGTCCCTAAATCATTATCTTCGTCTCTTTTCAATGTTCAATTCTTTCTTGCTAGGCTGGATGTTCAATGAATTACACGAAGTTCTCTTTAAGCCAATTAATAGTTTTTCTCTCGCATGCGTGCAGGGTATTCCATTAAAAAACATATAACTTTTATCTTTGAATTATTTCTGCAACACCCTGTATATATAAAAATATATCTTACAAATTGCTGATTATTTTTGTATTAAATCTTTTTTTTCCAAACGGTAAATCAAAAAGTTTTACCCGGGTGGGGGGGGGGGGCAGTTCAATAAAGTTAAAAAAAAGTTAAAATTTCTATAATTCTCACATAAATTAAAAAATGTGATAGTGTAATAATAAGCGGTATTAAACAAAATTTTTGTTCACTTAAAATAACGTGCAAATAAACTTCTTGGGGGGTATTTTATGAGGTTTACCGTTTTAGGATTTCGAGTTTGTCATGTACGACGACAGTGAAACAATGAAAACGGAAAACGGCCGTTTGGTAATCACCCCAGTGCTCACGGATAAAATTCACGGCGAAAATTACGTGGGAACGTCTTCCGGATACGATTTTGGCGATAGGTAAATAATGGCCGAATAAAATTTTCTTAATGGAACGAACTCATTCCGTTTTAACCCAGATGCACGGGGGTCAAGGGTTCGCCCGAGTGTTATCAAAGGCCGGAAGCGTGGTTTATTATTCCTCCCGTCACTTCAGCCCAAATCACCACCAAGGGAAAATTTCACTTCAAATATGGAAGAGTGGAAATAAGAGCCAAGTTGCCCAAGGGAGATTGGATTTACCCAGGTGAGGATTGGCATTCGGACTGCATGACCGATAATATTTTTTAGTGATTAAGATGATTGAAATGAGACAGGTTTCCGTTCCTAATACACTTATTATGATTTAAGCTGTTGTCATTTTTGTATCTTCTCTATTTGATAACTGACCGAATTCATATTAATAACAACTAATAATAACATTTTACATATAATTCAATTCCGTTCTCAGAATATGTTTTTTGGTTAGTTGAAACTGGAACGGAAGTTAGCAAAGCGATCCATACACAACAACAATTTTTTTATTAATGTTATTTTCTGTTTCGGCAAATATATAATTTTTGAGAATATCGACTGTTGGGGTTATTTTCAATCAAACCGAAAATTAACCATGAAAATCAATTAGCGCTTTCTTTCGTTTCACCAAAAAGTAGTATAGTTTTGGTTAGTTACTGTGCTGTTACGTCAAGTATAATGACGTAATCAAAAATGACACGTATGTCAAACAAAACTGACGGGTCAAATTACGACATCCAGTAATAAACTGATGCTTTCCGATTTTAATTAATTCAATAGTTAAAGTAATTACGTTCGGAATGGTTCTTGCTTCGTGGACGTTATTCATCCTGTAATAAATTGTAGAATCTACTAGAAACAAGGTCACGAAACGGTTATTCGCAAAAATTCCATGTACTTAGGTACATATTATAATTTTGATTAAATGATATCATGGCAACTTGGTGTTTATATGAACGGACAAAATAAAATGAATCAAATATATAGAAGACAACAAATATCAATTAGATAGGTTGATTTTTGAAAAAACAACAAAGAAAGCCAATAACGCAAAGAGCAAAGCAGGGGAACAAAAACGAGTCATCATTGGAAAAAATATAATCTTGTGAGTCTGATTCATGCATATGGATGACTACTGGGAGAATATTAGAACAACGTTTTCTCTTCCCAAGCCTCAGGGCTCCATCAGAACTATTATTATTATTTTACTTGAACAAGTGCTTCAGACCATAAAAACACCAGATGTTACGGGATTGATGGAACGCATTAAATTGGCAATGATAAGGCGGAAGCCGCAAAACGCGATGGCCATTTCCAATACTAACTTTTCCATTCTTGAAAGATTATAATTTAAAATAATTTCATATTCAAAGCAGAATACTTGGGAACTACCTACGCAGTTTTTCTGGTAAGTGTTGGCTCACTAACAACCATAGCTGGTCTTCCATTAAAGTTGGATGAGAGACTGCTTGATCCAATATTGTCCATTATTATTAATGAGGATCCACTAAGATTAGGCCACAGCCGCTAACTGAACCATCTTTTAAAGTAAAAGAATTACATAAGTTTATTTTTGGTCAAGGCAAATTAGTATTGAGGAAATGAGAGTTTCCGTGGGAACAAAACTAAAGCTTTTATCTCCGTTCATAGGTTAGAAAAAGTCTACTGTTCCCACATTCCCACATTTCGTCAGTTTCGTTTCCCACGGATCCGAGCCACTTCGGACATTTCCGGGATTTTACCGCACATGTGTCGCTCCGCTCGTGTTAAATAAACTCGTGAGTCAAATGCTGTTTACCACACTTGTTGCATAATATACTATTTTAAAGCCTATTCGATGTGTATATAATAGTATATTATGCAACAAGTGAGGTAAACGGCATTTGATGAGATTATTTGACACGAGCGGAGCGAGTGTTTAATAAACGAGGGACGTAAAAAGTTTATCGAACGTGTTGCGTACTATACTTTTTCTACGAACGTTAATTTTTGGGTACCTTTTCACAAAACAGAATTGACAAATGTCAAAATTCAAAGCGTGGGAAATATCTCCGAAAACGTCCGATTGCTCCCAAACCCGTGCTGTAAAATCCCGGAAATGTCCGAAGTGGTTCGGATCCGTGGGAAACGAAACTGACGTGGTAAAATGACCCTTCCGGCACGCTAGATCGGTGTGTAATTAGGTATTTTACAGACGAGAGTAAAAAAAATTTCTAAACGAGCTTAGATGCATCCCAAAACTTAATTTCATGGTCCAAAAAATCTACATAGTGCATCGTTGATAATTATTAATCGCGTGTTTGCATAATCAAATAGTGACTCAAATCCGTGACAGTATCGGAAGGAAAATGTCCTCTACCCACATTTTCACGCATATCATAATTTAAATTAATTATAGGAAATTACGTTTACGTGGTTTAATTGGCTATGGCAAATGTAAAAACGCAAATTTCCGGAATTTAAACAATAAATTTATTTATATTTTGCTAAAACAGCGATGACGAATTTCGAGTGTTAATTTCCTTTTCTGATATTTTGGGTTAGGAAGGAGGAGGAAAAGTGATACCGTTTGGGTATAATTTTCTTGACAAAATCCAATTTTGTTGTAGTGTGGTCACAAAACCGCAAACTTAACAATTTCCACTATTGCATTGAAATATTTTACTATATTAATATATAAATATAATTATATTTATATATTATTATTTATTTATCAATTTTTTAAAAATATTTTTTTAGTTAAAAGAATAAAACCGTGTCTTTATCATCATTTGATACGGTGTTGTCGAAACAATTGTCATGTCAAAATATATAATTTCGTGAAAATCTGAACTTTCAGTTCTTATTTATTTTGATAAATGGACTTTCATCAAGTAAAAGCCTCCTCAGTTCAAGTAGCCAAATGATTAAAAAGTTTAATCGGCAAAGCAACCGGACTATTGGCTACTACAGGCAAATTATGCCTGGGAATTTATAATTGTTCCTTAATCGTTGGTTCAGGTTGGGATTTTGGGCTTGCACAATTATAAATAAAAACACCAGAAAAAGTTAATAGATATTAACGAAATAGTTGACGGCGAGAGGAAAACCTAGGTTTAAATAACATTGTTAAATGAGAATGTGGCCACTTCTCCCTGATGGAAAAGTGGAAAGAAAGCAGACTGCCCTGAGGAATCCCGTTTAAAACCGGTCTCGACTTCTATCAATCAAAAAAGATGTTAACAATTCAAGTGCATTTCCACGCACAGTTCTCCGGTTTTGATCTAAATTGAGAAGAATATGTTTGTAGAGTGAAAGAATTGCCTGATCTGTCTAGCGCTTTCCACGAAAACTGAACTGCGTATGCGAATAAAAGTTTTGCCAAAAAAAATCTTTGGTATTTTAAAATTTCAGAACTATATCTGAACTCCCAGAACGATGATTACGGATCGTACTATCAATCGGGACAGATCAGGATAGCGTTTGTGTCCGGAAACGAGCAAGAAAGCAAAACCCTTCAGGGTGGTGCCATATTGGGTGACTCGAAAGCGGCGAGGAAGTACGCGGTGAAGGCTGTTCAGCGAGTTTCGTCGTGGTCGGACGATTTTCACGTGTTCACTGCGATCTGGAAACCAGGTAAGAAATTAAGAATTTTGTTAGGTCCGTTTCAGTACTCTAGTTTGATAAAATGCTGTTTAATCTGATTAAAAACGTTTGTTTGTTTCAACGTCGTACGGTTTCCCTTTTCGACTGACTAGCGAGGGAGCGGTGCTTCCAAAGTTTGTTTTTACGACGGCATTACGGATAAATTTTTATTTTTATGTATTTTACCTGAGCTGCACAAAACACGGACGCGTAAAAAAGTAAACGTCGCTTCTTACAAAGCCTTTTATATCATAAAATTTAGAATCGTAATGTAGTGCCTGCGAGATATGTTTTGTTCCCAGGATGATGGTTTACCATTGGGTTTCTCACTTTCATTTCACCTTCGAATGGTTTGAAAACAATATCACAAATGGCCTCGATATGATGACGACAAATACACAATCCGGAATTTCACCCATAGACCGTTTTGCACTCTTTTAAATCACTAATTATTAGACCGTGCAGTATTCTCCGGTTTTGGTCAATTTTGGTTAGTCCAGTTGTGGTGTTGTTGTTTTGGTATCCGTATTATTTTTTAAAAAATCTTGAAATTGAAGGAAAAAATTGCCATTCAACGAGAAAAATCAAAAAAGGACTATTGAATTAAAAAATAGTCAATATTAATTACAATTCTTCATTTTTCAGTCTATCCCCTTCGATATACCATCTCGTATGATGATTATTTTTTTTATTTTCTCGGTTATCAAAACAATGTCAACATATCAGCCTCCAATGTTTGTATTTAGGAGATCGATTCAACGATATTCTTCAAAATGTGGGGTTATGTAAGTGTTATTATCAACATACCTTACAAAAAAGTGGAAAATAATTGAAAAATGTGCGCTTTTATTTACTTAATTACTTATCCCAAATGTTGTTATTGTTGGCCTTGATAACGTTGTTCAAAGCATCATGTCCCGATGAAAACATAGGCTCCAATTGTTTTTAAGTTTATCTAGATGAGCATGTACTTTTAATAACGTCCTGCAGCCCATAGCTTTAAAAATATTTTCAACTAGCTTTTCTTATTTCCTAAAAATCCAGAAATTGCTGCTTTAAAACTGTTTCAACTTACTTTTTGAATATTGGCTCACCAACAAAAACTCCGGCTTCTGATAACTTCGGGAAAAAGTTTTTCAAGTACTCAAAAGCTTTTGGACGTTCATCCAAATTGTTTCATCAACCCTAAATTAAACCCTTTATCCGCTTCAACAATGAGCACAGATAACACTGATACTTTGCATATCGCGTCCATTAAAAATCCCACCATCTTAAAATCTCCAATCAACTGCCAGTTAGAGATTTGAATTTATTTCCGTTGTGCAATAAAACTGCTTTTAAGCTCTTTGTACCGCTGTCAATAAATGAACGCCATTCGTCAGGAACCCGGGGTATGCCAATTTTTTCGTTAATGTTCTTCTTTTGTGAAAAATGTTTAGAAAATTTCATGTCTAGGCCGCTGATATGTGATATTAACGATATTAAAAGCTCTGCTTTATTTTTTGGCAAACTTAAATCTCTTATCAAGTTGTTAAAATCTTCTGTAGTAATAAGATGGTGTTTTGGTGGATCTGGTGTAGGTAAAAACTCCTTTTCAGAATTATTTTTATTAGAGCTAAGAGATGAGCTACTTTTTCGCTTCTTTTACGTGGATTCGCAATGCCAATGTAGCAGCTATTGACGTGATCTTTTGGTAAGGTGCTATTGAAAATATCATAGATCTGTTCTCACCTTGATACCAACCTAAAATATGAAAATAAACATTAATAGATCCATTATACTTGATTCGCCGCTTAATTAAAAATTGCTTATCTTATAAACATCTCTTACAATAACTACAAGTAACATGTGGAGCCCATGGCTTGTCTTGATTCCAAACGGGAGAGTCAAAATATGCTTCATTGGCTTCGCAGAGAACGTGTGAAAATTTGTGAATGTAAAAACCTCACTCAGTTAAAATTAATTATAATTTATAAAAAAATAAAACAATGAGTTTTTTTATTATAACTATCACAGAAGCAGAATTGTAACAAAAAAAGGGTATTTTCTCTTCATTTTTGTGCATAATTAACCCAAAAATCATAAATTAAACTTTAGGACAAAGAACGAAAATTCTTTTGTAGGGTCGTGTTAATTTTAGTTTTAGTTTTCGTTATGGTTGGTTTGCCTTTTACTACCATACGGATATGACTTTGACTATTGACTATTGACTATGACCGAATTATTATCGAAGGTGTTATGACTTCTGTTTTCTTAATATAACATATTCCATCATAGGGCGTTTATTTCTTAGAGCTACGAGTAGTTTTAGTTTAATAGAATTTAATTTTCTACACGGGCCTTAGTAGTTATAGATATTTATGTTAATCAGATCGAATTAGTTTGAATTGATTTCTTTTATTTTTCCTCTTTAATTTTTGTAATTCGGGAATTTTTATATCGCTCAAATCGAAATTGGTTTTCATTTAATTAATTGCTGCCGTTATATTTTCCGCGTATTTTGGTTACAATCTCGCTGGGTATATGGCCGGAAAAAACTCGGATGTCGCTCGGGTGTCGTACTCCGCTGTGAGCGGCACTAGTACGACTCAGGTAGAGACGAACGTGAGAGCATTTCCCGTTTTGGTTATGATTCCAATTGAGTAGATATTCCTTGTTTTATTGATTTTTTAATTGACATCGATAATAATCGGTCCCAGTGATACTATAAACCTTCAATTTCAGATAATTATTTTCCCGCACCATTATTTCGCATCTGGGTTTTGTAATTTGATAAAAGCGAAAGCAGGGTTTTTGCTCTACGTAATTCTTTCGTAGACTTTCACTCGTTTCATTTTTCCAGACAGTATAATTGTTGGCGTGGACGATAAGGTCTACGCGAACATATTTCCTCCAGAAAACGGCTTTGCTAGTCTTCGCAACAGTTTAACGATCAAGCACGCGGACCGATGGCAATCTGGAAGCAAAACGGCGCCGTTCGACAAGGAGGTAACTAATTTAAATAGCAAAACCATATTAATTACACGCAATTGGAAGCCCGGCTTATTTATAAAATATTTGGTGCAATTGGAAGCCTATTTTTCTACATTTGGTACATTTTTTGGAGAGGTTGGTAACGATAATATGTAAATAAATATTTGTTAATGACCATTCTTTCCCTATATGTCGTTTTCTTGGTACACGCTTTTAAAGTGAGATGAACTGTGGACCAAGAGTTTAGTTAAAAAATATATATTTCTTGTCGAGGTTTTTATGCTTGCTGGTCGGTTTGATAGTAGGGGAGCAAGAAGGCCCACCTCAAAAATTAATCACTTTTTTCGTTACTATAATTATAAAATCTGGTTATTTAGCCCTTTGCGTAATGCCAAGGGTAAAATAGACCGCCTAAAAATTCTAAAATAAAAGCTGTTCCATATTCCTTTAACCGAATCATAATTAATTTTTTGAAATTGTTATTTTTTCGATAATTCTATGAATTTAGCTTAAAGCAGGAGCTTCCGAAAATCTTATAAATACCAATAAAAAAAAATTAATCTATATAAAAATAGTTACTTATCAGTTTTTTTTAATAAATTTTGGTAAATTTAGTTTAAGTTTTCCAAAAATATATCGACTTGGTGGTTAAAAGCCACAAAAAATAATAAAAACCTTAAATGGGCCGTTTTACCTCAATATTTTAATGATTTTATGTCCTTTTCGGAAAAGTTGTCAGTTGTTGACGGTGGACGTAATTATAAGCTGTCATAATGATATAAGTGATAAGGTGGTCAGTTCAACATTGAAAAATGACAAAATGCCGGACAGGCATATTAAAGTCGGCGGTTTGGAAAACAAATAACAAAAATTAGACCAGAAATAAAAAAAAGAGTGTATTTTAAGGGATATTTCAAGATTTTGTGTTGTAAAGGTTCATTTACGAAGTATAGAATTCTCACAGGGACTAGTCCTATTATTTCTCAAATGGCATTGTATGCGCTCCAAATTTTATCAAATTTCAAAGTAGTAACGTTGTTAGTGTACGAGACAGCTTGGAATTCAGAGGTACAATTATATATGCATGATACTTAACGATGATAATGAATGAATAATTCCTATACAATTTTGTAATTATACCAAATAAATAACAATGATAATGCAGATTTTATATTAATGAGGAAGCGAATGAAGAATTTCATTTACTTTTTGCTTGACGGTGGAAATGACTGTAAGTGTCTGTAAAAACATTCGTTACGAAGTAATTATATGTTTCCAGATGTACCTTACAATCGGGGTAGGAGTGGGAGGTCAGAATTTCGAAGACAGATCGGATGGTAGTAAACCATGGACGAATAGCCAGCCAGTCAGCCAAAAGGATTTCTACCGAGCCCGTTCGGACTGGCTGAAGACGTGGGGAGAACATTCGAAACTCGAAGTCGATTATATTAGAGTTTATGCTTTGTAAAAATATTCCTTATATTTTTTTGCAACAATAAAGCTGTGATTTCTTATTTCTATCTATGGCATGCCCTGGCTATGCTGATATTATCGAAACTCATGAAGCAACTATGTAAAAAACATTGAGAAGGTCCATTCAACATGCGCATGCGAGCAGCTTAAACTCTCGTTTATAACCAATAACTTTGCGGTATTCAATAAGTTTCTTGTTATTTTGTGAGAACTAAGTGTGTGGAACTTGCTGTTTCGAAAGAAAATGGCGTAAAGTGTAGGTTCCCTTCTCTTGGTACTTAAAGAGGCAAAAGAGGAGTGGGGAGTTAGAAGGTTCGTGCTGGAATTTAAAGCCAATGCCAATGACAGTCTGTCACGTCCTTAGCCCAATTTCTGCTGCCTTGTTCGGCAAAGCACGGCTTGAAAAAATGCAATCTTTTGTTTAGAGTTATGTGACCAATTCTAATTATAATTATAACCCTTTTTGATTGTATTCAAGCCAACTTAATGGATTTAAGGATATACAAACATAGTTATTTTATGACTCTAAAATTGAATGTAATTCTATCCTTTAATCGAATCTAATCCTCTATCGAAAGAATTCTTACGATCAGAAGAAATCGCTGTAATTAAAAATGTTCATGTTCATGTATTTGGTCTTGTCAGAACTTTACATTCAGCTTCCAGTGTCAGTAAAATTACTAAAAAATATGACTTACCGAAAATAAAATATGCTGTTTAATTTGTTTGTTTTATATAATGTTTTTGAAACAGAGAACCTTGGAAAATTATTGGGTTTCAATCTGAAAAAATACAAGCGCAAGGGCAGTTTGAACCATTTCGGTAAACTCAAGCATAACAACAAAGAGTGTCTAAAAATGAACATTTTTGCATCCTGTATCTTTAATCCAAGATATTTCTGTTTGTTTCCTTTCATTTCATAAAAACCAGCCTTCGGAAAAGCCGCAACAAATCGCATTGAAAATAATGGAAAGTGAGACGCACTTCTCCGACCCTGTATTCTTAATTTCTTTTACATGATATTCAATTAAGTAATGAGTAATTTCTCTGTTAAACCTACCGACCGTATTGAAAATTGCCTTATCGATAAATATTAACAAATAGTAGTCTATCATAAGGGAACAACAAAAAAACCTCGTTTAAAAGTCCTATTGTGTTTCTGAACTAGCAAAAATTCGAATTGCAGTTATTATATTTTAAATTCCTCTTTCAAAATATAGGAGAAATTTTATTGGCTTCTCTTCTATTAGGACAATCAAGAACAATTCGTGAAAAAATATGTTTCGTGGGAGCAACCACCTATATTCTCTTACGACTCTTATTATTGTCTTATCATTGTCAACATTCATGAAGATGCAAACGCTCTCAAACACTGTAATTTTTTTTTTAATTTTAAATAAAAACTAATAATTAATAAGTTTTATTTACATGCATTACTGGTTGATTTTATATTGAATTTAAGTAATTAATGTTTAAAAAAACTTAGAATAGTATAATATATATGTTTAGTTAGATTTATAATAAAATACATGAGTTATTGCAGAAAATTCGCCATTACTTCTATATTAACAATTTTTGTAATAAAAGCTATGCATATGAAATGATACAGACTTAAATCTCAAGCCCAATAGAAGTGCTACATAAAGGGCGTTCATGGTCATTTGTGACCACTCTGTATAATATGTTTTCGCCATTAAATATCAACTACTTTCGAGGACCCATAATAAAAATTCCCAATTTTAATTTTCAATTATAAAAAATACATTTTTTACACAGACCTCTTTTTTTTTATAATAACAAAGAATACTCAAAATCACGCGAATAATTAGAATTTTTAAAAATATTCATAGCATTCTATTTACAAAATAACATAAAAATATAACAATAAAATATAGAATATAACAGAATAGAATTTATTGACCACGTTTTGTTGATACAATTATGGCAAGCCATAAATACAATATGTATAAAAAAAGAGTGTATAAGTTGCATAACACAGTGTATAATATATACAAGACAGTGTATATAACAAAAAACAAGACGTTTATATAAATAAATAAAAGGAACATCAACAAAATTACTGAAAGTCATTGCATTTGACTTCAATCACATCTGGAGTACCCATTTAAAAAGTATGAGAGGTTAAGATGTTTTTTTTTAATTTTCTATTACTTTGAACTTTCACGTTAGCTGATAGTTTATTGTACAAGTTTAAGTTTAGTTAATTTTTTTGTTTTTTGGTATATTTGAAGTACGAAGTAGCTTGTTATTTCTAGTTAAATAGTCATGGTAAGAGGAGTTCTGACTGAAGCTATATATGTTTTTGTGTATTTCTAATAATTGATAATAAACATACAGACTTCTTAAAAATGTTAACAGTGCTCCAGATAACCTCCACCGGCAATCAAACGAACAACTTTCTTTTTAAGTTTAAACGCCTGGTCTGCCATGGCAAAATTATCCCAGAGAACTATGCCGTAAGTTAGATGAAAGTGAAAAAGAGAAAAGTAGATAACTCGCAATCTGCCCACAGTAACCAGTCCTTTAAGTTTACGGATTATATAAATAGTAGAGGCAAGTTTTTTATACAAGATGTTAATATGAGGGAGAAAATTTTAACTATTGCCAAGTGTTAGTCCCAAGAACCTTACATTGTTGACCTCCAGTAGATTATCATTAGTTGAGAAAACAAGACGGTGTGTCTTATCTGTGTTTAGTTTAAGGTTATTGTTTGTGAACCAAAGTTTCGCCATCCGATCAACGTTATTAGCATCGTGCATAAGTTGATTGAAGTCTTTGCCATAAGTCACAAACGATGTATCGTCCGCAAGTGTACATTTATTGGGCAATAAGAAAATGATACAAGTCATTGATGTAAATAGTGAACAGTAGCGGACCCAAGACGGAGCCCTGAGGCACGCCACTCCTTACAACTCTCAACTCCGATATGTTATTGTTAAAGACGACACACTCTATTTTGTCAGATGAATATGACCGGATAAGATCGTGAGGGTCACCACGGACACCATATCTGCCAAGCTTCTCCAGACGGAGGTCATGAGAGACGCAGTCGAAAGCTTTAGTGAGGTCACAGCGTGAGTGCAGCTTGCTCCCCCTTTTCCAGGCCATCCACCACGTTTCCCACAACAATGCGAACCGCCTGCACAAATGCATTTTGCTTTTTGAAAAAATCGTGAAAATTGATTCCTTGAAAATGTCTCGAAGAACTATTGATATGGGTCGGAAATCATTTGGAGAGTTTGTGTTACCTTTTTTTAAATATTGGACCTTAAATTGCGAGGGAAAACTTCTACTATCAATACATGTGTTAAATAAAAATGTGAGAGGTGTTAGAATCTGGCTCATAATCTCCTTCATAATTATACTATTAATGTCATAATAGTCATAACAACTAGATTTTTTCAATGCAATTACCCAGTCTAAAACATAGTCTTCTGCCCTCCAGTGCAAGAAAAAAGATGAAGTTACATTTGGGATTTTATGCAGGCACTCTGCAAATTCAGGATTGACAGTTAAAGAGACCACAGCAGCAACATTGGTAAAAAACTCATTAAATTAATTGGGCGAAAGAGTGCTTGAAGGGTCACTTTTAGGGTCAAACACTTATTATATTTAACTTTTTTTCTCAGAGTCGTAGTTATTGGAGCATCTTAAATGGACCACCCGGTACAGTCTGCTCGCTTTTATTGCTATTCAGTAAGAGATAGAACAACGTCTTTTCCTACTAAAATTTTTATAATTATATGTAGAGAATCAATAACATTTTGGTTAGTTTTGCTAGGATATGGTGTCTTACTAGCGGTTTAAATATCCAAAAACTGATATCCTGAAGTTGCTGCCGTTGTAGATGACGTTTACTGTACCATGCTAAAACATGTTTATTACAATACGATAAACCCAATAACTTTAACGACGTTTTTTAAACGTCAATTAAGTTATTATTAGGCTTCCCTAACAAAAAATGCTTTAACTGATATTAATTAGTATTCCGATAAATTGTAATTGCGGCCTTATTTTCCTAACGAATGTCTATACTTGACTAGAAGAAGTTATAATTATCGAAGTGTTAGTTTTGGTTAGTTTAGTTAGTTAGTTGAATTTTGTTTTTGGAAATAATTTTTAAAATCTTAAAATCACGTAGTTCTTTTATAATTTTCAGCAAAATTTTGTGACGTCACAAGCGATGCTTTCTATTAAAACAATCTTAATTTAGTCAGCATATTCAACTGTTATTTAAAGTTAGAGTAATCAACATAAGAAAATGTTTTTCCTTGCATTCAAAAAATCCCAAATTGTAAATCAAAATATGTATGGTATATTGTGCAGTAGAGGAGGAAAGGGCAAGGAGAAACACCTCAAAAATTAACTCAACGACTTTTTATCATTAGAAAAACGCATAGTTGGGGGGCAAAAGCGGTAAAAAGGAAAATTTCAGACAAAGAGAAGCCATTAAGAAAACTTAAAATAAAGCAACGAAACAGAAAGGTCAGCAGCTCTGATGAGACGGATGAAGATGACCGTTTCTGCCAAAGGAAGGACGGATGAGATCCTCAAGCTTGTGCTTGTGCATCAACTCCCCATTATATCTGTCCAAGATGTCCAAGATGACGATTTTTAAAGTCTTCTTAATAAATGTGTGATACAATGTTATTTAATAAATGAATTATTAGGTAAAAAATACGTTATTATTTGGCTTTTTTGTTGTTGTCCCATAGCGGGGTAAGTTGTCGCAATTGACATGGATGTGATTTTTTTGTAAATACCTTGAATTAGGTAAAAACGTCGAAATTAACGGCTCTGCACACATTTAGATTATCATCTAAGGAAACTGTATATTGATTTTTTTTTAAGAAAAAAGAATAGAAATAAAAGAAATAATAATAAGAAAAGACCCGCACCCTTCTAAGAAATGCTGATAGATCCCTATTTACTGTTTTGTTTTGTGTATGTATACGAAACACATGAAAACGTCGTCGGTCTCATTGAAATACCGCGTTGCAGGGATAAATGTACTTTATATCAACTTTGCGGCAGCCTCAATTGGTTGAAAAATTGCTATGCGTTGATATGCACGTCCGGAAGCGTCAGCTATTGCATTTTAGGGTACAAACGATTCCGTATCTTCGTTTTGACATAAGTACCGGCAAGTTATCTGCTCATAATTTTGTTAATATGCAGTATGCCGCATACGAGGGTACGCCGTAATTGTAATTTATTTATCGGCGAGCGAAATTGGACGATAAAAAACCGACTGTGTTCAAAACCGGCACCACTTCGAAGTGGGAACGTAAAATGGCACCCGCGTTTGTCGTACGTGCTTGCGTTTTGAGCTTTTGGGCGGGTTTGATTTCGGGGTCGCCGGATTTCGACCAATTCGTCAAAATGGTGGAGAAAAATATCGCGGATGCGAAGAGTTATAAATTTCCCGTCGATAACAGCAAGCTCACCAAACTAGCCGATTCTGGAGGGTCAAGAGTGCGCGGTAAGTTACATAGGTCAGACAAGTAATAACAATTCTTATTTCTGTAGTTCTTATTTTTCTAAAATTACTAATAAACCTGAAATCGATCTAGTACTAGATAAGACCGCAAAAAATATTCGCATTAATGCAAACGGCAATGTCGTTAGTAAGAAGCAGAGAAAATGACAAATGCAAAGCATATATTTTATTGAGCCGACTGAGGTAGAGTTCGCCGTACGATATACCGTTTTTACGACATAATCCAGTATTTTTGTGAGCGTCTAAAGGCAGGCCTACCTCGGCTGTAATCCTCAATGAATAGATTTGTATTTCCTCAATGATGTTCCAGAACCGTAGTTCGGTACTTCGTGCTTATCTTCTGCGATGACATGTTCTACCCGTTTTTCCAACTAGCTGGCGTTGTCCGTCGCGATAAAACTGTTTGGTGGAATATTGGGAAGCAATTTTTCACAAAACCATTTTTCAAAGCCATCTGCTGTCATGTTTTAGTGGGAGTCAACAGTCAACCTTTGCTTCTATGACATCTTTAGAAAAACGCAATTAAACGTTATCTACCCAACCAGTTTCAGAGACTGCACGTAGTATGACAATTCATTTGCCTCGCGAAACTGGCACGTCCAACGAACATTTCCTGCGGTTACCATCACTCCACTTGATGGTATAGTGGCCATCAAACCAGGTCTCATCTAAATATATGATGGGGTCTTTTTGGCACCAATTCTTAGATCTCTCTAAACCCTTATATTGGAGACTATTTTAAGCTTTCTAATGTGAAATCGATCTACCTCAAGTAGGGACTGTTTTAGGAAGATTTGTAAAAAGCACACTAATATGAATTAATATAACAGTTTAATCGGTGATTATTTTCCTACTCTTAAAATGCAACAGTCTGCACGGCACAGATCTTTACAACAAACTCATTCCGAAGCCAAAAAAAAACATAAAAGGTTGTGACAACGGTATATCGTTCGGCGAACTTTATTGTATTGTTACTTGTGGCACAAATGCTCTAAGGGATTAAATATGCAATAATAAGGAAGAAGAGAGTAAAACAGTATGGCCAGCCCAGTCAGAATTTAGTACTCCTAACAGTTGCGCTTTCTTGTAAGTGAATTCAGAATAAATGTAATTTTCTGACAAATATTCTTTGATTTCGAACTTTTTTTAAACTTGATGCTGTTGGTGCTGTAGTAGTTTGCGTTATTGTTCTTCGGAATACTTTTTTTCAAAATGTTCGACACTTTTGTCCGCATGACAATCCAAGCTAGAATCCTTAACATGCTTTGCAGACAACAGCAAGCAGTTTGGGACAAATCTGCAAATTTGCAATTGCAACACTGCCACAGATGGTCAACATTAAAATATATAAGAAAGAAAAAAATATTATATATATAATAATAATAATTATTATTATTATATAATATAATAATATAATAATAATAATTATTATATATTAATAATAATTATTATTATATAATAACAAAAAAAATCAATTCATCACGTTTTAATTTTAAATTGTGCATCCCAACAATGTTTACAACCATTTTTCCTTAACTTTTGAAACAAATGAGATAATGAACTTTACTCTATCGGTGACTCACCCCGTACAATGGCCGCTAAAGTCAAATATTGAAATTCGTTTGAAAGCAATGCTGTCACGGCTTTTGGGTCTCCTTTTGATATGATTTCGTTAACGAGAGAAGACAAAGCAGAAGCAATTGACTCCTACGACTTTCAGAATTTGGCGAGTTCGACTTTATAGTGGTCGGAGCCGGTTCTGCAGGGGCGGTATTGGCAAACCGGCTGTCCGAGGTCGAACATTGGAAGATTTTGCTTTTGGAAGCTGGCGGCAACGATAACGAGTTTTGCGATATCTTCGGCATGGCCGGATATTTGTGGTACTCCGACATGAACTGGGGGTACAACACCACAAAACAAAAGAACATATGTCAAGGTAAATGCGTTTAAGATGTAATCGATATAAAAATAACAATGGAACTCCTGGAAAATCTATAAGACAAAAAATTACTTTGGTCCTGCTCCACACTTTCAAACATAACAAACAGTAACAATTGACTATTCATTGTTAACAAGCAGCAACAAGTTGGTAACAAAAAATAAGAAAATATACATTGAAATTAGGAGGGAAACGAAATACAATTTTTAATTCAGTACCGTGTCAGTTACAGAGATGGACAGAAAAATGTCCAAGCAAGGAAGCATTATAACCACCTGAAGTACGAACTCAATTAATTAAACTCCCTAAAAATTATATTTAAATTAAAGAGCTCCCTGTCTGTCTGCTTAAAAATAAAGCAGACAATTTCGATTTTCATGTGTGTACCTGGAAAAGATAGGTTAGTCCAAGTCCAAAATATTTCTTCAAGTTATGAACTATTCCCTACGTAATTATTCATTAATTTTCGCCAATGGATTTCTCGTTTTAATTGAAAATTAATAAAATTCTATCGCTAGTCTTTCATTTCTTTCATTTCATTCATTTCATTTTAAAATTTCCGTTTTATATATTTTTTTGTATTTTAGAGTGTTCGTGAATTGAGTTCGGAAACTTGGAGGGAATATTCAACGAGGTAAAATAATGGTAGAAAGTCATGTAATAAAAAGTTTGCGAGTAGGTCTTCCTTTATTCAATTATCAGGTTTGAATGATCCTCTGTGGATGAATATCTTAGCATATGGAACGTTTCTATTGAGATAAGCCTCAGCTCGATCTGCATTTCCATTTGCTCTTCCGTAGCAAAAACGCATATCGCGTTGTTGATATGTGGCTAAATGATAACGCTTATCGACTTAAAAGAAAAGTAACAATGTTTGAGGATTTGTGATTCAGCTAAATTCATTCTGTTCTATTTTGCAATATCATTAAATAAAATACAGGGAATATAAAACCAAATGTTCTAGGTGAAGTACCCTCTAGCGACAGATTTTTGAAACACTTTTCGTAACGATGAATTTTACTAAATTAGGGCTGTTTGCAAAATAGCAGCTAATTCCGATGAAAATTAAGGCCACTGTATCAAAAATAAAATTCAAAAAAATGAGTTTTGACAAGTTGTAACTGGGAAAATGTTACGATTTAGAATTTTTTCTTCCAAGTTTCCGCACTCAATTTCTGAACACCCTGTATAGTAAGATGTATGTGATAGTTAGGTGTGAGCGGTCATAGAACTAGACTTCGCCTTTTATGAACTTACAATAAAGACTCTAACTAGATAAAAATAAGAAAAATAATAAGATTGGATCCAAGTTTTAGAATGAATATGAAGCCGCCCAAATGTACAATTCAAATTGTAAGATTATCCTGTTGGGTTTATATGGTAAACCTTGATATTAAAATTTTGTGAAACCATTACTTGTTAGTCTAAGTTTAGCTAGAATCCTAGTTGTGTGGCGAGGGAAATTAGAGTGATTAATACTCAAGCTGCTGCATAACATCATGTTTAATTAGAATATCTTTATCTAGTCACCAAGTGTGTGCGAGTTATCCTGTGTGGAACAAACGAAAACTTTTACAGCTATGCCAAATCAGCAATGCTTTTACGTCAGAGGAAAAGTCAGGGGCGGCTCGAGCACAGTTAATTTAGGCGTCTACGCCAGGGGAAATCGCGAAGACTTTGACAGGTGGGAAAAGATGGGAAACCCGGGCTGGTCGTACCGGGACGTACTGCCGTACTTCAAAAAGTCGGAAGCGGCCGTTTTCGCGGGCAGGGAAGGGAAATTCCACGGAGAAGGCGGTTACATGCACGTCGACGTTCTTAATCCTACACCCGACTTCGTGAGTTTGTTGGTCAGTCGCATTGTTCGAACTCAAGACGTTATTTCAGCAACCCGCAATGTTCAAAGCGTTCAAAGAGTTGGGCCAAGACAAAGTTGACTACAACGGAAAGAACCAACTGGGTATCGGTCAAGTGCAATATTCGCTGAACTATAACAAACGAGACAGCACTGCGAGGGCGTTCCTAGACTTTTTCCAGAAGAGGCCCAACTTGTATGTAAGCTTAAACAGTTTCGTCTCCAACATATTGATCGATACCTGCACGAACGCGGCCTACGGGGTAGAATTTTTCAAAAACGGGGAGAAGTATGTGGCCCGATCGACTAAGGAGGTTGTTCTGTCAGCCGGGTCCATCAATACGCCGCAACTCTTGATGATTTCCGGTATTGGACCTCGAGATCATCTACGAGAGCTGGGAATTGAAGTTATTCGAGACCTACCGGTAGGGCGCAACCTTCAAGACCATCTCTATTATGCTGGAATGTTTTATAGGTAAAATAAAAAACAACGTATGCTTAAAACGCATTTGAAGCTTACGAAAAAGTTGAAATTGTTTTCCCTACACCTACCGGTCTCTTACTGTTATTGCAATTAAAATTAAAATTAATTTCATTCTCCGAATTTTTTCAAATAAAGAAATTAACATGAAAACTGAAGCTGAGATAATTTATACAAAAACAAAATTGAGTTAGTTAACTAACCAATGTTACCGAAAATACTAACCGGTCAATCTTCTGCTCTGTGACCGTTTGTCTTTTTAATTTCCTTAGATGTAGCTTATACGTCTCCCTTGAACAAAAAAACACTTCTTTTCATATGCCTATTATAATACTGCGCCTATAAATATGGTTATTAACCTAACAGAAAATATTTTCAAAAGATCTCCATTATAATTTTAGTTAATTCTTTTAAAATTTGTTTTGGTCCTACATTGGTGAGGTGAGGGTTCTATAAAGCTGGCTGTTGCCCAGTTGATTAAAAGTTTATTGAGATGTAATTTACAAAAGCTCTCACAACAACCTACTACTTTTATCAGGTATGACATATACTTATTTCAAGTACTTCGAAAATTAATTTTCACTTTTCCAATATTTATTCTTCTTTCTGCTTTAATATTAGTCGGCCATGACAGAACTATATATATATATATATATATATATATATATATATATATATATATATATATATATATATATATATATATATATATATATATATATATATATATATATATATATATATATATATATATATATATATATATATATATATATATATATATATATATATATATATATATATATATATATATATATATATATATATATATATATATATATATATATATATATATATATATATATATATATATATATATATATATATATATATATATATTCACGTATTGATTCACGGATGGAAAAATGTGATGACACTATATTCCGGGATATCATCCGTTCGCTTGTTGAACTCCGACTGGAATCCTGCAGACGTTTCGCCAAAATCTCACTTGGCATCTTCAATCCTCGCGCTCCGAAAACACTTCGAACACTGGGAGGTTATCGGCGGTGCGTGCGGTATTTATACTCTGCGCCGGAGATGGTAACGGTGCTGCTTGTGCGTGGGGGGAGGTGGCTCCGCCCTCTGAATTGTCGCGTTGTTAATTTCGCCCGATCGTAGTTGTGATGTCCCCGTTGGCTGCTGTGCATCGCTCTGCTGTTTGATTATCGTTCTCCACGTGTTGGATAAATGCAGAGCGTCATCTCTCGTATTGAGGTGTCCGGACTTTTCTATTTCGATAGCCTCTCGTATAACCCTAGTCCTAAAATCAGGAATATTAGCTATTTGTATGCAAGTACCGAAATCAATTTTATGGCCTGTCTGATGTTGGTGCTGAAACAAAGCAGATGTTGCTTTTTTACATTTTGAGAAAACGGGAGTAGGGCTGCTTGTATCTAAAAGTGACGAGAACTTTGATTTTTTAAATAGTATAACGTGTGTGTCGTTCAATTTGCTTGGTATTACTTTCTGATCATTTTTGCAAAATAATTTTATATTTCCATCTGTACCAGTTTTTGGAGATATTGATTATTATTTAATTGAAACAGATCTCAATTTAATAATAATAATAATAATAGCACTTTATTTCCAATAGGTAAGTAACATGACCCGATTACAGGAAATATTGGCTTATCAGCACTGATTACCCAGCGCCCATCGAATTTTCCAAAGTATCAACCCTCATAATATAAATCGCAGTGCGATGATAGTTGGTTGAAGATAACTGCGGTAAAAAATGAAACAGTTTGCAAGTCTCCGTGCCAGCTCAAAAATAGTAGAGTGAACCTTCCCGTCAGAACAGCATGATCAATTTCCCTCTCAGGATAGGAACCTTTCTCCCTGAACATTAGATACTTCAGTTAGCTTCTCTGCACACTCTCATAAGCCGTTCATTTTGGAAGTGACTGAAGTCCATTTATCTTTAATTTGAAATACGTTTTTACAAAATTAAAAATATACGTAAGATATATGGTTGACTTGAAAATTTTACGTCGCATTTAAGGGATTTAATTTTATACATCCTATTTAAAAGTCGCTATTATTAAGTGTAAAAGTCGCTATTATTAAGTGTATAATATGACCTTGCTTACCTTAAAAATACTTGGTCACTTCAAAATAAAAATTTCTTTTCTTACAAAGAGTGAAAAGGCTTAAAACCGTTACATATAGCTTAAAAAATAGAAAAAAAAAATATATATATATATATATATATATATATATATATATATATATATATATATATATATATATATATATATATATATATATATATATATATATATATATATATATATATATATATATATATATATATATATATCCGGATGTTCATCCGTTCGTTGTTTGACCCTGGAGTAGGATCATTCGCCTGACGTTTCGCCAAAATATCACTTGGCATCTTCAGAGGCCATGTCCATGTCACTCGTACGAGTGATATATATATATATATATATATATATATATATATATATATATATATATATATATATATAGAATTTAATATAGAATATAGAATCAATATTGATGTTTTAGAAATTCCAACCAAAAATATATAAAAATTTCACGTTTTTTAATGAAGTATTCAACATCTTTAGTCATTCATTGCCATGTATATTTTTCTTTAATTGGTAAAATTGTTTCTTTTATTCCACGGTGAAGAATACTTTTTCCATAATTTTTTTATAAATAAATATTGGTATCTGATCTTTGTCTCCAATGTCCATAATAACATATTCACAATAGGTAACTTGACACAATACGTTTTGTTTTCACTAATATCAGTGTTACAAAGTATTTTAAATAATTCTGGTACTACAGTTTCGTTATCAAACGGGAGAACAATAATATATTGGCCCCGTTTCTTTACCGTTTTGGAAGATAAAATATTTGTTTTGTTGGTTGATTGTTCAAATAAATCGTCGAATATTTTGAAATGTAAATCGTTAAGTTGAGTTTGTTAAAAAATAGTAATAATGTTTTCATGTTCTTTATTTAACTATTAATGATTTTCATTGATAGGGTTCGATAAATTTGTCAAATTCATTTTGCATTTCATTAGTACTCATTGGACAAGTTGTCTCTTTTTAGATTTCAGGTTCATTTGATGAGGTTTCTTCTTCATTTAGATTATTCTTTGATGTATCAGGTTTATTTAATAATTTTGAGTTAAAATTGATAATTTGTTGTATATGATTTATTTTAATTCTTGATAAGGTATTTTTCCAGGTTTATAAACAATTTCACAGTCATACTACCATTATCTTTAATTGAAAACCACCATGTTATTCGGCGATGATGAGCTACAAGTTTGATTTTCTTCCATAAAGATATGGTCTAAACGTTTAACTAGTAATTCTTTGCCAATTGTTGAATAATTGATTTCGGCTGAGACTAATGTTCCTGAAGCATAAGCTATTGGTAAATCTGTACCTATTTGATCTTGCGATGATACAGAACCTATAGCCAATGAACTTGCATCTGAGAATAAATGGTTCTTCAAAATGAGGATATTGTAAAATTGAAGGATTGGAAAAGCTTGATGATATTCTTTGTCAAAATTAAATGGTTATTTTTGTAATAGACGATTTAAAGGTTTTCCAAAATTGGGGATAAATCTTCGATAATATCCTGCTAATCCTAAAAATTATTTTATTTTTTTTGTGTTTTTTGGAACTGGAAAGTCAATGACTCCTTGAACTCTGTCTGCATTGGGTTTGACACCATCTTCGGTAATTAAATAACCAAGACATGCAACTTATTTTCTGAAAAATTCCCATTTGTCAGGTTGTATTTTTAAATTTGGTTTTCGTAATCATTTTGAAAACTTCCTTAAGGCGAGAAATGTGTTCGTGAATTGTTGGTGAAAATACAATTATGTCATCCATGTGAACTAAACATTTTTCATTTTGAAATCCTGTTAATACATTGTTCATTACTCTTTGAAAAATTGTTGGAGCATTTTTAAGACCGAAGGGCATTGTTTTGAAAGAATATCACAATTAAATTGAGTTTTTGGAATGTCTTCTGGGTGAATTTCTATTTGATGAAAACCTGAAGCTAAGTTTCACATTCACATTTACCTAACTGATCGAACAAATCTGTAATATTTGGTAAAGGATATTTGTCATCAACAGTAACTTCGTTTAATTTTCGATTATTAAGGACTACTCGCCATTTTTGTTTTCCTGAAGCATCCATTTTCTTTGGTACTACCCATATTGGTGACGAGCAGGGTGAAGAAGAGGGTTCTATTATTTGTTGGTCTAACATTTTATTTATTTGATTTTTGACTTCTTGTTTATGAATATTTGGAGAGCGATGTTTTATTTCATTTGTAGATCGCCATCAAGATAAAATATTTCAGAAAGTTTAATATGAATGTAATTAATTCCTGTTCTTCATCATTTAAATGATCTAAGCGTAATCGTTTTTTAATTTCCTTTTCTCCGTCAATTGATATGGATTTGTATGAATAAATTTGAGTCTGGTATTGGTTCAAACATTAAGTTAGTAAGAAATACATCCGCTGTACTTATATCTCGATTTAAAATTGAATTATGAAATTCTCCATGTTCATTTATGTGAACGATTGCATTTTTAATTAAAATATTGCATCACTGTTTTTTAATTTGTCAGTTTTGAGTTTGAAAATTGTTTCACATCAGGGTTCAATTGTTATTTTGTTTACTGCTGGTTCTTTTTTAATATTTAAATAATGTATATAAATTTTTATTGGATAATTTGGTTTAAAGTCATTACATATAGTGACATGTGTGGAGGACAAAACAGAAACATCAAAATATCTTTAATGTGGTTAAAAATTCTATCGATGGAAAATGATGTGGAAATCATAGACCACAAATTTTTAAAATCAGGGCATTCATTTTTACCTTATCACAGAGATTTTTGCGTTATAGAAATGTCGTTAAAAAGAAATCAGTTATTTTATGTGCCACAAGATTATTATAATATAATTAAAAAATGTAGAAAAGGTAATATTTTCATACTAAATGAAATTTAACAAGAGGATTTTATATCAAAAACACTCTTGGAAGCAGTTTACAAAAGATCCAAAAATATCCGGAATACCATAACTACTTCAAATCACTCTCGCATACTGAGAATGTTAACGAATAACTAAATTTATTTCTGTTATCTAAAAATTAATTTTTTTTTTAATTTTTTAAGCTATATGTAACGGTTTTAAGCCTTTTCACTCTTTGTAACAAAAGAAATTTTTATTTTGAAATGACCAAGTATTTTTAAGGTAAGCAAGGTCATATTATACACTTAATAATAGCGACTTTTTAATAGGATGTATAAAATTAAATCCGTTAAATGCGACGTAAAATTTTCAAGTCAACCATATATCTTACGTATATTTTTAATTTTGTAAAAACGTATTTCAAATTAAAGATAAATGGACTTCAGTCACTTACAAAATGAACGGCCTATGGGCCATAACTCCAGTCCATTGAGAGTGTGCAGAGAAGCTAACTGAAGTATCTAATGTTCAGGGAGAAAGGTTCCTATCCTGAGAGGGAAATTGATCATGCTCTTCTGACGGGAAGGTTCACTCTACTGTTTTTGAGCTGGCACGGAGACTTGCAAACTGTTTCATTTCTTACCGCAGTTATCTTATTGGAAATAAAGTGCTATTATTATTATTATTAAATTGAGATCGGTTTCAATTAAATAATAGTCAATATCTCCAAGAACTGGTACAGATGGAAATATAAAATTATTTTGCAAAAATGATCAGAAAGTAATACCAAGCAAATTGAACGACACACACGTTGTACTATTTAAAAAATCAAAGTTCTCGTAACTTTTAGATACAAGCGGCCCTACTCCCGTTTTCTCAAAATGTAAAATTGTCCGTAAACCGGGAGACACCCTGTATATGCACCATTATTTATTATTATTAGTTAGACACTACTAGTCACTTATGTAGTCTTTCATTTATATATTCAGTGCATATTGTGGTCTACTAGATTAAAATCTTGTACCATTTCTTTTCTATTCACTCAACAATCGTTTAGGTCGAACCAAACGTTTTACAATGAAACTCCCTTGGAAGCTTTGAAGGATTACACGTATAACAAGAAGCCGCTCACGAGCGCGATGGAGCTAGTGGTGTTTGCAAGAACTGACGGATCAAAGAAGGGTAGACCTGATATAGAAATACCTCTGGCGGTGCCAATTGATACAGACAGCGTACGGCAATTGAACGGGTGAGCGCCATCAAAATACGTTACCTTTTGTGTTAGAAATGACGGATATTTCCGAGATATGCAAAAATTACTCGCCAATTTAGACTTTCAGAGGAATACGCTTCAAAACTAGGAGTGGATAAGCTTCATGACATCTGGATGCCCATAATCCTCCTTCACCCGAAGTCTGTAGGTTCGGTGAAGCTAAAATCCCGCAGCATTACAGATTTTCCAGCAATAGATCCAAATTACTTGTCCCAGGAAGAGGATTTAGAGACTCTTTACAGGGCCGTGCAGTTTATCATCAGATTGAACCGGACGAAAGCTTTGAGGGGTTACACCGCAACGTTCAGACACCCTCCCGTGATGGGTTGTGACGACACCCACCCGAGGTTCTCCAAAGATTGGTGGTACTGCAGCTTCAAACAGCTGAGTTTTAGTGTAAGTATTATTAGAGCTGAACATTCTAGCGTAGATCTCCAAACTCTGGAGCATAGAGTTCATTTTGTTTCATCCATCAAGTTAAACTTAACTCCAAATAATATAGCGGGAACAAAAGATTTTCACAAAAGAATTTCAACATGTGGGGTGGCTAAAAGAAATAAATTAAGAGTGAATGGCTAAGAGAGAACAACAAAAGGAGATAAAAAGTAGGAAATTGCAGAAAAGAAGTAGAAGGCATATGGATGAACCAGGAAAGAATTTAGAGAGGTAAAATGCTTGGTGACGCTAAAGTAGGCAAGGCAATAAAGTTGATTGCGGTGTTTAGATTTATAGGTTATATAACAGTTTACTGTTTCTGTTAAAAATTTAAATGGTCTTCAAGTTCCTAACGCGAATAAAATAGTCTGTCATATAATATTCCGATTTATTTTCTTTGAAACGTTTTATTTATTTATAAAATAAATAAAATTGTGGAGGAGGTTAGGTCTGTTTTTTTGTAAAAGTTAATAACTGCAAATTGGGTTGCAGAAATGAAATGAGCTGAGTCTTGCTTAAAAGAGCTTTCCTTCCTCTATATTGTACATTATAAAAATAACAACATGGACCTGCAAATACACGCCAACGGGCGTGGCGTGTATTTTGCGATGGAACGCTTAATATCACTAAAGACGAAATTAATAGAATCACTAAAGACGAAATTAATAGAAAGAAGGTGTTTTAATTACGGACTCAGTGACTCGGGTTGAGATAGTTTTAGAGATTAAACGGTTCGGAAAAAAACCGGAAAATTTGGCAAAAAACAAGGGTTTTTTTCCGTTTTTTCCCAAATCTCCGAAAAATTGGAAAAAAACGTAAAAATTGACTTTTTAAAAATTTTTAAATTCAGTGCCAGACAGCTAAACGAGTTAATATATTATAATATAAATGTATATTGGTTGCTTCAATAAAAAAAAAATTAAGATGCCTACTTTATTTCAAAATAATAAAAAAATACAATAAAAACTGTTTGATTAATAAAACAAACTCTAGAATACCTAATAAACAAAAAAAACATATAAAAAATAGCAAGAAGCAAGATCCGCAGTATATAGATTACTACTGCAAGGCCAGTCCCCAATAATTGGTGGACATAGCACGAAACATAACAAACTTTACTTGGAGGTAAGGGCGGACAATGTCCTAGGGCAGCCTACGGACACGACAACACCTAAGTATTGCTTCGTTAAGCACTACAGGACTCAAATCCCTGTCAGAGAAGACTGGGAAAACGGGCCACCAATCAAAGCAGAAATAACCTGTTATGCTGATGGCTCAAAAACTCAAGAAGGAGTAGGAGCCGGAATATATGAACCCAGGACGAAAAGGAATATCTCTATTCCAATGGGTAAGCTAGCAACAGTGTTCCAAGCAGAGATCACTGCACTAGAACACTCTGCAAGAGAAATAAAAGCGAGGAAGATCCGTAACAAATCAATTGCAATTTACACCGATAGTCAAGCGGCTATAAAGGCCCTGCAATCTAATAAAATAACATCCAAGTTAGTTATGGACTGCCATAAGGCATTAAACGAGATAGCAAGCCAGAACAAAGTTACTCCATCATGGGTACCGGGGCACGGAGGACATAAAGGTAATGAAGGCGCAGACGATGCAGCCCGCGAAGGGTCGTCAATACGCCTGATTGGACCAGAACCCTTTTGTGAAACCCTTTGGAAAAACAGCCATCAGAGATTGGATGGACCTAAAATCCCGACGATGATGGAGGGACATGCCGCGGCAAAGACAGGCCAAGGAATTCCTAAGGGGCCCATCGGCCAATTTTACAGCGGACCTACTAAGCTACAATAGAAAAGCCGTAAGAATAATGGTAGGTCTGCTGACGGGCTTAAGAGGCATCTAAGCCTGATGGAAGTGGAAGAAAACACAGAATGTAGATTCTGTCAGGAAGAGGAGGCAGCCGTACACGTACTGTGCCACTACGAAGGCCTAGCGAGAGTGCGTTTCCATCTGCTGGGCGATACCAAATCAGAGGCAGAGAGCTATACGAGGGAGCCATTATCGAAGTTGTGGAGTCTGGTTAGAGAGACGAACCTAGATAAAGCCCTATAGCTATGGAGAGAGTCACAATAGATCCTCTGGGTCGCAGGCTCACTGCTAGCTCTCCCAACCGTTAATCTATTCTAATCTAGTGACGACTGTCTTGTATTGATCAGATGGACGTTTAGGGCATAACAACATCGGTTGAAATATAAGTGAAAGCAAGGTCAACAATCTATTTTATTCGGGGTGGCATGTTGTTGGCGTCAATGCCATCACAAATCGTACCGATTATAAGTCTAGAATGGGCTTTACGTACGTAAAATTGAATGATGTACCGTGAGAAAACTCAAGAAAAATGTACACCGTATTTACTCGATTTTGTTTATGCATTGCGATATGTTTGTAGATTCTTCATCCAGTTGGGACGACTAAAATGGGTAGCGATGCTTTCAATTCTGTGGTGAGTTCGACGCTGCAAGTCCACGGGATGAAGAACTTGAGGGTCGTCGATGCCGGAGTAATACCGGAGTTAACTTCGGGACATACAAACGCGCCCGCCATCATGATTGCCGAAAAAGCCGCCGACATTATTAAAAAAACCTATAAGGTCTTGGAATTCGTATAAACGTACTCCGCAAAAATATGGTTTCTTTATTGTAGTGTAATAATTTGCTATTTTAACAGTCAATAAATATCTGCTAAATCTCGATCTATTAATCAACTTTAATCTACTTATTCAACCTTCCATCTTTAGATTTTCCAATTCCTATCTCATAAATATTTTATAAACATAAGCAATTGGCTTATAAAATATTTATTTATATACCAATTAAAGAAGGAATATAAGGTGACATTTAATGTTTACCACTTACTTTAATCTTTACTTATATTTATTTCTTTTGGGTTAATTTTTGTTTTCTATTTTCATTTTCCATAACCAATAAATATTTCACAATATGGCAAGAGTTTCTTTGTGGATTCCTGAACAATATATGTCAAATAGGAATGAATTATTAGAAAGGAATTCGAAAAAATCTGGTGTAACTCAATTAATAGCTAACAAAGGAAAATACAAAAGGCTTACTTAGTATAGCTAAAACTAAAAACTAAAAAAAAAACACTAACAGTTTGTCAAGTATACTATTTTTTCTAAAAACTACTAGTTTTTCTCTATCACGGAATTTGAATTGAATGCTAGAGGGCGGTAAAAATAAACGAATATATTATTTTTAAAACATCTTACAAAAACCTACATCTTTCATAAGGAATGTCGTATATCCATTTTTATATACATTTACCCTTCTTTTCTTATTCTAACTTTTCCAATTTGCTTGGATAGTTTTTCCTCATTCCGGTTTACCACTTTCCGAAAAAGTATTTTTTCGCTTTTCTCGCCCCACCCGGTATATAAATCATATCAATTAATTCAGCTATAGGAAAATCCATACTTATTTTTTTAAATCTAGTAACATCCCAACAAATGTTATGAATTTATTTATTCAATTGTAATGCAAAAATTCCACAACATTATTTTGCTATCACCAACTAATGTTATATCAATAGTATTAAACAGAAGGAGGGGTAAATATTGGAAAAGTTAAATTAAATCGCCAAGTACTAAGCATAATTTCGGGTCGAATATTACTCACACAAAAAGTGTTAGAACAGGAGAAAATTTTATCAAAAGATGGTAGTCATAGTCATAATAGCTACACCTATTAGGCTAAAACTTACTGCATTGTACTTGGTGGTATTATGTTATGCATAAAACTTCCATCCATCAAATCAATAATATTGATAATTATAATAAAATAATAAGTGCGGTAAACAGCATTTGACTCACGAGTTTATTTGACACGAGCGGAGCGAGTATTTAATAAAATAAAATAAATTAAAATAATAAAAGTTCACCGAACTTGTTGCATACTATACTTTTTCTACGAGCTTTACTTTTTGAGTAGATTTCCGCAAAGCAACACGACACGACTGTCAGAATTGACAAACGTCAAAAGTCAAAGAGTGGGAAATATCTCCGAAAACATCCGATTGCTCCCAAATCCGTGCGGTATAATCTCGGAAATGTCCGAAGTGGTTTAGATTCATTGGAAACGAAACTGACGTGATAAAGTGACGCTTCCCGCACGCTAGATCGGTGGGTAATTAGGAATTTTACAGAGGGGAGTAGAAAAATGAAATTTTCTCTAAATATATCCAATGCATACAAAACTGAATACAAAAAAACTGTAGCAATAGCACAAGTATCATCTTACTTTACAGTCATTTTGGATTATGTCTGTAATTGAGATACCTAGGAATCCTATTTTTGCTTTTATTCGATAACTTAATTATCTACTTTGCTTCAACATTGAAATGTAGCTCCTCCGTCGAATCCATCTAAATCTTCCCTGCTATACAAAGGCAGAGAATCTCCTGGTATAATATGCATAATTTGGTTCGAGTTCTTAAGCTTCTCTTCAGAGACTCGTTTACCTTTTGACCACAAAGGCACTAGAGATGTGAAAGGTGAAGTAATGGTTGCAAAAAAGGATCATTTTAATATTTATGTTGTGACCTCCCCCACACGAGTCACTCCACAGAATAAGATGTTTCGCTTCTGAGGAAATGTTTGTTTGACTGCGACTTGAGACGAATTTTTTAATATAATGTTGGTTGATAGCTTTTTGCATAACGGAGATCAATTATTGACTTACTCTAAACTGCGCTGGATTCTTTTTAAATAGGTCTTCAGCATATAACATACTACGGCTACGGAAATGGCTTGCTTTCTCTGACATAGATTGAAAAGTATTACAAGCGGTTTAGCCAAAACACAGCGACAGTCACGTGCAAGGAGTGCTGAAATTATATCTGGGCCCATTGTAAATTCTAATTTTAAAGGACTCCATGGCTCCAAATATATATTTCCTTTTGAAATTCGTATTGAGATGCAAACTGATAGTCATGACATCCGGAGTGCCAATGATCTTGCCATCCGGAGATGCAGGTTACACAATTCAAAACAAGACTCTCCCTACACAAAACTTTATGTCCAATTTCCGCAATCTTTTAATTTTTTAAACAACAATTTTAAACATGAAATTAAGGATATACTTTTATATAGTTACTACCTATTTAGAGATGCGACTCGGGCGTGCAAGTCAAATAAAAACTATTATTTCACAAAAACGTTTTTTTATAATAATAAACTTTTACAAAGCCACGCATTTTGTAATGGCGTGCAGCTCAGCGGGACACTCAACCTCGTAAAATTTGACGCTCGGATTGCTCACTCCCTCCAAAAAGGTGAAACGCCAGTGGCAGCCCGGTTGTAGGACTTTCGGCAGCTGGTCGCACTCGTTCTCCGTCGAAATACCACCGTACTCCTCCCCCCAACCGTTTTCTGGGGTGTTCCATTGCGTCACGCATCCCCTGTGGTTCACGCCGACACCGCCTCCGGGTATAACCAAATCAAACTGGTTCTGGTACAGGGTTTCGCCCGTGTTGAGGATCTGCGCGAGAAGCATCTTGCCCGCCAGTTGGTCTTGGAACTGCAGCAAAACGCAGTGACAACATTTGCTATTATCTAAACCACCTGAAATTAAAATATTGGAAATTTAGTTCATCTACTTGCTTTTGTGGAGTTTAATACGTTAGGAAAAGTGGATTTGGATCGTAAGCTCTATTTCACGCTTCAAATTAAAAATTAAAAAAAGATGTATTGGATCCAAAGTTGGAGTGTGGATGAAGATAGTGACAAGGTCGGCAGCAGTAAGACAAAATTCTTTGATTCTCTAGTAATAGGCATCGCCCCTAACTGATTACCTGTATTATTTATTTGATACGTGAAAGTAATTGAGAACGTAAACAATTTTTCAAACAATTTTTGCATTAACCCATTCAGATGAAGATAGTATACGTTTAGAAGAACACGCGAATGATGGTATTATAGATTACTCACATATTAAACCGACCAATACAAACGTGTCTATATGAGTAGGGAATATTTTGATTAACTTAAGATCTACTATTATTACCAATATAATAGTAATATAGTATATTATGCAACAAGTGCGGTAAACGGCATTTGACTCACGAGTTTATTTGACACGAGCGGAGCGAGTGTTTAATAAACGACTGAGTTAAAAAGCTTACCGAACGTGTTGCATACTAAACTTTTTCTACGACCGTTAGTTTTTGGGTACATTTTGGCAAAACAACACGAATACATTCGCTGACATGACCGTCAGAATTGACAAACGTCAAAGTTCAAGACGCGGGAAATATCTCCGAAAACATCCGATTGGTTCGAAACCCGTGCGGTAGAATCCCGGAAACGTCCGAAGTGGCTCGGATCAGTGGGAAACGAAACTGAGATAGTAAAGCGACGCTTCCCCGCACGCTAGATCCGTGTGTAATTAGGCATTTTACAGACGGGAGTAGAAAAATAAAATTTATATTCCAACCCGACAAATAGAATGTTTGCATAGGAAATTGGAAAAAAAAATGAATTTCGCCTAATCTACTTATCCAAGACTACAACCAGTAAAATATAAAATTAACTCTAATTAAAGTAGCGAGATATTCCTTCAACTTTTTTTGAATGCACATAAATAATCATACATTTCTTATTTCTTTTATATATACATATGGCACTCTAAAGCGTAGACTTTAGTTCTAGTATTCGGTGATTCAAAATTACTATTCAACAGAAAACATGATTTATTTTAAAACACTTAAACACACATTTCAAACAGGATGTAATATTTGTGATATCCTTAAAATACCTTTTAGGTTATGTAATAAATATATCTTAATTCCCAACCCCGATACCAAAGAAGAGAAACGAGTCTTAATATTCATGTTTCAATGAAGGAATATTCCAAGAAAATTTACATCATGCAAAGAGCGAATTCTTATAAATTATTTTTTTATTTAATGAAAAGATAAATTACTATCATTAAACCAAGAGTTCACCTTACTCAAAACCAGGTTGCATTTGTCTTCGAGATATGAATCACACTATAGATATCTTAAAGTCGCCAGCAAACTTTTTAAACGATGCTTGTAATTGATGTATTTTGCAATTTTGCCTAGCTAGTAGCCTAGCTAGCTCATTAAAAGCTTTGTTTTACCGAAAAGTTTAAATATAAATGTTTTGCATACAAGTGCTGAATTCAATTAAAATAGTTAAGGTTGTATGGAGTGCCTCATATATCTTTCACAGCCTTTAAATGAATCTGATATATAGGGCGTCACATTTGAAAAATCGAGGTATTTCATGTTGTTATTTCAGTGTTTGAAATAAAGTATATTCAAATTTTTAGAATAATCAAAATATAGGAGACCCTATTGAAATAAAGTATAATGAAACCCGAAATATGAGAAAAATGAGGTAAATGGTAACTATTTTCATTTCATATAGCAACTTTCCTACAATTATTCATACACAATTTTGCGATTAGCTATCATCCATACAAAAAGACAAAAATTCAGATAAATCGTAGGGAATCTGAGAGGCAGCAGAAGACATTATTATTAATTATTATTATTATTATTATTAAGCCCATTATTATTCCCTTTGAACAACTCTATATCGATTGTCCCAGTTAGAGCAATGAGGCAATGTATTCTTAATGAAAAAATAACGAATAATATTAAATATATGGAAACGAGTTTGCACGTCAGAAATATCTTCCACAAAACATTTTATTTTTAAATGTTAATTACTAAATTCTTGATATTTAGACTTTAGGAACAACCAAGAAAGTGCAAGATGTGCCCTCGTATGCCCTCGTATATACATCATCTTCAATATCATAGTTATATAATCTAGTTTTTGTTATTGACACTGATAAGCTAATGGTACGACCGTTGCTTATCTTAAGATGAGTATTTTCAAAAATTAATATATTTTCCTAAACACTTCAAAATAATTTGTTTTCCAAAACAAACCAAAACAGAAAAATTTTTCAAAGAAACTTCAGGCCAGCGTATTGCTGCGTTGGCTGTTGATGAATCTAACTTGCTGCCGTTTCGGCAATCATCCTATTCGTTTCTTTAGACATCAACCATGTAAAACTTTCGAATAAGCTCTGAAGTAACCAACAGGATTATTGCCCAAACGTCAGCAATTTCGATTCATCGTGAACCGACGCAGACGGAATCCAGAAGTTATCAAGCAATTATCTACAGGGAGTCTAGTATAAGATGATGTACATGTGGATCGTGAAAACTGTAATAGTCACTTAAATGTAAGGAAATTAGAGTATGTACATGCCAAAAAATAATGTAGCAATATTTTATTTTAAATCAAAACACCTGGATTCAAGGTGAAAAAAGAGGATGTCCATTTTTGAAAAACCGCAACATTTTTCTTATTATGAGTTTTAAAATGTTCAAATTTTCAGGATATGGGTAAAAGTCTGCGGCGATGCTAACAATGGTACCAAACAAAATTAGGCCTACTATGTTGCGTAATGTCGAAGTCAAGTTTTGTTTTTCTTACGGGCGCCATATCGAATATCTACATTTTCAAAATCCTGTTTAAAACTTATTTTCAATTATATGTAACACATTTATCTTTGATCAAGATATATCCGGAAAAATAGCGTAGTAGTAGTGTGATTGAAGCACCTAGTATATCATACGTCAGACAGGCGTTGCGAATGAGGAGCGGTTCACTAATTGTGGACTCTTTAATAGTCAGAAACTGTGAGACGGGGATTTTACGTTTGTTTTGGTAATTTGGCTACATACAATGAGAGATATTTAAACCTTTTACAAACAAACCTAACAGAAGATCTTATGAACATTAATGCAAAAAATATTACGAACTTAAATGTAGAATTCGCAACAGGTGGATAGGCAACCTGGGATCAGCCAGATCAAGCGAGATCTCCAACATAACACCCTTGATATCTATGCATGGGGGTCACTTGAAAATCAAGTATACAGTAGGTCCTACGAAAACGTTGGAAAATGAAGGCAAGCTGTTGAAGATGCCGTTGATAGTATCACTCAGCAAATATTAAGACGTTCTATGAAGCAGTGTTGAGAACATGTATGTTTTACGTGCAACAAAATGGCAGATTAATAAAAATCTTTGAAGGTGTGTATGAAATTTTTACTGATTCGATCCTTTCTCTTCTTGTCCACTTATTCTTTAAATGTCTTTTAAAATTAAATAGCAATATCAAAGCCTACCGTCATGAAATCTGGTTTTCATTATTTTTAAGGATGTATCTTCGCCAAACATTTTAAAGAGGATTTTGCAAATGTGGAAATCCAATAGGGCGCCCATAAGAAAAACAAAAGTTGAAATCCAGGCAACATAGTAGGGCTAATTTTTTTACGTCATTTTTACACATAAACTGAAAATTTTTCAAAAATGGATATTTTCCCTTTTTTACCCTGTATCGTAATGGTGGCGATTTAAAATAAAACAAAGATAGATAATTTTTTACTGGACACCATGTTTATTCAATGTGTTCTGTAATAGTCGATCTGGAATAGTGGATCTATTGAATAGGGAGGTTAACAAACCTACTGGCAGCCCCAAAATTATCACCTTAGTTTACTTACCGACAAAGGAAGCAGCTGCGAATCCATAAGACAAGGTGTCATTTACCACCCACGGTTGTTGATTATTGCAAGTGTAAGCGATACCATCAGGTCCACATCCGGAGGGAGCTTGGTCGTTGATCGGGGTGGCACCATCAATTTCGCAAGACTGCACGGCTACACTTTGGTTGGTTTCGTAAGTCCACGCGCATGAAGGTTTACAACAGTCCCAATATCTGGTAGTTATCCCATCACCGCTGATTCCTCCTTGTACGGGGGTGATTTGGGGTGAGTCCGCACCTTGAGATTGCCCCACTAAATAGACCAAAGTTTTTTTTTTGGTTAGTTTGGTATCAGGCCTATCTGTATCGTATACTCACAAATAGCAAAAACTCCAAATGTTAGCGCCAAGTAATGCATTGTATATAGAGCAATATTAAATAATTAACTGATTATTGTAGATTGATGGAAAAACAATACGTTATGAGACTTTATATTTAGTCGGTATCAACGCAGAATCTTATCAAAACAGTTTGAATACGTTTGCACTCAAAATTTTATTTTAACTTTGAAAAAGGATGAAAAAGATTGAAAACGTATTGATAGAAAGATGTATGCAACAAAATAGAACAGAGACGGAAAAAATACTCTGTTGACAGTAAGAGTTAAGGCGAAGTACTCTAACATAACAAATACCCGTTATCAAGTGTAAACTCAAGTGATAACGGGTAGTGATACAACTGTCCGAAACGTTGTGTAAGTTAAAAATAAAGACACTTTTAGTATTTCTACTGAATCAGTGTCTACCACCTTCAAGCAAACTCTTCAGTTTGGTTACGAAAAACGGAAAGTGGTAAACCGGAATGCTACCAATGAGGAAACATAATTGCAAATCTTACTCCCCGTTTAAGATAGTCTCCAGGTCAGTAGCTGTCAAGCATATAGCTTATGTAATACAGAACAAATCCCAAAAGCTTTTAATGGTTTTTACCAGGAGGTGTAAAGCCTGCAAATCAATTGAAGTTCTTTGTTAAAAACTATATTATTAGTATACATTTTACATACATACACGTATTTATATATTTTAAAACACCAACACCAACAACAAGATTTGTTTCAAAAAAATATATGCAATGACAGTGGAAGCAAATTCATATATTTTTCTATTTTTCATTTTCGTTTTTATATAGTGTCCTATTTGAGAAAAGTTCATTTTTTACATTACAGTCCTGCAACTTCCCAGTTCGATAAATAAAATAAACTAACCTATCTCTCGTACGCACTGGGCAAAAATTAATAAGAAGATTTGCTTTAAACACAACATCGTAATGTGGCTCTGTGCGTTTTATCTTCAGAATAAATCAAGGCTTCCTTAGGTGCAACCTTGTCAAGTAACAAATCGATTACGATATTAATTCTAATTCGTTATGGTCGACGAAACAGTAATACGACATTTCACAAGGATATCAAATGATACTTTCCTAATTTTACTACATCTCGTTATTTTTAAATTCCCTGGGACAATAGTTGTTCAACTACAGGAAACAATTAGACCAATCAAAGGTCAACATCAAAGATACATAGTTATTTCAAATGTCCCGGTCTTTTCGCGACACCAACCGCAAAACTATCCTTAGGTCAGAAATTTAGATTAATCTAAAGCATATTAATTGCTGGTAAATAAATAAACATGGGAATTTACTTGCTTATATTATCGCATTTTTGCATCGCACGATGTACTCAACAATAATATAAACACTCGAGGAATATTGGTTGCCGGTTATTTTATCTAATTCATATAAAAAATAACGTTAGAACAACAATATTTGCCCGCTCGGTAGGCAGCAATTTTTCTTTATTGAATCAAAGGAGCTCGAGAGAAAAGCCAGCCTGAGATCGATCTTCTTTTTCTTCTTCCGACGGAAAAGGACTGATTCATTGATAACAAAAAAGGATAATCTTTCAATAACAAAGATCAAGAAACCCTGAAAGATAATAAAATCGATGTATGTGGCCTGCAAGTGACCAAAAAGAAGGGTGAAGGTCAGTTGAAACACTTGGTGGCTTTTAATTGATGAAAATCGATTTATCAAAATAAATAAGTACTAAAAGTTCAGAATTTCACGAAATTATATATTTTTACATGACAATTGATTCGACAACACCGTGTCTCTATCAAATGTAATATTTACAAACTACCTGCTACTATATATACCGAAAAATTATTTATCAGAACTACACAAATCAGAGGAAACTGAGGCTGAACTAAACACACCTGAAATAGTTACAAACAACAAAGTACAGGTTGAGACATCCGATATAAATACAGCTCTCAGAAAGCTAAATAACAGGAAGATGACATTCCAAATCAACTACTTAAATATGGCGTCAATAACTCACACAGTTAAAATCCCTAATAAAAAAAATTCTTTATCAACACAAGATACCCGATGAATGGTGAGCAAGCAGCGCTATACTGAGAAGATAAAAACTGCCTCCAAACTACAGAGGCATAAATCTCTTAAGCACCACACTAAAATTTACAACAGAAGCGATAACAAACAAAATTTACGACTTAACATCCTTAGCAGACGAACTTTTCTGAATATCAAGGTTTTTTTACTAAAAGGGCGGTGGGGGGAGTTCCCTGGTAGCATTTCCATGTTTTCCTCGTCAGCGGAACGTATTCCCCTTCAGTCAGTTAAGAAACGAACCGGTTACTGAATTATTTGCAAATCTGAATCCAAATCTAACATTATCAGTATTTATTTTTAAGAGATCTGACGTCGGTTTTGAATTCCTTGTGGCACTCCTTATTCAGTTGAAGAAGACAATTAGAGCCATTAAAACAAACCGCAAAACCATCGATTAGTCAGAAATTAATATTAATTAAAAAAATGTTAATATCGGCGACAACGTATACTAGTAAATAGATAAATATTGGAAATTTTGTGGCTACGCCTTACATACAGGGTGGATCGAAACCTGCTCGATGTTTGCATACGGCTTTTTTTCCCGTTGAGTTTTAACAAAAGTATCGGATAATGTCAACAAGTAAAGAAAAAACATTAGAATACTAAAATACAAATTTTAAAAACAAATACCTACAAAAAAACGCACAAAATATATCAGTATATTAATCAATGAGTATATATCAATCAAAGTATTCATCGATAGAATAATTTTAATTTTTAATTTTTGCTTAAATAAATGGACAGGCCAGTTATGACTTGGCACCTGCAAATTAAGATTGGCTCCAAAATTGTTGTCTCCATCGATTCTGGCCAGGCAATAATGATTACCCTTTATGTACAAGAGAGAGGGGAAACGTTAAAATATTTAATTTTGGGAACAGGGTTCTACAAGAGTGACCACGAGACCTCCCCAACGTTAGACTGATTAATCGATTAAGCGAAAACAACATCATCTCAGTCTTTCTCCCGGTTCAAACGAATGCCGTTACGCTCACAATATCGGGTCATACCACTTACAGCCCTAGTAGACAAGGACGTGAGATTTTCCAGACTCCTAGATGACATTGCCGCAGCAGTATCATCATCTTAAACTAATATTTACATGACAAATAAGGTTTTACATCGAAGCACTGATTCTATATCTCAGATTTGACTATTTGAGTAGTCACATCCGAGGAAAGCCGCTGTTATATTACGTTGGTTATTGTGACAGGTTATTGAATAGCTGGTAATGAGTTGTATATTGAAATACAATTTTTTCCCACCCCCTAATATCAAACTTGCAGGATATGATCTCGCATTTCAAGATAAAATGTATGCATGGGTTTTGAATTCTCCGTAGTCTACCCGTAGGCAAGAAAACCACAACTAACTAAAAATTGAATACTATGTAGGGTGCCTTTTCACTTCAAATATCATGATCATAGCTTTTCGAAAAAGTAGCATAAAATTAGATTTTTCTTTCATCTGGCAACAGTGCGACGACCAAATTTTCAAAAAGTGCCACGAACCAAGTATCACCTTGTATATATTGTAACGTATTATGCTTTGGTTTTTGAGTGTTTCATTTCATTGTCACAATTTTATAGTTGCTCCATTGTTCGAGTCAAATATAAAATCGCGGTGACTAACATCTTAAGCGATCATGCAAATTGCATCAAATTTCGTTATCGTCCGAGTTAATTATAAAATTATGTATTGCTTGTGGTTTTCCCGTAAGATATTTAAAGCGATTCGCTATAAAAGTACCTTTTCTGAGTAAACAACGTAACAATTCTTGAAAACTCACCGAAGAACAACAACTCTCGATCTGAAACATGTGGAAGGTCAGCTTGCACTTGTTTGCTCTTGTTTGCGCGTCCGCTGTTGCCGAATTCGAAGTTCCGGACGCGACGATTGAAGCTTACAGTCCCGAGGGATTAAAAGTTTCCATTCCAGGTAACCCATTTTTAAATTAATTTCCTTACTAAAAATATAACACAAATTTACTAAAATGGACGGCACCAACCAACCAAACTGCGGGATTTATTTTTTAACTTAATATCAAGAACACCTCTCTAAAAAAAGTTTATTCATTAAGTGAACAGCACCAACCAACTGCAAGGTAATCAAATCGATCAAAATTTACATGAGACCTTTTTATGTGACAACTAAATTTTGGCAGTTTACTTCATTTCAAAATGTTTAATACTGTAAAAATCAATCATTGATTGGTTAGAAATGGGAGACAGGATGTGTTTTTTTAAGGTTACTTTTTAAACAAACTGCCATCAGATCAGTTTGACCACTTGTTTGAACAGCTTAGTTAATCCTATATCTATTATTTTTTCACTTTTTGTGAGGAATGCAAATGAAACTAAGGCCCTTTTTCGATAACGCAATTTGAAATAAAGCCACTGATTTCACATTTTTCACAAAATAAATATGAAAAATATAAAATAAAAAAAATGAAGGTAATCATTTAGGATTTAATACTAACATAAGTTAATACAGTGATATAAAAAAAGAGGCAAGTAACATAATCCTGCGCTTTGTCAATATAAGATGTGTAATGTTCGCTCTTGTCATTCAATAACGGACTTGACTTCTTCCGAAAGAAATGTAACCGGAGTTTCAATCCTATTATTTAATAAAAAAAATAATAAATTACTTAAAAAGGTAAATAAAATAACTTTAAATGCCGCACCTACGTCTAAAAAAGCTGCATGAAGTTAATACATCCACTAATAAGTAAACTATTAAATATGCTTAGGCAACACACTTTTCTCAGCAGAAACCGACCTGAAACTAAACTGAAAATAATGTTGTCTTTCTATTTCGAATCTTTATTTATGATTTTGGTGTCCTGTTTATAAACTTATTCCTGCTAGTTGTTTTTTTTTAGTTGTGTTCTTTTATTCTACTTTTTTCGATTTACATGGACTTTTTGTAACTGAATGCATTTCAATCAATGTAATCAAAAGAGTATATCTGGGATTACTTGGTTCCTTTGGGATTGTATAAGCGCAACGATGTTGAATGTAGTCCCTAATCATTAATATTATGTTTAATATATTTTGATTATACGAAAAATCGATTACATCGATTAAACGGCAATGAAACTTATATGTCGGCAACTGCAAAAACTGAAAATTGGGTTCCTCTTTTAATAAAAATTGAAAAAAACTAAAATACTGAGTTAAAGTTGTCGGTTTCCTTCACATGTATCTTAAATTTGCATCTATCGACTTCAGATCTGGCAGTGAAGTAGTTGCGCACAATTGAATATTGCAAAGTACTTTGTAAAAATTTTTCAAAATTCTTTTCAGGTTATTTTGGTTTTTTGAAAACTATTTACCCGATCGGCAAAGATTCTTTAACCAATATCAGGGACCATAACTTCTATTTCAACCACTTTTTTTTTAAATACGGGGATTTTCAATTATATACAAAAATCTTAAAGACACCGAAAATTCTTGCTTTCGAGGGTAAATTATTAGCTGTAAATTAAAATTCGCATAAAAATGTGGCTAATTGGTTCAAACAGTACTACACGCCGCATCAAGAGTTACAATTCTTGTTCGAGATATTTAAAGAAATCCATATGAAAATCTCGATTTCTCGGTCTCAATCAATGAGGTCACTAAATATTCAGGCGTATTTTCTTCAAAACCATTTACTCTATTGGAAAAAATCATACACGGGACTATAACTTGTATATCAGTCACTTTTTGGATTATGTACAGGGTATGTCGGTTATCTTCAAAAGATCTACAAGACCTTGAAAAGCACTTTATACAAGATGCATGCACAATGCAATTCTCCTCATTTTGAGAACATTCGATGGTGGTCCGCAGGAACACGATAGAAAAACATTCGGATCTTGTTATTAATATCATTTAAAATGATTTTAAAGTCAATGATAAATAATAAATTCAAATATTTATACCGAGGTAAATAAAACTGATAACAAATACAATTTTATTTTAAACTGATAAAAAATAAAATTGTATGTTATCTATAAGTGATTTCGTTAATTTTTCCATTTCTGAATAGATGTCTCTGAAGATGCCTTTTCGAGGAGAAACATGTCACCCGCTTTTAAATTAAATTTATGTTTGAACATATGATACCAGATTTCTTGTATTCAGATGTCGACGGAATCAAACTTTTTGCATTCCACGGCAAAGTCAACGAGGAAATGGAGGGCAGGGAAGCAGGGACGTTTTCGAGCGACGTAACAAGAGCGAAAGATGGAAGTTGGACGTTCTACGATCCAAACGCCAAACTAAGCGTGGGTGACACTTTGTATTATTGGACTTTTGCCGATTACTATGACGGGGAGAACAAGCTCGGCTACGTGAAAGAAGATCAGGAATTTACTGTCACTGGTAAAATTGTGATTTTTTATGATACCGTATGCAACCCAAAATACACTGATAAAAAAATGAATGCGATGCATGTATGGTTGTTAACATACCTTGTTTTTCAGAACTATTACCGAAGCCCTAAGTGACCTAGGAATGCCGCAGGAAGCGTCGAAGCAAAGAAAAATAATTGAGGATTAATAAAATATATATAAGTTAATAAGTTGTATTTACTGAAATAAAATAATTATATAATTAAATTTTCTCTATAATTGTGTGTCTAAGCTCTTTGGGTATTATTTCTTGTGAGTGACGGCGCAGTTAAGAAAGTGAAAATAAATCCTGTGCAGAAGTACTACCACTGAGACTGTGTATTCATTCTTATATACCAAAAAAAAATCATATTAAATATAAGATAATTAAACAAATCATTCTTAACAACAAAAAGCTGGAAAATCGAAACTTTCTTAATGGCATAAGTCCTACGGTTATTAATATTGATTTTCATTGATAAGTACACGAGTAACCTCGATAACATCAAAACTAATAGACTTTTTTTTCAAAGAAACTTCCACAGGCTACTGTAATACGTATAAAAGTTCTGGATTCCTCATGCGTCGGTTTTTGTTGAGTCGAACTAGCTAAGGTTTCGCCAATCATCCTGCTAGGATTCTTCAGAGCTTGACTGAAACTGGTTCGCATTTTACTCTGTACCTGCGTTTATATTGTTTGAGGGAGATGAAGCTAAATGAGGGGCGCTTGTCCAAAAATCTTCGACCTGTTAAAAACAAAATTCCATTTGAGATGCAAGCAATACTTTGGAGAGACCGGACGAAAAATATCAACTATACTCAAACAACATGAAAGAGCCTTAAGATTAAGACAAATAAACCCATCAGCAGTTGCTAAACATAATCACAAAAACGGTCATAAAATTTCACTCGATAAATCTAAAATTCTTGCATGTAATCAATTCTTCTACTAACGAAAAACCCGAGAATTTATAGAAATCTATAAGTAACCTAACAATTTTAACCGCGACTCAGGTTCCTACCTGTCACCAATGCCCCTCATTTAGCTCCGGCTCCCTCAAACAATATATAAGCAGGTACAGAGTAAAATGCGAGCCAGTTTCGGTCAAGCTCTGAAGAAGTCAACAAAAACCGACGCAGGAGGGATGCAGGAATTTTATAAAAAGTAGACTTATTAGTCACCAGCGACCTGAATTTTTTATGCAATACTCTAGTTAGTCTTACGGGTGACAAAACTGAACGTAGGTTGATATTTTGCGATACTAAAGAACCAAAAATCCGATTTACAAGAATTAAATTTAAGACCTAACGCGATTACAGAAATTTTAAGTATGACCCTTTTCTTTAAGATGGCAAATGGCAAATTTTTTGAATAATTCAATCCAAACTTTCGAATTTACCAGGCAACTGAGGCTTGGATCGCAAATAATACCAAATTTAACTTAATTTTATCTATATACAAGCGTTCAAAACCGAGCAAAATTACAAACCGTGTGGAAATTCTGTTATATATGAATATAAATAAAATCAAATGGCTTAACTCTAATTCTAAGCCATCTTGTTTTCCAGGCCTGGCGGGTAATGATGTAGTTATTATTTATCAACAGTGTGCCTCCCTCACAAGCGGATGAACACACCTTTCAATGGTATAGTGAAGATAATAACTTATGTAGCTGCTCACATTACCTATATATAAACTATTGTTTTGGCCGGGTGGCCTTGACTGGCGCGCCGCTCCTTTTAAAAAGAAGACGAGCGCGGAAGATAAAATAATTTAGCTGTAAAATTAACCGACATATTATGAATATTCCGTGTGTTGTTATTAAAAAAAAAAAACCTTGATAATTATTTCTTCTAATATTCTTTTTGTCTAGTCCACGGGCGTAATAAAACAGCATTATTACATATGTCTGATGATATATATCATGATAAATACCTGCCTTGTATTGATGTACTATAGATTATAGTGGTGTGCCCCAGGGTAGTATCCTAGGACCACTTCTCTTGAGTGTATATTCTGCGGACGTGGGTGATGGTGATGATGTACAGGATGGTCGTAATTGGAAAGGAAAACTCTATTTCTGAACTAGATATAACAAAATCGACTGACATGGTCAAAACCGCTTGGCGATATCTTCACTATCAACTGAGATATAGGGTGCTTATGAAAATTTTGGATTCTGAGAGAAACATTATTAGGGCATTTTTTAAGCCAAATGCAGTGTCGTGCTCGAATTTTATCTAAAGTTCTTTCTTTCCTCATAAATGAATACAATTTTCTTATTTTATATGGTAATAGTTAGCTATGGTCTTAAAAAAATGTAAATGTTAATATTTTTAAAAATATATTTTAAATATTTTTTGTTATTTGTGATGAAAAAAAGCGAAAACATAGGGCGTTTTTTATTTTTGTATTAGTAGTGCACTGGAACTTAAAAAAAAATAAGGCCAACTTAAAATAACTAGGAACCTAAGAACCATTTTAATTTTAGATATTATTTTTAATATTTTAGATTATTTAGAAAACAAAATTATAGATATTTTAACCCAATAAACAACACAATAAATTTTAAAATCAAAAATATTAAAATTTAACCTTTTACATTAATTATATCGAAATGTTAAAATAAATGTTGAAATTGGGAACCAAACTCTTCAATACACTGAACAAACCTTTTTCGTCCTGAATGGCAACTATTGTAGTGTAGTGACTTCCTTTAAGTCTGCTCTGGTTTGGAAAACTCTGTCTCTAATTTTAATTTTGCATTTTTTTATTATTATATCATTTTATATTTTATAATAATAATTCATAAGAGAAATCTAGAGGAGTTAGATCACATAATCACATCTTGCTGATAATAAATACTTCTTCCAAGAGCTAATGTAAATCTTCCAAAAATGGAACAACACAACAAATATTTTTATAACCATCCGCTGTCAGATTTTCATTAAAAAATAAGGTCCCACATATCTACCTCGGGAAATTCTTACTTAAAAATTGAATCCAAAGCGACCTTGCCGATTTTGATACACTACGGCATGAGGGTTTTCTGTGCGATAGGAATTGTTTCTGTTCCGGAACAGTCAATTCTCGCTTCATTACTACAAACAATAGACAATGGAAAATTAATATTCTTATTGCATTTTCCAACAAACCAGTTGCGAAATTTTATTTTTACACCGGCATCCCCTTCATGTTATCGGTGGACTTTTCTTTTGCGATATGGCTTGAATATATGTATTTTGAAGTCGTTAAAACGTCTTTTTTTTTTTTCAAATACTTTTCCAATTATATTCAATTTCAGTATTTCATGTTTTTCATTTGAGTAGTTGTGATTTTGCCTTGGCTTTTTGAAACTTTCGTAATTGGTTTAATTATTTTTCCACGTTTGGATACTAAAATTATGTCTGACAGAACAAAAAATTCAATAAATTAAAATTTATGTTCTTAACTGACATTGACAGCTATATGCACGGTCTACCAAAAATGCCCTATATTTCCTGCCTTTATAACAGATAACAACACGTCTATATGGCTGAAAAGGGCTCGACTTGTATTTATTTATCAGAAAGCGAAAAAGCGTAGAAAAAAATCTTCATACGAGACTGCATTTGCATTATTTGCATATCGCCAAGCGTAGGAATGAAATTTTTCTCAAAAATGGAGCCCTTGATATGTAAATCGATTTTGCTCTATCTGTTGTATCCATATAGCTATAAGATAATATAGTGGCCCTACTACGGTAAAAAGTGATGCGCCGCGGGTGGCTATGATATTTTCGCATTTTGCGCATGCGTCACGCCACAACTAACTGAGTTGCCACATTTCCGTAATTTTTCTGAAACAATTGACTAAATTTCATAAGAACACAAAATCAGTCTCTGAAATCTGAATACAATTAGCCGAACTAGGAACCAGCCAGAGACTACTAATAGTCTGTGGCATTGCTGTTTACATTTTTGGTGGTTATGATTACCTTTTTCGTGTTTTTGCTAAAAACTTGTTGTGTTTGTGGTCAAAACTGTAAGGAAAAGAATGTGCCTATATACGGGCAAGTGTTGCCTTATATACAAGTTGATTTAAAAAATTTAAAAGGTGTTCTATAGCCATATTTCGTGAATTCGACTTTATTTACATTTTCAATAGAAGTTAAACCAATAAATTTATAAAAACACACTGTTTGCTCCGATTTACGGGCACAAATTCGGGAAAAATTAGCTGGTATCGTGTTTATAGCGCAACAATTTCTACACCTCAATTCCATTTTTGCCTGAAAATTTAAAGAGATTTCGACATATTTTAAGAAAATTACTGCATCCAAACATTGACAACCTGTCAGCGGCCATGTTGGTTGTTGGAAGCCGCAAGGCCTTATGGGTAGAACGTCAGAAAATACAATTAGAACTGCCACTGGTTAAAAACGAAATTTCAAATCTCGGCCAAGCGCACATTGACCAGATCTTCTCAAAATTTTGTTGCATAGTTGCTTCACAAGTTCCTGTACTATTAGCATAGGCAGGGCCTCTATATGTCTAGTAGCTATATGGTTATATCAATGGCGCCATGTGGTCATTTTTAAAGGTTATGTCACCGCTAGAAACTGTCAGTTTCTAAGGGGGTTCGAATCGAACAAGATCGCACACGTTTATTGTATGTACGTAGGTATGTATGTATGTAATGTATGTAAGAAATAAAGCTCATTTGCTACGTACATTACTTTACTTAGCTACAACCAATTTAAGTATATATTGGAGCGATTTTATTAATAATTGTTAATTATATTAAAAAAACAATCATCAGACAACGCATATCTTCAAACGAGTTGTACATATTTTCCGGACCAACTAAATACTACGTGTAAGATATTATCAAGATATCGTAATACCCCAGATTACTTTAGCGTAACCGGCTCTGCTGTATCCCTACACAGAGGCACTGAAAAATTAGCTGAAATCGAAATATTTATAACTCAGTTCTTTTTCTACACTGTATTTAAATAGGCATAAATAAGAAAATATTCATCATCAGATCAGACGGATATTGCGTTTGAAATTCTCTACTTTTCTCTACTTTGTTGTTTAACAGCTATTCAAATCTTTACCTTCCACCAATATGGGAATCAGTTATCCGAGACAGTGTAGGGGTAGATAAGGTAGATATTTCAAAAAAATTTCAGTGGAATATATCTTCCACTTCTCTAACACAATACTTTACCTGTAGAAGTCGCCGGTAGGACCTTCGATAGCTTCTACTTCTTGTATGAATTCATACGGTCCATTTCACTTAAACAGTCAGATTAATCATGAGCGTAGCTCACATCTGAATCATTCGCTTGTTGATCTACAACATCAAACAGCTCTGCTTGTTCTTTTGCTTTGCTATCAATATACACAATACGTCTTTTTTTGTCAGTGCTGCCATTTCATGAACGCCAGGATGGTTCAATATAGGTTCATATATTTTGTATGCTTGCGTATGTGTTTAATTAGACCCAAGAATAATATGTATGTCATCCATCTTGACCCTGACTTGATTGTTAATTCAAGAGTGCCCGTTAGGCGCACCTTTCATAAAAATATCCTTAAGTTTTGTTCTTGGAAAGACATAGACAGGAGGAATTGCATTTCCGACCCATTTGTTTTGTAGCAGTTTCCAATAACTTTCGGAGCATCCAAAACGCCTGTTTCAACCAAATCGTGGATTCTTTATGGCGATATCTTATACTTTTCTAAAACTTCCTGTAAGTTGCTAAAAAAATCCATCACCTTTCTTCATTGAATTAAAAAAATATTTTTTGTTCATTTAAGTTGTATTTAAGTAGTTTTCACATCAATAATATATAATTTGATATAAGAAGCATTTACAATTTTTGTAAAGTTTACCCATCATTATATTGTTTTAAAAAAATGTGAACAACATATGATCGTTATTCGGATTTTGTTTATGGTGACATCGAATATATATACCCCCGCTTTGATTTGTTTTCATATATTGCAGCAAGTCGCCGCGTCAAATTGCAGCAACAAATAAGACCTCGCTCTGTTCAACATGGCAACTGGAGTTTTCTTAATTACATGGTTTTCGGCTCAACTATGAAATGCTTTAAACCGTGTTAATGTTAAGGCCTGCGGAGGTGCATCAGTTTTATCTATATTATCTAATAGCTATATGGAACTTCAAATTGATCATTATCAAATTAAACCTAACTATTTCGAACCTCGTTTTGAACAGTCACACTATCGTAACTTTTTATTTGAGAGACTGGGTGTGCTCTAATATGAAAACATGTGCGCATGATAAACATGTGCGACTCCGCCATTCTCAAGGACACTCTGTACTCGTTTAGACTGCACGCGCACGTGATGTTCACCAAAATGTAATAATTGCGGCGTCACCGTCTGAAATGTTCAATCATCAAATGTTTTCATCGTAAGTAAATTTTATACGTAGATAAAAAAATCTGTCGTTTCCTGCTTTTAAAGCAAAATATAGGGGCAATAAAGGGGAATACTTGGAATTAAAAAATAAAAATATAATATCATTCTTAAGTTGGGAATAAAAGTCGACTTCAACATAACTGATTTGGATACAATAACCTAAATATTTCCATTTCGGTTTGAGAACATTAATTGCAGAAGCACAATCTACGCGGTGGTACAATTTAAAAAAAATAACTGGACTGGATGTTAAACGGATGTTAATGAATTTTTGGGCAAATACGATATGAAAACAAGATATTGTACGGCAATCTCAATTGCCATAGGGTAGTATTAACTGTACTAGTTCTTGCTATTTGAAGCACTCGAATGTAATACGAAAATGGACACTTAGGAAAATACTGGGTGACTCCGCTCTAACTGTTACTTTTATACTAAAGATTTCAAAGATTATAAAACTAGAATTTTATTTCTTTTTTATGCATATTATTCATTTGTTTTACTGCAAAAATAAAAGCCTGATATGACTCTACTACAACTCCAAAGCGTCAGGTATGAGACACAAATTTCAAATTTATCGTTGGTAATGACATAAATTACTCAGATGACGTAGTTTCAACATGATTCACGGGACGTTTCATAAATCTCAAGGTAGATGGCGCTCAAGTCATATAAATTCAAATTTAAAAATCCGTTATATTTTAAAGAAAAAACTTATTGAACCGGAATCCAGTATTTACTTAAAACATCAAAAGGTGTCAATTTTTTTTAGTTTGATCAGAGAAATGATGATTTATAAGGAAATTGGTTTAAATCATTTATTGCGGCCAAGAAACAAGAATTTGTATATAAATTATATGACACCGTACTGACATTTAGCTGATATGTCGTATGTTCTCTCTGAATGATAAACTTAATTTTATAAAAAATAATAAAAATAAAAAAAATTATTTAATATTATTTTTAATTAATCACCGGTGAGAAGAAACAATACAATACATACAAAATGGCAGTTTTGTCTTAATAATACATTGATGAGCATCAACAGAAGTAAATTTCAACTGGACAGCGTAATCCACAAACTTGATGTCCAACGGAGTAACCTATATTCAGCTCCAAAAATATATAATAACCACCCCAAAGCGTTAAAAACAGGGATACTAGAAACACAAATGTTTTCTTCATGCATTTTGCGTATTATTTGACTGTATAAAACTCTAATCCGATTTAGATCACCTATCGCTATGGTGCGATTTGAATGAAATTGAACTAAATATTAATAAGGGATCTTGGAGTGTTACTCGATATTAAATTGACTTACACACACCATCTTTCATTTATTGTGTCTAAATGACTTCAGATTTTGGACTTTATTAAGCGTTGTACAGTGGACTTCCAGAGTGTTCCGTCTCGCAGATTACTGTCTGCTCCCTAGTACGTCCACGCCTGGATTATTTTGCCTCTGTGTGGTCACCTTCGTATAACGTCCACGTACATAGAAAGAATGCAGGACAGGTGCGTACGGTATATAGCATTTAAGGAGCACCAAGGACTCTCTCCAACTTCTAACTCTCCAGATTCGTCGCATGCATAGGTATCCCACCATTGTTTATAATCTACTGCACTCAAATTCTCATGGATCTGAGCTGTTATGTAAGATTGGGCTTCGCGTTCCCTCCCGCCAGACCAGAATAAACCAGTTCTTCCAGGTAGACTTCCATCGTACTAACTATGGGGAGAATTCTTTTCTTACTAGCAAATCGCTTTTCGGACCAACTTGACTGCTTTCAGAGTGCAAGAATATATAAGAAAGAGCTTAAAGACTGTCAGTAAAACTGTTCCGTTTTCTGACTTCTGAATAGTACTGTATTATAACACTATGTTGGTACATTCATGTGAATCTTATTTTATATTGGTCGGTTGGCCCTTTGATAAACAAATAAATAAATAAAAATATTTAATTTTTTATTACTAAATTTATAATTAATATTATGGTTAAATATTTATAAATAGTAGTTACAATAGTAGCTGTATTTCTGTTACTGCAAATCTCAGATGAAACCATAAATAAACTTGGAATTAAAACAATTTAACAATATGTTGCAACATATTTCGTAAGCGCTGAAAGGCCGCAAGTAATCTGTTTGCCAGTTTGTGTTCGAGATTAATTTCGATTAGATATGCATCAATTTTAAGAATTTTACCGAATAAAATCGGCAATATTTACTCTAGATATACTTTTCAAGAGACGTCTATTATCTTCAGTCGTAAAAAAGCATGTTTTGCCACTTCAACATCTTTTAAGCAAAATCGTCTTCAGGGTTGAATCTTTAAGGGGTAACTTGAGAACAGTTAGGAACTTATATCAAGCAGGCTTAAAATTAGTAGCATTAATACAGCTATAGGAATATTCATATTTGTTTTTTTTTTAATTTACTGATACGGCAATAAATTTTAGGAATTGATTTACTTAGTGGACAAAAAATTTGACAATGTTATTTTGTCATTGCCAACTAATGTTATAGCAATAGTCTTAGCAATGTATTAAAAATGTATGTCTGACATAGTTAATATCAACTATGAGTGATCTGCCTTTCAAAAAATGGCGCTATCGTCACTTTTTTATGTATGGAAAATAATTTTTAAAAAAAACTTCCACAGGATACTGTAATGCTTTTTGGAAAACTTCTGGATTCCTCCTGCGTCTGTTTTTGCTTAGCCGAAATTGCTGACGTTTCGCCAATCATCCTGTTGGCTTCTTCAGAGCTTGACTGAAACTGAAGTTTTGTGAAAAGCGTGTGAAAAATAGTTTTTTTCTTCAAAAATTATTTTGATTAGGTTAGTATATTCGCTATTTTGAGACAAAAAAATCTTTACAATTTTCTCATAACTTTTGAAACAAATGAAAACGAAAAAGTTTTAAGTTTTCTTTTTGAATTTCTGTGGGTAGTAGTGGGGGTAGATAATATATATTACCATGTCATCAAAATGACACAGTCAAATTTACAATCTTAGTTGAGAGAATTAAATTACTTTACAAAGTGCTCGTTAAGGAATGAAAATAAAATAACTTTCTATGAGATTTATTTGCCATTGGTAATAACGCATAATTAAAGGATACCCATACCCAAAAGCCGGTGTGAAGTTAGCAGCCAGTTTGGGAAACAACTGATTTAAATTAAATAGATCTCTCGCTTTCGTTTCCAGAGAAAATATTCGATTGCAGCCCCATACAAGGGTTGCTATACGGTGAAACTAAAAAATTATAAATATATATTCTTTCTAATTTTATCCGAATCTACTCACTTTCATTTCCGAGATGAAATTATGTCCACAAAGGTTAGCTTTCATTTCCAGTAAACATATTCTCTCGTACTCCCGTACCGGAGTTGCTATAGAGTGAAACAAAAAAGTTTTAAATATTTTTTTTCTACTTTCTGCTAAAGGTGAGCTCTCGTTTCCAGTTAAAATACTCTCTTGCACTCCCGTACGGAAGTTTCTATAGGGTGAAACAAAAAAAATATTAAATATTTAAAACTTTTTGGTTTCACCCTATAGCGAATCCCGTACGGGAGTGCAAGAGAATGTTTTTACTGGAAACGAAAGCCAACTCTAGTGGACACATTTTCATCAAGAAATGAAAGGGTGTAAATGTCGATTAAAACAGAAGAAAATATTTAAAACTCAAAGCAGGCAAATACCGATCGATCTTCATCGTGCGGAAACGATCAAACAATTAACAAATGGCACTTGACGCCTCATCGATTATTTAACGATTTCGATTGTGCGTAATATTTCAGATCGAATATTCGGCAACGATGGTGGTGATATTGAATATCCTCCTGTTTAATTTTTTTTGCGGTTTTAGCGAGGCTGGTCTTAGCGTAACCGAAGTCTCCGGCAGCTTAACGACGAAACGAAAGTTGAAATCTGGACAGTTAATATTCGAAGATAACTTCGACGTATTCGATTCATATAAATGGCAACACGAACCCAACGGAAACTCGGTAAGTATGCGTAATATCGGTTTAAGGAAGTTTCCTTGGTTTTTTTAATAGCAAATAAAAATAACCTTAGATCCTTAGCCATAAAAGCCTGATAGATGAGGTTCATTCTGAAAATACTAGACTGAAATGGCCTCCTTTCTGCGAAAAATATTCTAACAACACTACAAACCGTTGTGAATATATGGGTTATGGATTTTTGGACCAAGAAAACTCTTGCATTATTACAAATTTTGACATAAACAGAACAAACTGTCAGATATCACAGAAACTACTTTGAAATATGTGTTGACAAATTTAAACTCATACTAAAGTCTTCCAAATAGTATGTTTACTTTTTGGGTCTGATGAATAATTTCTCTAAAAAAATATACTAAAGTTTATTTATCCGCCTTTGTTTTCAACATAAAACCTAAAATAGGAATTGCGAACCTATTCCATTTTTCTTGTGTGAGAAGATAAGGGGAATTAAGGATTTAGGAAAATTAGTGACGATAGTTATTATTCCAACTATTGTCATAGTTTATGCAACAAAGCTAAAGCATTTCATTGCTATAGTTGGAACTAAGCGCTTTTTTTCTAAATATATGCTTGGACGAATGGAAAACAATTCTTGAAGTATTTATCATAAAGTTTTGCAGTTGCATGTGAATGAGCATGAGCCATTTTGTAGAAAGCCACAAGGCTGCATGTAAATCATTTTCCCTTTTTTGAAGGAGCTTTTGTCCTATACAATTACTGGAATAATCGTTTCATTTGGATGATGCTTCATGTGCTGTTGAGGTAAATTATAGAACGCGAAATTGATATAGTCGGTACGATTTGAGATGGCATAGTCGGCCATAAAACCAAGAGAGAAGGTGCCTAACCCCGCTCCCATTTATCTACCTTTGTCTATTACGCCTCAGTGCAGGGTCTTACACTCGACGGAGATAATTACAGTAGATTAGATTGCAAAACAGGATCGCTTTTCTGAAAAACTGCTGCCGAAACTCGAGAGTATTTAATTATTATGGATAATTCACGATATCATTCTAGATTCAGTGAAAGTATATCAAATGCGTCGACAAGCAAAGAAGAAATTATCAATCAGAAAATGCTCAAAAATGTGCGTTGTAAAAACTAGTCAAAAATTACAAAAACCTGCCGTACGCCACAGAAGATATACTGCTGAAATGGGTCAGCCATTGTATATTTAATGCCACAGAATTGATGTGGGTTTAGTGCAAAAAACATATTAATGAAAATATTGTGAGGCATGATGATACTAGAGTAGTAGTCACAAAAGAAAATATAATAAAAGAATACTCTAGACGAAGAAACATTTTCAGGTAGTGGCAGTTCCAATTTTGACTCTGACGACGAAGATGTTTGATATATTTTTTTTTATTTTCCCATTTTTTATCTTATTTTAATGCGTGAATAAAGTTTTTGGACGAAGGTTTATTTAAAAAAATATCATATTTTTTTCATGTAGATTCACCTACGTAAGTATTCGCTTATCACCAAGGAACGCTCTGATCTATTATTACATAGAAAATACATGAATCCATCCCTGAGTATGAGCGTACTAGAGCGATCTCGTCTCTCTTACTCTCAACTAATGTAATCGTGATCGTCAGTGACGGCTGTCAACAGTAAAACTAGAAGCATGATGAACAATTTATTTTATTCTGACTATAATTCACATATACATGCGCATTTGGCCATAATTTCAACAATAGTTGATAGCTACATAAATTTAATTTCATTTTTCGAATGCCTGGAGGTTTTCTGACACGATTTTAGACTTTTTGTTGTCTCCGGTGGGACCTTTCTTCTCTTATCGCATTGAGAAAATGAAGTTTTTAATTTGCCCTTAACGCTAATTTGTGTTTGAAATTTTTCATTTGTTCGTTTGACAGCACCTGAAAGAGTTCCAGTGGTACACCAACAGTTCCCGTAATTCTTACGTAGAAAACGGAATTTTGCACATCAAACCAACCCTTTACAACGAAACTGGGACAGATCCTATTAAGTGAGTATGTCCATAAAGCAAAAGTAAAATTTAAGATAATAAATAAATTAAAAGATAATAAATTGGAACGGAATAGTCAAACCGAAGATTATCTATTATTTTCTAATTGAACGTCAACAATTAATGGGCCTGTTTTTTGGTCCATTTTAAAAAGAAAACTTAATTTGAACATATGTCCTAAACGTCGTAACTTTCGTAAAGTTTCCAAAAATAAAATATATTTCTTAATATATGTAATATCACTTTAGATAAATTAATGAAGTTTGGCAGACATTGATGGTACGCCACTGATTTAAAATAAAAATTATTCTAACAATCTTCAATCATTTTTAAAGAAATTTAATTTGTTGATTCTTTTTTTGCTTGAAAAAATAATCTCTTCTTTGCACGGTGATAACAATATCGTCAATATCGCAGCATGAGGAAAATTATCATTATTATTTCTTACATGAGTCATCGTCTATCTGTTTTATTAAAATACTTCAACCAACTCGAAGCACGTAGAGATGTATTTTTGAAGTCTTTATAATTATTTCTTATCAATGTAGTAGGCTGTGTCTATAAAGGCCCCCACAGACGCTCAGTTTTTAGCACAGGCCAACTGTGCAGGCCAATTTGTGCAGTTTAACTGTACTATTGCCTGTCCCACACACACGCAGTTTTGTAGCACAGTTCTTTCTATACAGCCAACTGGGTAAATTCACACTCACTAATTTTGGCACTTTGAAAGAAAATGGCTTTTCGAGACACGCATTGGGCTTGCCTGTGCAATAAAGAAAAAGCAAAAAAAGCAACGGTTGGTTCAAGGAAGCAAATGGATCAAAGATTGGACTTTTTTGACTGACCGTATTAGTGTTTCAATAATATCCTATTACCTTTATACAATACATTAATGAATCTGTGAATTTGACTTATAATAAATAGCCACTTAGAAACTTAGTTAATTTTTTTTAATGATTGTCATTTGTCCGTTCTAGTGGTAGTGCGTTATAGATTTTTTGACCAGTATAAAAGCATTTTTTTGTCCAACAGATAAATGCATTTTTTTTAAATGCTATTTTTTATTAAGAACGAAAATATAAATTTTTTATGTGAAGTATTTGAAATTGAGTAAAAATTAAGTCAGATTCAACTTAATATAATTTTCAAAATTCCTTTTCGTATTACGTAAAGGGGCTGAAGAGTCGTGTGATAGTGATGAACCAGTGAAAAATAAATAGAAACAAGTAATTGCTTATCAGATATTTTAGTAAGTTGCCGGAATAAATATATAAACTATCGCAACTTTATCACTAACTGTTCGAAATGGAAGTTCCACTTTAGATTTGAGTCAATATGAATTCCTATGTAGCTCAGCTCTACGTAAAGACCGGCAACTGTTTCTAAACAATAGTTTTATAGTTAGTTTATTATTTATACGCAGTCGATCATTACAGTTTGAAAAGGGCAAGTATTGTGTTTTATCTAAGTTGATTGTTAGTAAATTATTATCAAGCCATGATATAAGTTGCAACAAACAAAACTGTAACATCAGTAAAAGAGATGATTTTACCGGAAACATCAATAGTGAGTAGTTGATTTATGTATAAAAGGAAAAATATGGGTCCTAGGACTGTACCCTGTGGAATTCCATAGAGTACAGTTCTCTGACTACAGTTATTAATCTCTACCATTTGTTGTCGATATTTCAGGTAACTTAGTAAGTGAGCAGGTCTTCTTATATCAACTGAATATTGTTTAGTCAAAAGCCGCAAGTGCTTTTGCTAAGTCAATGAACACTGTAGCACATGGTCTTGTATTCTCTAGGCATCTATATATATTTAACAAAAGTATAGCAATGGCATCATTAGTTGACTTGTTATCAGTAAAACCAAACTGGCAATTAGATATTACATGATTTTTAGTAAAAAAGGAAACTAGCCGAACTTTTAAGGCTTTTCGAAAATTAGTTTTTTCTCCTTTTTTATATATGGATTTTATTACGGCAATTTTGAAATGAGAGAGGCACTTACCAGTTGTAAATATTAGGTTAATAATTTGGCAGAACGGCTTTATGATATGTATATGAATTTTTTTCAATAGAGAAGATGCAATTTTGTCAAACCCCGGCGCCGAAGAATGATGTTTTTGATAGACATTTTATTTTTCACAAAAAAACTTTATTTGTTATAGCAGTCCACTGATTACCTTAAAAAAATAATGACATTTGCATTCATTTATTAACGTTTTTTAGTCCGTTGCACATTTTGCCTTAAAAATAAAAACTAATTTCTTTGTAACGGTATTACAGGCATTACAAAATATATTTTCTATTTTTGTAAACTTCACCCTGTATCTCAAAAGTTAAGACGTTTAGGACATTTTTAAAATGGAACCAAAAATCGCTTTTTTAATTATTGACATTCAATTAGAAAACACTCCGTATATTAAAAATATTCAAAATTTGGGAGAGTAGGAAACTTCTCGAATCACTTGTACACTAACTGGCCTACAAACAAAATTATTTTTGGCTGATGATCTATGTTTTTTAGTAGGTATACCTTCTCTCTCTAGCTTTGTGATTTTAAATTTGGTGGCAAATGGCTAATGAAGTCAAAAATCTTTTACAGTCCAAAATTGATTGGGAGGGAATTAAATTAAAAAAACCCAAAAGGCAATTTTTAAGTTTATTTTTCAGAAGCAATAGTAAGGAGAAATGAAGGAGATTTATTTATTAATGATTTTTTATTGTGGTACAGTGTGGAAAAAAATATAATTTAACTTTACTTTTGTAACTGTCCTAACAGGCAAGAGTACAGAATTTTGGGTTTCTTTTAACATTATCTTCGGACAAGTCGATTTTCATATCCAAATATCATCATGATTATTTATTTTGTACAAGCATATTTTTACTGATAGAACCTCGCTTAGTTGAGGCATTTGTTAGGAAAATAGAAGTACAGTTGAATGAACACAAATTTAATTATATTGTAATCCTAGATGTAAAAATCACAAACCGTAGTGGACTCAAAATACTACCCCGGGGTACTCCCTTGTTGACAGTCAAAGGCCTAGAGGTTCGTTAGTTAAGCATTACTTTTTGTGTTTTGTCATTCAAAATTACGATACGAGTTCTCTGACTCCTCTGTGACGAAGCATTGAAGTGAGGATTCAATAATTTATCATGTGAAAGGCTTTGTTAAAATCAAGTAAGACCAAGGCAGCAGTTTTGTTATGATCATCAGTCTGGTAAGGGTTAAGATTCGGCTTAGGCATGATACAAATTATGTTCTGCTGCTGCTGCTATTCCTCAGTTCGACAGCCTTGTGTGTATTAGAAATACTAAGTTATTGTGGCACTTCCATTGTCTTAAGGTCATGAATGAACACGTATGGACCCAAAGAACACAGCAACAAACAATGGAAATATCTTTAGCAGTAATGAGTTCTTATATATTCTTCTTCTATAATTATCGCACACTTCTAATGTCGTTCCTTCTCGTAAAGGCATCTTCACCAGTAGTATCTATTCGATTTTGTTTTGTTGTTAAAACAAAAATGCAATTTATATGAGTATCTACTGAGACGTCCTCGATCATTTTCGTTGTTGCTACATGAAGAATAGTAAGCAAAACTACCTACTACTAGCACTTGGTAAAAAGAAACAATTTTGCAATGTAATCAATGCGAATGCCATTCTGAAGTTGCCTATTTTCCAGTGAACCAAACTTTTACCCCATTCGAAGCGCTCGAATAAGCACAGAGGACTTGTTTGCTTTCAAATATGGCTTCGTCGAGATCAATGCGAAAATCCCCTCAGGCGATTGGCTGTTTCCAGGTGAACAGAAATATAAACTATTGTACTAGCATTATAACTGGGCATTTAAGCGTTGTGGATGATGCCTTCCGAAGGGACTTACACCAAGGTATGGCCGTTATGCGGCGAAATCGACATCATGGAAGCGGCCGGCAATAAGAACTTAACCAATTCCCAGCAAGAACCGATAGGTCAGCAACGGGTCAGCAGTACCCTGCACTGGGGGCCCAGCAGAGCTCTCGACAGATGGAGGTTAACCTTTATCACCAAAAACGATCCGTCCTCCTTTAGGTAAACAGCTCGAGTTGTTTAATAAAAAGTGGGTGTGTACGTGACATTTTACAGTTCGACTTTCCGCAAGTACCAGCTCCAATGGAGCCCCCAGGGTCTGACGTTTTTCGTTGACGGAGAGGAAAGCGGCACCATAAGCACCCCCGATGGCGGATTTTGGAATTTGGGAAATTTTAATGGAACTGGTGGGTATATTCTTTTTGACGTTAAAGTGATGAAAATAAACTTTATATTGATGCTCACAAAAAGGAGCTGTTTTCGGTTGCGTTTGACTATACCTCTCCAATCGATCTAGGTGTTTATGGCAATTACAATCTCAGTAAAGTTATATTTGGCCCTGTAAAAAACGGGTTTCAATCTCGTCATGTTCATTTTATCCAGTCAAATCATTTGACACGGATGACAGCAAATTTTAACTGACCATGTATATCATCCTCAAATTAATTAAATGCAGTCCTCATGATGGGGTTTAGGTGCAATCATTATTGAAAGATTTACTTGTCGTGAAACTTATTTAGCACGTTTCATATAAAAGTTAACTTGGGATATCTGCAGGGTTGAACACAGAACACCAATTTTGCATGTATTGTAAAATTGGTTGAAATTTTGGAAAATTATTTTCACATAAGTTATTTTTACCGTCCTATGACAATTTTGGAAATTTCTTGGGTTGGAAAAGTGGTGCGAAATATTGGTTTTTAATTATGTTAGAATTTATTCTTTTTTATATGTCTTCCTCTTTTGAGTGTACAGCAGTTTAGTCTGTATATTGATGGAAATACATTTTATACACAGGCCGATCTAAATTAAGTGTTCATCATTAAAACTTTTGTTATGAGCGGAGATACAAAGTCGATTAGTAGATTAGTAGTAGAGATTAGTAGGAAACCTCTTTATATTTTTTAAAAATTGAACTGAGGTGGCTTTTACTTGATGAAAATCCATTTAACAAAAATAAATAAGAACTAAAAGTTCAGATTTTCACGAAATTATATATTTTTACATGATAATTGTTTCGACAACATCGTGTCTTTATCGAATGATTTGATAAAGACACGGTGTTGTCCATGTGGTGGAACGCGCTGTGGATATAGGTTTATGGACCCCCTTACAGACGATTTACTACATGCCCAATAGCATTCTAGAATGTCGCAGTAAAATTAAATTACATAATTGATAGCCCACTAATAATTAACACATTAAAACTAAATTTTTGTCAACTAATTTTCTATTTGGCAGGGCTGTCATTTAGCACAGCCTTCTTTGAACAATTTTCTCCGCACTTTTACAAATAACCAAACCGATTTTATAAAAAGGAGACGAAAAGATTTCATGATAAACGTTAGAGTAAAAGTTCAATCTAGATAGAGTACATTTTCCTCATTTTTTCCTAAACCATAATAGTATATTATGCAACAAGTGCGGTAAACGGCATTTGACTAACCAGTTTATTTCACACGAGCGGAGCGCAGCGGAACGCAGCGGAGCGAGTTTTTAATAAACGAGGGTTTTAAAAAGTTTACCGAACGTGTTGCATACTATACTTTTTCTACGACCGTTAGTTTTTGGGTACATTTTCGCAGAACAACACAGATGCATCACCGACATGACCGTCAGAATTGACAAAAGTCAAAATTAAAAGCGTGGGAAATATCTCCGAAAACATCCGATTGCTCCCAAAAGCCCGGAAATGTTCGAAGTGGCTCGGATTCGTGGCAAACGAAACTGACGTGGTAAAGTGACGCTTCCCGCACGCTAAATCGGTGCGTAATTAGCTATTTTACAGACGGCAGTAGAAAAATTCAATTGTTTGTCTGTTTCCACCATCGTAATCAGTGGAGAAAATGCTAACTTGCTAAAAGTTAACTTAACTTAGATCAGCCGGTATATTATATATCATGGAATATAGTTTTCCATGATTTTGGTTACGCCAGACAATATCAAAGTTACATACGTGAAATTATCAACATGGAGTGATTTATTCAATAAACTAACTTCGGTTTCATAATTCTTATTAATTAGAATACATTGTCAATGTTTCCTTTAACTTTCTGGACAATCATATCTACCTCTACACTATTAACTCATTTTTTCAATGAATATTTAACGGTATCTGGGCATAATTTTAAAATAATGACCTAAAGACGCTGAAAAATGTCGATTTGACCAACTGTCAGCGGTCATGTTGATTTTACCGGTTGATGTTGGTTTCAAAATGGCTTGTATTATTATAATTATAGTTAAGGCCTCTATAAACTATAACTAAATTTGGATATTATGACATGTCTATAACAAGAAATGCACAGTTTCAAATAATTGCTTGAATTGCATGGCTCATAGATAATAGCTGTAGCTGGAGGCAGGTGAAAAATTAAACAATTTGTGTATCTGTTAGGTTTAGACTCACTCACTCTGGTTTTGGGAAACAAACTAGACGAGTCAGGGGTTATTTTCTATATTTGCGTACCCACCTACAGGGGTTAACGGAAGCCACCGAGGAAATCTTTTAATACAAAAGTTGTACAATATTTGCAGCATTATCTTCTAGACTTGTAAACGAACACATATGCGCATCGCAAAGATAACTTTCTCCTGATTTCAAAAATATATAGATTGTTGATATTTTTATTATTAAAAAAAAGATAATAATGCAAAAATTATACAACTTTTGTATTGAAAGTGTTCTCGGTGATTTCCGTTAATCACTGTGGGTGGATAATTAAATATAAAAAATAAACCACCACGTGGTGATTCTGTAGCCTTCCTTCATCTGAGGCTTACGCAACGAAACACCAATTGGACTTGATGTTTTTTTAACGCAGTGACGTTACAATATTTTTAATATATTGCTAATTAATCGGTGCTAACGGTTTTTTTAAATATAAGAGTAAAAACAAGAACATCCAGAAGGTCACCAAGTTTAGATATCTCGGTAGTTTGATAGCTGAAGATCTAGATCCAGACTTAGAGATACGTAGCAGGAAGGAGCAAGCCAGAATAGCATTCATTAATAAGAGAACCTTGCTAAGCAAAGGTGGACTTAACGCTTTATAAAATGTTACATTTATGGTTGGTAATGTCGTGGGCTGTATTTCGTGATTGGATTGTACGTAGAAAAATACTCAAGCTGCTTATGTGAAAACCCCTCGAGCAATGGCGGCAGGCGAGTTGCACCCGGGTTTATTCGGCATGCGAGGTTGTCACGTTTATTTACATTCTCAAAAAACATGACATGGAAATTAACATTATAAATTTACTGCTATATGGCGTAGAAACGTGGGCCATAAAGGCCAAAGGCCGACTGGAGGCCTTTGAAATGTGGGAATTTTGAAGACTACTCAAAATTCCCTGGACAGATCACTCAACAAATGTTGAAGTGTTAAATCGAATGGACAGAGAATGGAAATTGTTGCCAATAATAAAAAGCAGAAAAACTGCCTATCTGGGTCATATAATTCGAAATTCCAGTACCAATTTTTAAAACACATATGGCTAAAAATCATAAGGGATTGGACAAATCTCGATGCTTGCGCACTCTTTGGAGCCACACAAGATCGAGAAAAACGGTTTTCAAATATTTTTTTGGTTTTCAAGTTCACTTTTTTTTGTCGAACTCTAGCTTAGTATAATGAAAAAAATCAAAAATAAACGCTTTTTTGATTTTAGGTTTCGCAAATCCATGGATTAATGGCACAAACCTAGCTCCGTTCGATCAGAAATTTTTCCTAATTATCAACCTGGCGGTGGGAGGTACGTCCTATTTTTCAGATAACAGTGTCAACGCAGGAGGTAAACCTTGGCAAAATAACTCGCCCAATGCCAGCGCGGACTTCTGGAACGCCAGAAGTCAATGGTTGCCGACTTGGAATCCGGAATCCGACGATTCCCACTTTCAGATAGATTACGTACGCGTGTGGGCATTATAATTTGGAAAACCACGAATTTCCTTTTTAATCTGATTTTTGTAGTACATTTTTTTGATAATATGTTTTGCTACATAAGTGCGTACGGTGATTTGTTCGAAGTATACCTCAACGAAGCTCTACACGCGAAAAACAAAATGGTTCACATATGTTAAGTTCGATTTGAGGATAAGTAAGCTTTGCACATACTCGAGACTAAGCTGGCTTAAAATTATAATGGCAAATTCTCGCTATCTTAAGTTTATTCGACAAAATGAAATGCTTCGTTTGAGTATTTAAAATTTTTTAAACAAAAATGTAGGTCATTCGAAATAAATATTCATATACAGTCTCCGCGTAAACATTTTTTTATATATATTGGTCCTACCTAAGACAGTCCGAAAAATTTGAAAAAAAATTATTGAGCAAATCGTCCATGCAATTGTTCAAAAGGGCGTTTCTTAGGCCCTATAAGGAAGACCACCCGATGGCATGACAAAATAGGTAAAAAAGGCAAGTCCAGGGATAATTTTATGCCCATCGAAGTTATTGTAAGAATAATGAATAACATTTTATTTCAATTTACAACACCTGTCAGCCCAGATGTTAAATTTCCGTTTTATTTTGTAAATTAGAGATTAATAACAACCCAAGTTTTGGAACAATAAAAAGATAAAAACGTGGACAGGGTTTTTCGAAAACCTCTTTAAATTTAAAATACTCTCAATACCCTCCAAGCTGCCATTATCAAAATACATCTATGGCAAGAAGCTAAGTGGCAATCTGGTTCACCGATTATACTCGTATGTTCAGTATACTCAAAAAAACAATTAAAATTGTAATTTTGTTTATCGTTTATTGGAAACAAATCTCGTTGTAAGCCGATTTAATAATATCGCCCGCTTTTTCGGCCACCATGATCGTGGGGGCGTTGGTGTGGCCGGAATTTAGTTCGGGCAAAACGCCAGCATCGATGACCCTTAAGTCCTTCATCCCGTGAACCTGTAATCTCGAATTAACGACCGACGTCAGAGGATTGTTGCCCATGCGAGTAGTAGAAACTGGATGGAGTATCTGCAACATCGAGCGTCATACTTATCAGGCAATTCGCAATTATCAATTATATCAGAATAAATACAATAACAATTAAGCACCAATTATAAACCATATGGTACAACGTCGATGGTTCTTTGTTACTTTTAATAGCCTGAAAAGGTGAAGAAATTGTGACAAAATCAACGTGACTGAATTTAAGTTTAACAAGTAAAAAATATTGAGCAGCTAGCAGCTATACATTTAGGGAAGACAACATCTACATAATCTAAAGATAAACATACAAAATCTACAATATAATAACTTTAATGAAAAAATATGCAAAACTATTATTTGAAGTTATGACTGAAATTGTGACAGCTCTCACAAATGTTCTAAAGAGTCCGAAGAAGTCCATCTGACTTAGCTCGTTACTATGAAATTACATGGACAATCAATTGTAGAGTTTATTCCGTCTGCAGAGTGGTACATGTGCAAAATGTACGCTAGTCACTTTCCAAAATCTTTTGTGGTACGTTTTACTTTGCTAGATTACATTAGATTATATTCAGATTATAGGAGCCAGCAATCTGTCCGTCACTGCGAGCCAGATGATCTGTAGTGACTCTCTCCATAGCTATGGAGAGTTACCAGGTTCGTTTCTCTGACGAGAGACTACCTAACTTCGATAATAGCTGCTTGGTGTAGACCATTGCCTCTGGTTTGGTTAGATGGAAAAATTCACTCTCGATAGGCCTTCACACTGACATAATATGTGTATGGCTGTTTCGTCCTCTTCTGGACAGAATCTGCATGTTTTCTTCCACTGCTATTAGTCTTATGCCGGCAGTTGCCCGTCAGTAGGCCTACCATTATTCTTTACTGCGATTATTTTGTTAGTTTCTTGGCTTGTCTTTGTCCTTCCTTGTCTCTCTACCATTGCTGGCATTTTTTTCCAATTTTAGGTGTGACGCATTATTGTGCTGGACCGCACAGCTTCTAGTGCCTCTAGTATTCCTTCCTTGCTTTCTGATCCGCCTGTGTATAAGATTATATCTGAACTTATGGGTGGGCCTTGAGTGATTTGCAAATTATGATATCAATATGGGGTGAAATTCATATTGGGATCTTAACAAAATATAAAAGCCTCTGAAGTCCACATTGCACACTCCAATGGACAACTGAAAACTCTGGTCTTCCATACCGTTAAACATGACAAGGTTCCTGCTGTGCAATAAAAAAATAAATTTCCATAAGTAACTTTAAGCAAGTGTGGTTAATGAATAAGTTGAAAAACAGAAGGCCCAAATGAGGATAATTCAGGCACACCGGATGGGAAAAGAAATTTGTCGTTATTGCCTACAACAAAAGCGACTGATGCTCCATCTCCGGTGAAAACTATCTACTAAAACTACTATCAAACAAGAAACAAAAAGAATCACTCACTTTTCTTACCAAAATGGTATGGTCGAACAATTTCTAAAAAAAAAAATGGTTGTAGTCCGAGATATTGCTGCTCAAAGTTGGACGAACGGGAATTTTAAAAATTTTTCCAATAATTTTAACGATATTCCATTATAAATAAGAACCTGATTTTTTTGACAAAATTTGTTGGTTTGGGGGTAAACCGAAACATTTAGGTGTGATTCTGTTTTAACTGTGACTTTTTACGTCTTTTCTTGTTTGTTCCCACTGGTGATTAATTCATAATTTAATAGCTAATGAAATTTTTGTTTAATTAGATGATCATAAAAATATTTAATCTTTTTTTATATATAATTAATTTTGTCATTCAGAGAGAACCTACAGTATATCAGCCAACCGTGTCATATCCATTTCTGAAATTTATCTCTAAATATATATTTATCTATAAATATACGTTTATCTATAAATATAAACAATTGAAAATCATTGGCACTTTCTTTTATCATTGAATTCTGGTTCAATAACTTTTATCTTTAAAATTCAACGAATTGTAGAATTTGAATTTATACGACGCGAGCGCCACCTACCATCATGGTGAAACTAAATTATCTGAGTACTGTTTACAAACGTGGAGTTGATCAACTAGTGCAAAGTGGAACGCAAAATTTCAAATTTATTTCTCGTTCAGATTTTTACTTTTGCAGTAAAATATATGAATAATATACATAAAAAACATTAAAAGTCTAGTATTAAAATCAAAATTATAACACCTCATTCTGGAGAGATCTTCTGCACTTGAAAAAAATAGGTCAGATTTTCACTGGGTTTATAAAAACCAAAAATCAAAATTGAAGCCACACATACCTTAGTTCAAAAGTTGACAGGTAAAATGTTACAAAGTATTAAACTGAAAATTTGATTTGCAAATTTTTAAAATTGGAGCCTAGTTTAAAAGTTGACTGGCAAAAAATTACGGGGTGTTAAATCATCAATTTCATTTTCAAATTTTTTATTTAACTTAACAAAGGATTTTGGATTAATTTCAGTGCAGTTTTGTTCATATACGTAGAAAGCTAAGTGCTGAATTATTTTTTCACAAAAATACATGTCAATAATTCTAATGAAACTTTCAAAGAAAAATGCATAGATGTTAAATCTATTAACAGTTTTTGAAATATTCCAGTTTCATAAAAAAATTGTATTTTATGTATTTTATAGTGTCCATCCATGTCTATAAACTAATTATACAGTAAAAACGATAATTAACGTGGTTAGTAATAATTATTCCATTTTATTTAGATACCAACGTCGAACCAAAGTGAGGTGCAAAAATTTTAGTCCCAAGGACTACAGCATGCCCTTTTAATTTGATACATGACATTACCGTTCTTTCGCAGTCAGACACGGCTGGCTTGCGTTGTACTTACGCTGACGCTGTAGGTCTTAAAAGAACAGAACCACCATTCCTTCGAAAATCTCTCGTGGTTATCGTCACAGACCGGTACCGGTGGATGTCTAAAGGTCGCCTTATACGTTTTGAACGTGTCCGTCTCGTTCAAACGCATTATAAACTGAACGCCCCTATATAAAGTCTGTAAGTCAGCTTCGTCCGACAAATAATTCGGATCTATCAGTGGGAAATCGAAGATGCTGCTGGACTGCAGCGTTACTTTGCCGACCGACTTCGGATGTAAGAGGACCAGGGGAAACCAGATGTCGTGCAAGGCATCTACGTCCATGATAAACTCCTCCTTCATTCTGCAAATTTGAGCCGTTATCTGCGCTGCGATCCCAGAGATAATTAATAACAAACGGATTTAGTAATCGAAGGTTATCCGTGGTAGTCGGGACTGTAATCATATATTCGACGTCTGGTCGATCCACCTTCGAACCGCTGAGATTGACGAAGCTGACCATTTCGAGAGCAGAGGTCAAAGGTCTCAGGTTGTAGGTGTAGTCTTCAATATTGTCGTCCACAGTTTGGTTATAAAACGTTTGGTTCGATCTGAAACAAGACTTGAGAAGGTTCGATTCGCAGTGACAAAAAAAAGTTATTTTAAACTTAGTCGGCACGATTGGCATAGCAAAGTATAAAATGCCACACAAAATAAACCAGATTGTTCATCTTGCTTTCACTTATACATCAACAGATGTGGTTCTGCCATAAACGCCTATCTGATCAATGCAAGACAGCCGCCTTTAAAGATCAAAATTTGTTAAAAAAACTATTGTACGAAAGCTCTGCCCAGGAAATTAAAATTAAAACAATACCAGAAAAATCTGAAAATTAAGAAAATATATATCGAACCGTATAAAATATAATTTACCATCCTAAAATTGGAACTGCTACTGCCTTATGCTTCGTCTATGTTAGTGGTGGTACCGTTATATCAAGTGTATTCTCTTCTTCACAGTATTCTTTTATTATATTGTCTGTATGTGTTATGCAACTGATCCGATTTTCTTTGGTTGTTGCTGTAAATGTTTTGCACTGAGCCCACACCAATTCTATGGCATTAAATATACAGTGGTAAGGAGGCAATCTAAAAATTTGACGACGCATTTTAGCAAAATTTCGTCTGTAGCATACGGAAAGTTTGTTTTGTAATAATTGACAATTTTTAACAACTCACATTTTAGACCCTTTTCTGGGTAATTAATCCGCTTACTGCGTAGCCAATTAATAATTTCTTCGTTCTTTGTCGATGCATTTGGTACACCTTCACTAAGTCTAGAATGATATCGTGCATTATCCATAATAATTAAAAACGGTCTTTCCATTTTCGGTAGAAGTTTTTTGAAAAATGCGACCCTGGAAACCACTGTAATTATCTGGTCCAACTTTCTATGTTCTATGTTGTAGCTCTCTCGGACTATTTTATAATTTTTAATCGGTTGTTGATGCCGACGTTTCGTCGATCATTCTGTTGTCTTCTTCAGAACCTAACTGAAACTGGCACACATTCTACTCTACATTGTTTGATGGGCCGGAGCTAAAGAATTATGCAATTGCTGATGAATTTATTTATTTTTAACTCTCTTTCATGATTTTTGAGCTCAGTGTATGGAATGCTCAAACGGAATTTTCTCCTTGAAGATCGAACATGTTGGTGCATTTTTGGACAAAGTTTTCTTCTCAAATATAATATAAATATAAATATATTCGCGATGACTGGTGATAGTGAAGAACCCATAGCTGTTCCCGACGTTTGTTGAAAAATTTGACCCTTATATGGAATTGCTCCTGATTTTGAAAATGATTTAAAAAAGATTATTGCTTTATCGACATTAAGACAATTAGGTTTTATAATAAGAATTTTATTTTTGGCAGAGCTGATTTAGCTTTTTTTCGTTTTAATATTTATATGTGTGGGAATTATTATTCTTAATTGTGGGGGGTGCCAAGATATTTGTTATATGGGAAAATTGATTAATTAAATACCTTTTATTTCTAGAATTTTTATTTTTAGAAATTTTGCTTTACGTGGCATACCATTTTTATCAGGATTTTATTCTAAGGACTTAATTTTAGAAAGAATAGAAACAGGCTATATGAATATCTATATTCCAGACAAGCATTTTTCAATGAAAAGAAGAAGGTTTGGTTCCAAATTCTGTAAAATATGGTTGAGAGTTTCAGAAATAGGACACTGTCTATTTTGTTACACTGTAGACACCATAACGTTATTCCTAATTTTCTTGAGGTATCCCACCATATCAAAACTCATATACTTACAAAACTCTTCATAAATCTACTTTTGCTTTACTTCGAGAAAGAATTCATCATACCCGTAAAGAGATATACCAAATCAATAAGACTCTTGTGCCTCTAGATTTTGAAATTGCTTCCATCTTATTCCCATCCGACTTCGATACCCTTTCAAACAATGAGATAGTTTTGCCGCTCTGTAAACAAAAGAGTTGAAAACCGATGATTTTTGGACGAAGTGGTGATGTGACAATGTTACGTTTTAGATACCATGAAGTTATCCCTAATTCTTATAAAATATCTCATCACGTCAAAACCTCTTCTGCTTATAACACTCTTCGTAAATCTAGTTGTGGTTTACTTCGAGAAAGAATTGATTATACTCATAAAGACATAGAAAAAATCAATCAATCAATCTCTTTTGCCTCTACATCTTGCAACATGATACATGACAAAGCTGAGAATCTTCGTTTCTCTTCTACCCAGAATCACATTCAAATTTTTGAAAAACTAACGCCAATACTAGTGAAACGATCAAACTGTTCCCAACTATCAAACACTGTGGTAAATGTATCGTAGCACCACCTTTGTGAGAAGGAAAAATTGTTCTTGCAAAAGTTGCAACTTCGTCCTTGCCTCACGCATTTTCTTCAGCACAAAGAGCCTACTCAGGATTTGATAAAATATCAACGAAATCTAAAGTTTTTAAAAAGAAATTATATATTATATTATTAAATCTTTTTTTAAATATAACATTAATATAATAAATATAAATAAATACAATCTAATTGAACTGTCAAAATATATCGCTTTTCTAGTTTTTTGCTTTTAACTCCAAAACGATTCAAAATAGATACGGTTATGTTATAACAGTTTCAGATCAAGAATGAATCGCTCTTTTCATTGCCACAATAAAACAGAAAGTTAAATTTAAAACTTACGCAAAATATGCGTAATTTTCTAAACACCCTGTTGTAAACAAAATTTCAGCGTTTTATCTAAATGGTTATGGAAAAAGAGAAGTTGAAAATCAAAATGGGTGGAAAACTAATAGAACAAGTAGTTAGGAATTATGTCTGAAGAAACAGTAGAACAGGATACAGAATTAAATAAGAAAGGGAAATAAGTTGTACTTATGCATGGAGTAAGGGGCTCATACATAAAAAGGATATATTCAAGGAAGTTTACAAATCAATTCTTACATATGGCTCCGAGTCATAGCGATTTTCAAGAGCAAAATTGGAGAGATGCTTGAGGAGAGTTAAAGGAATACCCAGGAAGGACATAATTAGAAATGCAGATATAAGAGAAAAGGTTAAATGTGGAATGCATGGAAAAGAAACAATTTCATTGGCGGGGCGATTTCCAGAGATTAGGCAGCATTGTACCGGTTAAAAGAGTTTGACAGATTAAAATGCAGGGAAAAGAGGAAGACCCAGAGAAATTTAGGACATAACTGTGGGAAAGATTGTGAAAAAGAGTGGAAGAACATGGGTAGAAGCTGGAAATTTAGCACTAAATAGAAAAGGCTGGACACTTTTTGTAGATAATTAGCTAGATTTTATGTCAAAATTTTACCATTACACAATACGGGTAAAAAGGGACTAGATTATAAATAGATAGATTTTTTTCGATTTTTTCCTAGAATCAAAAAATCTAATAATATACAGGGCATTCCTTTTAAAAAAAATTAAGCTGGTGTCTGGTTCGACCACAACCTCCTACGACCACAACCCATTTTTTACTCTCTTTATCTGTGTGATTCATGTGCTGTTTGTATGATAAAACTTACAATGCAAAAGATAAAATATATGAAAGATGATCTTTACACATGGTAATAACAACTTCGTATTTACCTGTAAAATAGAGCAGGATAATAAACGTGGTCCGCTAAATGTTCTCCTACCGGCAAGTCTTGGATAACGTCGATTCCTAGCTCGCCTAAGTGTTGCTTAGGTCCGATACCGGACAGCATTAGCAATTGGGGTGTATTGACCGCGCCGGCTGATAAAATAACTTCTTTCTTCGATCGCGCGACGTATCGTCTCCCGTCTTTGATGAACTCTACCCCGTAGGCTCGTTTCGACTCGTCGATCAGTATTGCAGTGACGAAACTCCGCAGGCTCAAGTCGAGGTTTGGCCGTTTCTCGAAAAAATCTAAAAATGCCCGCGAAGTGCTCGCTCTCTTGTTATAATTCAGGGAAAACTGCATCCGACTGACTCCTATCGGATTTGGTCCGTTGTGATCCACATTGCTGTAGCCCAAATCTTGGAACGCCCCAAATATCGCAGATTGCTGCCGTAATTACAGTCCATCATATAGTTATGCTCGATTTACGTGAATTGAAAGAGGATAGAGAAAAAATCTTAACCTTCGCATCATTCCACACGGTCAAGTTAAAGATAAAAATATAACTTAATGTGAAATACGAAAACTTATGAATTATGAAAGTTTTAGGATTTTTTGTGTTTTATGGTGTGAATTTTTAAAATAATGAGTTGAAACTTAATATACCAAAAACACGATAATAAAATTATAAAAAATAATAAAACGTTTTGCAATACAATGTCGGGTTGGGCTGGGCACTCTTTTGAACGTTTCTTGTAAACCATTGCTATCAACATTCAAATAAATTGTAAAAAATATTTATTGCTTACAAAAAAAAGCCGGAGATCGTTAAATTGTTTAAAAGTTAAATTTTCTTTTTAATTTATTTATATAAGAGTACTAATTAAATTTAATTTTTATTGTTAAGCTAACCTGAGCCCTTCCAACACATAGACGCTTTTTTGGTACTTTTGTACTATATGTGACCCAAACTGGAAATAAATAACTAAAGGTTGTGTCAAACTTACGAATCCGGCTGTAGGTCGTAGAACATCTACGTGCATATACCCTCCATTTCCGTGGTAACCCTCATCTCGGCCCTCGAAGACAGCATTTTCCGACTTTTTGAAGTAGTGCAGGACGTCATCAAACGACCACCCCTCGTTGCCAAGTTGTTCCCACCTGTTGTAATCCTCAGGATGACCTCTGGAGTAGATACCTAAATTGATTGTGCTAGAGCCGCCTCTGGCTTTCCCCCTTGGCATAATGCACTGATTATTGGGCATCGCTGGAAAAAGTTGCGATTCTTACAAACACTTTTATTTGATTTAAATTTTTTATCCAGTTCCCTCATGACGAAAACATTCAAAAAAGTTAGGTGACAGCTTGCAAATGGGCAATAATTGTAAAAACTGCCAGAGTCTATTCTAGACATTTTGATGAAACTCCTTACCAAAGTAATGTGCGTTTTGAACTTTTGGGCTACGCCACTGCAAAAATAGAGGGCTATCAGGCTCTAAACAGTCGAATTGATATAAAAAATAGAAGTGATTTACTTGAGACTCTTTTAGAAAGCAGGGAAGTTCCTTTTTTTTGATGTGCCCTTTAGTGCTTTAGAGGGCTCCAGCATAAAAAAATCTTGATATTGAACATTTGACATTTGAACTTTTTACTTGTACTTGATTTTCAGGATTACTTGTCACCTCCATTTTTAAGTTTTAACGTATTTCAAAAACAATATAAGTTAACTACATCTAACTCAAAATTTATTTCTGAGTTATGAAAAATTATTCTTCATTATTAATATTTTTTAATTTCGAGAATGTTTTGCTATTGCTTTGTTATGAGATTACTGCAATTAAATGGCATAAAAGTCGTTTGATTTCTGCCACGATACATGTTTTATTTATATTAATATATCATGGTATATTGCAAACAGCTGCCTTTTCTCTTTGCAATGACTACTAAGATTCACTTCAACCCGTAAACTCTCTATGCTAGAAAGACAAATGTGTTTACTTTCAAGACTCTTGTTCATAATTCCCATTTTATTCGCTTTTAAAACTGTTCATTTATAATTAATCCATAGAATATTATAGAAAAATACAGTGATTTATACTAAAATTATTTAAAAAAAAAAATTTTAAAAAACAGATCAGCACCTAGATTTTTTTTTATAGTTAATGAAATGGTATCCAAATCCGTTATTGTAATATCAAAACTTCGTTTTAAATATTGGCGCCTATTTTTTCATTAACTTAAAAATCTATGTAACGACTTTTCAATGTTTCTACATATTTGGTTTCTAGAAATACAACAGCAATTTGCGTGCAAATTTTAGCAATAGCAATGTAAACAAGTATCATATCCATTAGTACCCGGCATCAAATTCAAATTTTTAGCTCCGCGTGACGTCATGCACTCGCCGGAAGAATCTAAAACGGCGATCTGTCATATTTTTGTTTGTTGTGTCATGCGCAACACAGAATGCATGTGTAACTGGTGGTCTAACCACTTGGCGCTATTCGTATTCGTTAAAAACTTGCATATTATCATGTCATTGAAACATTCACATAAAAACTTCAATTGAAGTGTGAAGTTAATGCTAACAAATATTAAGTTGAAATTGGAAGTACAAGGAGAAAATGTAATTATAATAAAAATATTAAAAAAATAGAAACACCAATATAATAGAGTAAAAAACAACACCGCGATATTATTCGCACTGTCAGGATTACAGTATTCAGTTAATATCTAGAAAACGATTGTGGCCTATTTTAAAAAATATGAATTTTGCTTGAGAAAAAAGAAAAACGGTCAAAAGTAGTAAACCTCCAAATTAATTCTTAAATAATGAATACTATACTTTTTCTACGACCGTTAGTTTTTTGGTACATTTTCACAAAACAACACGAATACATTCACTGACACGACTGTCAGAATTGACAAACGTCAACATTCAACGCGTTGGAAATATATCCAAAAACATCCGATTGCTCCCAAATCCGTGCGGTAAAATCCCGGAAATGTGCGAAGTGGCTCGGATCCGTGGGAAACGAAACTGTCGTGGTAAAGTGACGCCTCCCGCACGCTAGATCGGTGAGTAATTAGGTATTTTACAGACGGGATTAGAAAAAATCTGTTTACGCACTACTTTCTGGAAATGCACACTGAGCTTCGTTTTTCAAGATTTCTATGAAACGCGAGAAATTCGTACCGATTTTAATAAGACGGTATATTCGAGTGTTTTGAAACACCATTAGTACTCGATAGTTTAAAATAAAATTGCTAGAGGGCGCAATTCGCAATTATAACGTTAATATTTTCTTCCATTTCAGAGTAATTGCCAGAAGAATACTCTTTTAGTTTCATCGTTTCTTACCGAAACACATGTTCTTTTGTGCGGTGGTATTGTAACCCCAATTCATATCTGAATAAAATAAATGAGCTGCCAATCCGACAATGTCGCTGAAGTCGTTGTCATTTCCGCCAGCTTCTAGAAGCAAGATCTTCCAGTGGCGAATCTCGGATAATCTGTTGGCGAGGACGGCACCCGCAGATCCGGCACCGACCACTATAAAATCAAACTCCCCAAATTCTGAAATGGATAACATTTTCATCACTTCATGAACACACAGCCAGATCAAATTATATTGGGGTATCATCTGGTGTTCCTCAGGGTGGTCAACTTCGCCTTTAATCTTGATTATTTATTTTAACAATATTGCTAATTAGAAACACTAATTTTTGTTTTATGTCGAAAATTTACTGCAGGAAGACCTGAATAGACTGAATATTTACAAAATAAATAAGAGGCTGAATTTATCTTAGAACGCATAATGTAAGCATTGTGAAATGGTTAAAGATCTTGAGACCTGGTTGAATGAGAAACTGACTATTAACATGCATACAGTGTATCATTGTAAAATCTTTGTTTATGATTCGATTTTGATACCGCTAGCAGCATCTGTTTTCAAAAACCCAAGAGCGAAATTAAAATACTTGAACCATGAGCACCACTTTTAACTGATAATTCTCCAAGCCATTCAAACGAATTTTTCTGCTTTAATTAAACCAACTTATTACTTGTGCCCAACATTCCAAATTTAGATAGATGTTTGAGAAAAGAAACAAACAATAACAGAGTTTTGGATAAACAATAATGCCATAGACACATAAACAAACACAAAAAGGGGTATGGAAGAACATTTGGCCATTAGATGGGGTAAATGTTAAAGAAGTAGGACAAGAAACAGCAGCAAACAAGCAAGAATAGAAAAATTTTGAAACTAGTGATTCTGAGAAAAGCAAAAAGAAATATCAAAAAAGTTCTAAAATCCAGTTTGACCACTATAACGGAAATTATGGTCAAATTTACTATTTATAAATCTGGTGGTAATTCTAGTTTTCTATATTCCTTAAGTACTTTTGATATGAGATCAGTGATGTTTTGAATGTGAACAAGGACAACAGTGGCAAGTGTTAGGTTGCATTCGGGCTCATGGTCTTTAGAAGATTATAGTGAAATGTGTATGATGGAACGCTTAATATCTCTAATATGGAAATTATTAGAGAGAAGAGAATGTAAGGTATTTTAATTCTGGGCTCAGTGACTCAGGTTGAGTTGTACGGTGTGCACTGGTTTCCTGTAAATCCAATGACCCAATGTTAGTTCTGATTTTCTATTGATGATAATAATCATGAGAGCAAATAACAAGAATTAAAACACCTCACATCTGCTCGTCTCTCTTGTAATTTCCATTAAGCATCCCATCGCAAAATACCCTTCACCACAATCTTCCAAAGACACGGAGTCTCAAGGCAACCCCATACTTGCCACTGTTATCCTTCCTTACATTCAAAGTATCACTGACCACATATCAAAAGATCTCAGGAAATATAACTTCGAAACCAGATTTACAACTTGTCCAAAAATATCTCAACATCTTTGATCCGTCAAAGACAAAATTCCTTTTTGAAATACCAGGAGTTTACAGCATTCCATTCATACGCGGCAAAGAATACATTCGAGAGCCAGGACGAAAAATATCAACGAGGCTCATAGAATATGAAAGAGCCTTAAGACTACGATAAATAAACTCATCAGCAGAACCGGACATTAAATATTCGATAGAACTAAAATTCTTGCACATAATCAAGTATTCTACCGACGATAAATCCGAGAACCTATAGAAATCTATAAGCAACCAAACAATCTTAACCGCGACTCAGGTCTTTACCTGTCACTAATATGGGAATCAGTCATCCCAGACGACGCAGGAGGAATCCAGAAGATTTGTAAATAGTATTGCAGTAGCAAGTAGTGGAAGCAGTGAAGTAGTGGTTTTGAAAAAATATGGTCAAATATATTGAACATTTCCCACATTTTGACAGGGGTTCGAAGGCAAGACTGTGTGTCATGGATGCCTTATGATGCGATAACCTCGTTTAACATTGTTTAATATATGGCCTCCTTTCTACATGAGCAGTTTCAGATTATTAGATTTTGCCTAGTTAAATTAAATTTGAGAATTGTGGATGTTACCTTTATCACTGTCAATTAATGTGACTTTACGAAATTTGAGACGAAATCGCACTAATTATGCTTGTCAGTCTCCTATAAAAAAACTTTATCGTTTTCAAAAGCCAATTAGGGAAACAATTTAATTTTATCGTATAAATGATTGTCGTTCTTTACAGTTGCTTTCAGATTCTTGTCTGATGTTTATAGATAGATACTAGATAGTATCAGCATATTATAATTTGCCTTAAACTCTTGAGTTAAGTTTATCGATAAATAAAATCTTTTGAATATCGGAAATCGTCAGAGATAGAGAATAGATCAAACTAGGGCATAGTTGCGTATCGATAAGCGCGATAATAGAAGTAATCTTTGCCACTTCTGGATGTATGTCCGGAATCTCAAATTTCCGGCTTTGACTTTATCAATTTATTTTATTTTATATTATTTATTTATTGTTCTTGTATTTTTGAGCTTCATCGTTCCGTCTTTATCAAACCATCAACAATTTTATTTTTTATTCGATTTTTGCAGCTCCTTTGATCAGAGAGGTCAGAGAAATAATGTAATGACACTTGTACAGCCAATATTAGGTATCTTAAAAACTGGGAAGTTAATTTATTCTCATCACAGATTATCACACTATATAATAAGCTAAGGAAATCATGTACCTCTACAGATCATCAAAGTTCTTGCTAAGACACCTTGTAAGAATAATATTTTCTCGAGAACAATAAAAATTGGAGAAGTATAATAGTTTTACTGGGTCTCGATATAATAAATTCGCTATCTTTATCAGTAATGAAAAAGTGTTTCGTCAGAAACGCTCATAATTGGAAAACCTTTTGGAAATGTTAACAATAAACAAGACAAGCCTTACCGTTGGTCGATGAATCAGCAGTATAAGCGATTTTTCTGTTATCGAGTGGCAGCCTGTAGCGCTTGGATTCGGAAATACTTTTCTTCACCATTTCGGAAAAATCGTTAAAGTTTGTGTAGTCCGAACTGGCAAACGCCAGAAATGCTATTAAAATAGTGCACACGGTCGTCGTACACATTTCCGTGGAAGAAAACTGAAAAAATGGTATAAAAAAATACCAAACAAAAATTTTGGGGAATGGTTTATATATGACGTTAATCTCGTGATAAAGTTCCTAAATATTTGAATATCCGATTCCAAGAGCAATTAATGAAACAATTAATATTGTGCATTTTGAATAATTTATTTGCGCAAACTTTGTATGCGTAACAAATCTAGGTCAAGTTTAGTGTGTCCTATAATGTTTATGTTTACGTAGTTTTATAGAGATACGCGTTTCGTATTACATCAAGGTTTCTCCGATTCGATAAAGCATTTAGGGATTTACTGAAGTCGTGCATGTTACAAATTCATATAAATTATACAATTCCGAAATGGTTACTTTACGCCCCTGTTATTATATGACTCTGCAATTTTCTTTAATTACTTTATGTATAAGATGAAATATATAAATTGTTGTTTAACACATTGAAACCCACAAGACTTTTGTGTAGTACGATTTGCGATAACATAGTCGCTCATAAAACCAAGAGAGAAGGTGTGACAGTGTTTTACCTGCCTTGACTTACGCGCCTGACAATTTTTTTTTGTAACGATCAGTCATCAGCTATACATTTACCGATCTTTTTAAAGAGAAAGCCCTCGGCATCTTCCATCTAAAACCAAACTTATGCAAATAAGATTTTCTTAACTAAACTAACCAAAACTAACATTGAAAACCTACGCACACAGATCGATACCTTAAGGGATTGTCACACCACTATTGAGACCAAAAATCGTCAGTTATCAAGTCGCAAACTGAATTAAAACGTCTAACATCTACTCTCCTCTGTAATAATTTACACATTAGAGATATTAAGCGTTTCATCACAAAATACAATTCACCGCAACCTCCCAAAGAAAATGAGCCCGAAACCAATCCCATACTTGCTACTACGCTCCCTTCCTACATATAAAACACCACTCACCACATTTTAAAAGTTCTTCAGAAATATGATGTTCAAACCAAAGACAAAATTATGTTGAGACACAACGAGCTACAAACTCATCAGTAGTTGCTGAAGACCATCATGAAACCCAAAAAAAATCCATCATAATAGGTCTCGCAGACAGAGCAATAATGTTATTCGATACAGAATTTACACCATACCTAATTAAAAAAGCAAAACGCGCACTTCTAGAACATAATTATCCCAAAAACTTAATTCATAATATCTATATGTATATGTATATATATATATATATATATATATATATATATATATATATATATATATATATATATATATATATATATATATATATATATATACATATGATGACACTATATTCCGGGATATCATCCGTTCGCTTGTTGAACTCCGACTCGAGTCTTGCATCCGACTGGAATCCTGCAGACGTTTCACCAAAATCTCACTGGCCATCTTCAATGCTCGCGCTCCGAAAACACTTCCAACACTCACTTCTCCAAAATCTCACTTGGCAAAAAGGCAAAATATTTTATAATAAAATAATAAAAATATTGTGAGGCAAGACACGATTATATTTTATATCTCGGTAACGGTAAGTCCTAAGAGATCGTCGTTGGCACCGAGTTGATCAGCGTCGAAAAAAAAATTTTTGTTGTCTGTCCGTTCTCCGTTTCTGTTCCAGGACATTTGTGACAATAACTTCGGAACGGTTTCAGCTACACGGTTCAAATTTTGCTGCTTTTTAAAGGTCTATGGAACGCGCAAGATATGTGAAAATGCTCGGTGTCAAACATCGGCGGCCATCTTGTTTTTTTTTTCAATTTTCGACTGTTTCTTGAACATCGCTATTAAACACGATATATTTTGGCTTCCAGAAAAAAAAACCTTGTTTTGATGCGCTTGCCATTACTTAGATCGGAGGGTGGTTCATCTTAGGTGGACCCCGGTTTATATCATTTTTTAAAATAATATTTTCCACATGACTTACCTATACGTAGCGAACATTGCACTGATCATATTTTTTTAACTTTTCCTTAAACGCTGCCCATAAGTTAAAAATAGTGATAAAAATAATAAAATGCACGGCAGTTTAACGAGCAATTCTCAGCACTTACTATGTTTATTAGTACAAATGTAAATGAACACTATTAAGCAACTTAATTAAATGTGACGCACCACTATATATTACGAAAATTATGAACAATTTGCTTTGTAATAACAACGAGACTATAGGTAATAAATATAAGTAAACTCATTAGACTAATAACTTACTGGGTGACATGTGGCAAGTGCAAAAAGTAATTTTTTTTTGTGTTACAGTAACATTTAGTGCTGCTGAAAACATATTCCGTTGACATATTAACAATTGTTTTCTTGTTAATGGTTTATTAACATTTTCGGCTAAACATCTGCGTACAACATTATCACCAACGAAACGAAAAACAGATTAATAAACATTAATTAATAAAAGAACGCACAAATTAAAAATAATATTGAAATTTTCAATTATCAATTATTTCTAAAACTTATTTCAAGTTACTAAAATCTTATCCAAAACTGGCATGATTTCATCGCGTCTTGACAGCAACCGAAATAACAAAAATTGTAGGTCTTGATACGGCCTATGACACCGTTTGAACCAATTAACCATATTTTACGATTTTTGATTTGCGAAACTATATTTTTCTGGAAGCTAAAATTACCAAAAAAAAATCAATTATTTTTAAAAAATACTTGGTAAAATGTCATTTTACAGTTTAAATGTGGACACCGACTTTTTTAGGACACTTAGCGCATTTCTCATTTAGCGCGGAATATCGGGAACACCCTGTACAATAGTGGCAAACCTTAAATACAGAAGTTTTTCCTGTCTATGCGGACTATACCGCAATATAAAAGAATGTGAGATCTGAATCATAGCCTTTCGGTTAAAACCAATTTTCAATAATGGGGGGACCCATTTTTCAGTTTTGTTGAATTTGCGGCGCACCCTGTATATTTTTGAAAAATTGTCACGTAGTAAAAGTTTATAGAGCCGTGTCTTTTGCTTCTTCTGGTTCAAGAATTTTTTTGGTCTCGTAAAGAGTTTTTGAAAAATAGTGTTTTTTGTCGACACTTACACGCGCGATTTTTTATTTTTCTTGAATACTTCCCGACCTCTCTGCCCCCCCCCCCCCCCATTTTTAATAGGTTCCGCCACGGGGCAAGGCTGCATATATGTGCCAAATATGAAGTCGATTGCTTCAAAATTCGGACACTTATCGTGTTTCATAGCGAGGTCCAAAAAAAAGTCGGATCAGAGCATAAGCTTGTGTGCCTCATGGAGGGTTAAAAAGAAGCAAAATTTCAATCTTGTAGCTCCAACGGTTCGAAAGTTAACCAAAAGACGAGAACGGCGAACGGCCAGACAAAAAAAAAGCTTTTTTCGACCGCGATCATTTCTGTACCGTTGAAGAGAATGGCCACCATTCTCTTCAACGTGAATTTCAAATATTGATGTATTGATGCATACTATTTTTGAATAACTCATTTTGCAGACAAATCAAAAGAATATTTTTTTAAAGGGATTGAGTTGTTAATACAGAGATGTAATAAGTGTATTGAAGTTAAGGGGGATTACATTGAAAAATAATAAAAAATTGCTACTCTACTTTGTTTCTTCCATATTCAAATTCCAAATTTTGGCGCTGCCCGTCTGAAATAAAATTAAGGTTACCACAGATAAACAAAATTGGCGGCTGATATAAACATTTGTCGTAAGTGCAGGGAGATGAAACGTAGGCCTAGATCTCGCCTTCAATTCTGGGGAAATAAAATTTTACTTTACTGAAAAGAGTTCATCCTACCATGTACGAGCCCATTCAGAAATTTTCAAATCAAATCCTCTGCGAGGATATATATTATCTGCCTTAAAAAAATGAGTATTTTCTTCTTATTACAAAACCAGACGCTCTCGACGCCGAGGATACTAATTGCTCAATATGAGGTATAGAAGAAGACAACCTAAGTTAAGTCTTTAACCTCACTTAATCGAATCAATACAGTTCCCATTTATTACCTAATTAAAGATGATTATGCTCGGCTTTCTAGAGAAAGTAAGCACATTACACTTAGAAACATTTAAGCTTCATGGTATACCCAGATACCAGTTTGATGTAACATTAATGTTGTATCAATCAAGTTGAATTTATTATCCAACTTTGCTACAAAAAATTAAGTTCTTATTCTGTATCCGGTTTGCCTTAATTTCATTTAATGGACAGGCATTTGATAAATCTTCGGTCTGAAATATCCATTGTTTGGACAAAAATTTTGCTCCTACACATAGCTGTGTGGACAATGGCTTCGCAGCTACAACCTACCTCCTCTGATAGGTTAGCTTATTACATTATTATTCTTGCGGGTCTCTTGTCGATTTCTAGCATTTATTTGTTGGGCATCCATATGACGTCCGTTTGTAATGTCAGACGTGACTTTGAGTTACCCAAGTATGTTCAAATATACAAAGCTGATCTAAATTAGGTGCTCATCATTGGTAACTTTGTTATGAGTAGATACACGAAGTCGGTTAAATTGGCAAACTAGTACATTTTCTCCACTGATTACGATAGTGAAAACAGAAAAACAAGGGTAGAGTTTAGAAAAAAAATGAGGAAAACGTTCTCTTTATAAATAATATACTATAATATAATAAATATAATATACTCTAATGTTCATAAATCACCAACAGAACAACACATTTCTCTTTTAGACTAGAAACGTGGAAATAATACAATAGAAAAAAAATTAAAAAAAATTATATTAATGTGTACAAAAAACGAAATTCGTACTTCAATAAATGGTATACTTATTTTTTACAGACAGCACAAAATACCAGACAATATTTTAACACCTACCTTACAAATTTTGTTATGGGTTATATGAAAAAATAGTAGACAGAAAAGTTGTGGGCTTTATTCATTTCTCCTAATTATTTAATTGAACAAAAGATCAAAGAACAAACCCTTTATGTGAGTGTTAAAATGTAGTCGAAAACTCTGCATTCCATGTATTTTAGGTGCCCAAATATTGGCTCCCGTGTAATCGTAATATATCTTTTTTAAGGATCTGGTATGATATGCCCAGTTTGAATAAATGTTAATAAGCCAATCATCAGTAACTGAATTAACTATGATGGTAAAATTGCAAAGATCAATACAAGAAACCCCAGCAAATATTTTCCATGACGCTACTTCCAAAACTTGCAAACGTCAAGCGGGACATATCAAATAAATTACAAATACACTAAGTATGTAGGTATATCATGGTTTTTCTTATGATCAAACTCATGCTCGGTTCTGAAGCCCTCCTTGTCCCTTAAAGCGCTCTTGGAATGAATTTCATTTAAAGGACGGTTTAGGCAACAAGGAAGCTTGAATTTTAATTATAATAAAATAACGACTACGAGATATTGCTATAAAGAAACATTATTTTTTAAGTAAATGCTCAAACACCCCTTCATTAAATGTTAAACAAATACCGTTTTGAACTGTTTTTATAAAAAACACTTTTCAATGGACCTCACAGAAAGACGTCGTACGATTGGTGAAATGACCAGGGTGGCCAAAGGGTTCGGCAACTTGGGTCGATAATATTCCCGTTAAAGTCCTTCCCAAATACTCCCTAAACATATGGGAGTTATCTGGTACCAGATCTCCTGATCTTCGCAAACAACTTCTTCTAGTGCGCGTTCAATTTGAATTTGTAATAAATCTAAATAGGTTCCTGCCGTGAGGTTATAGACCATAGAAAATGGCCCAATAATACGATACCAGCAAATTCCCACCATAACATTTATTATTTGAGGAGTATAAACAAAACCATACTCATTATTTTAATTAAGGTTTTATGGCCATTTTTCGGTATACATAGTAGCAAGTAATTTGTAAATATTACATTTGATACAAAAACGGTATTGTCCAAACAATTGTCATATAAAAATACATAAACATAATTTCGTGAAAATCTGAACTTTTAGTTGTTATTAATTTTGATAAATAGATTTTCATCAAGTAAAAGCTCAAGTTTCTTATTATTAAATGAAATAGACTTTCTCGGGGGCAGTTAACGCAGCGCGTGCACAAAGATTTCTGGCGGCTTTGGTATACAGAGTAATTACATACTTTAATGCAAAGTAAGTGGTTCGATCCGGTTGTTCCAATGGAAAACACTACTCTTGTACTAGTTAAATTACCCCCACTTAAGTGGACGTATAATCCAAACACACCCGGTCCCAATGGCGTGGTGAGGGTTGTAACCATTAAGACCGCAACCGGCGCCATATTACGTTAATTTAGTTTTTAGTATATAGTATATATATATATATATATATATATATATATATATATATATATATATATATATATATATATATATATATATATATATATATATATATATATATATATATATATATATATGAGTATGCAAAAATAGTATGCATCAATACATCAATATTTGAAATTCACGTTGAAGAGAATGGTGGCCATTCTCTTCAACGGTACAGAAATGATCGCGGTCGAAAAAAACTTATATATATATATATATATATATATATATATATATATATATATATATATATATATATATATATATATATATATATATATATATATATATATATATATATATATATATATATATATATATTCTCACGTATTGATTCACGAATGGAAAAATGTGATGACACTATACTCCGGGATATCATCCGTTCGCTCGTTGAACTCCGACTGGAATCCTGCAGACGTTTCGCCAAAATCTCACTTGGCATCTTCAATGCTCGCGCTCCGAAAACACTTCGAACACTCGAATATATATATATATATATATATATATATATATATATATATATATATATATATATATATATATATATATATATATATATATATATATATATATTATAGTGTAATTTTTCGCTCGCTGGCTGGAAATAATCTGAAACTTACCCGAGTTTTGATGGACTTTGAGTATTTTGAGTAGCTAATATAGCATTTTGTTTGGATAATCACTCGTTATTTTCAATTTAATGTCAACATTAAATCGTTTTAGTACTTATTTAATAATCATTGGGAAGTAGCGTAGGGTAGGTTCTCAGGTAGGGTAAAAATAATACTATTGCAATCAAGTTTTGCCTTATATGTATTATATCGAAATACGTATACTATTTAAATATTCTTACACATAAATACATAAAACTAGCGAACAAAACGATTTACTTGTAAAACTGTGTTTTACGGCATTCTACCATTCATAACCAAACTTTTAAGTCTCAACACTTTTTTTTTACTATTTTTAAAACAGGTTTTATTAAAACAGGTTTTAAGTGTTTTTTTTTTTTGCTTTAACCTAACCTAACCCAAAGTAACCTAAAAGTCACTTTTCAAAATCGGTGAAATCTGATGTACCAATGTTTGCCCTACCCCCATATAAACGTTACCTTCAACTATGGAGTAGTTTGTCCGCCTCCATTAGAATTCTATCCGCGTTTTCATAATCGAGTTTTGCCGATTTCGTCGATGCACTCGATTTACCGCATACCAAGGAATTAATGAAATCATCCGCTTCGGTCACCACCACATCACAGGTCCGTTCCACTGAACGGTCTCTTGTTGCGTTAGCTCTGCCGCGACTATTAGCAAAAGTTTTCAATATATCGTCAGAGTCTTCTTCAGTTTCTAGTGTAACGGCCTCGACTCTTCCTGCTTTGCTCGACTCTGATGCTACGGAAGGTGAATTTTTTCAAAACTCAAAAAATCAACTCAACAATTGCGTAGGATTTGTGGAATTCTGCAATGGATAACATTAATGACTGGCTGAGAGCAAATGGTCTGGAATTAGCGCCGGATAAAAGTCAGGCTGTGGTGCAGCGAAGACATGGATGGAAGAAAAGAGGACAAGGTCAGAGGGAGGGCGATACGATTCCAGAAAGTTATTGTATATTTCGGCATCTATTTTGACGGCGCAGGCGGTTTCGTCTCACACATTGCGCCAGTAGTAACGAAGGCGGAGAGTCAGGCACAAAGTGTCGGGTGGGGAAAAAGATGGGTTGAGAAATAATTTCATTTCTACGACCATTAGTTTTTATTATACATCTACTATTTTTCATTTGTAAAGATGAAGGAAGTCTCGGAAAAAGTTCTAGTTTATTGGAAAATTAACTTCAATGAAAAATTCAAACGGGAATCAGTTTTTTGAAGGGTTTAGATTAAATCATATTTTTTGTTTTAATTTTTCAATCTACTTTATATACTTCCAAAAATTTTTTTGTTGTGCAACCTCAATATGACGGCAATTTGCAACGTTAAATTAAAATTATTTAATATTTAATTTTTTTTTTTCAAAAACAAAAAAAAATATATTTGTTTACGAACTATAAGCAAAAAACTAAACACAACTTTTTACTATTTTTAATTGTTTATAACTTTTGAAATTTTCAATGTACCAATCCACTTTTTTTGCACATCAATCTACACATAATTCCGAATCAAATGTGCTATAATTTTAGTAACAGTATGTTCAATTAACGTCATTTTGAACTCATTAACTAGACTAGGTGTTCAGTGTTATGTAAAAAACATGAAAACTAATTTTGATCAAAATTAGGTTAGAAAAAACACATCAAAATTTATGATAAAAAAAACGTGTTTATCGAACTATTGTACAAAATCCTACCTGTTCTTCCAGGGTCCAAATTGCTCAAAAATATGTGAAATTATTTTTTATTTTGATAACGACAAAATGTAGTTAATAGGGAACCTGAACAAAGTCAGGTTCGATTCTTGATTCAAAAAATAACCACCCAACATAATTATTTATTTGAGTCTTATCTATAACTTTTGTATTTAACATTTTTCTCTAAAACAAAAGCGACATGTATTAGTCAAACTATTTGGACAGCCGATATAGGGTGGAAATTTTATCAAATTTCGCACAAGTTTTAATTAAAAATTATTTTTCTGAAAACAACATTACAAAAATTTTTAAACAGCGAATCTGATGCTTCATGTTTTATAATAAAAATCTAACAAAAATAATACAATTAATGAGAAATATGTTGCATAAATAAATAATGTATCTGAAAAAATTAAACATACGCTTTCCAAATATGATATCCCACCCAGTCTAAAAAAACCAATTTCAGATCCATTTCCAGTTAAAATCAAATACTAAATTGCTCAACAAAATGTATTGGACTGACAAGCCCACTTTTACAAAATCGTACAAACTGTAAATTTAATCATAAAAAAAATTGGGAATAAATTGGGAAAAAAATGTAATTGAAGTATTAAATAACAAAATCTAAATTATTATTTACAAATATTCTGTATTCGTCTGTCGAAATAAACTGTCTTATAATAACACTGTTTAAAATAGGCATACACTTCAAAGTCATGTCAAACTTTAAATTCATGTCAGTTATTTCATATTTGTACTTTCCTAATTCATTATATAAAATATTTAAGTTTTATAATATTTGTATGTATTTTAGATTCTTTAAACTCACATTTTGAGTAAAACGTTGAATAAAACTAAAAAACAGTGTTATTACTGAACAACGTCAACCCAAGAACTAAGAGATTATATGTATTTCAAAGTAGAAGAATTGTTATTATTTATTGTTTTACATTTCTATACAATTATGTAATTGTTTTTTACGTATTCATTCATTGCATTATCGCCACCATGCATATATGTTTAAAATTCTAAAAATGGTGTAACATTGGTAAATAAATAAATATTCGAGCCATTAATAACCGCCTCCATATTTTGCAAAGTCCATTCAGAGCAGTTGTGCAGTTACATCATAGCATAACATCTTAATCTAGGATGTCGTAAATTAACACAGGTATTTTGTTTGTCAGTTCCGGAGTCGGTGTCAAAAGTTGCGTCAAGATCAATCATTTTTTATTACGTCACTATACGTGACGTAACTGCACAACTGAATTATAATTTAGTTTTGTTATTCGATAAAATTTCATCAATTTGATTAGCGAATTCTTACCCCGAGCGTCGGACATCGTTCCCGCAGTATTTCCGAACTTCCAGTCCTTGTCCGCCTCGTATATTACGGTGGTATCGCTAGAATCGCCACTGTCTTCCTGAATTTCACCACCTTGGCGACGTGCGTCACATATTCGAGCCTCCATATCGCGAACTCCTTCGGTCGTCGATGTGCCGTCTTGCTCGCCGCCGCTTCGATTTTGTCCGGGCTTCCGAACCTTTTTCTTCGACTTTACGCGTTGAACATCGCCCGATATACCGTTCGAGAGGGCCCAATCTTTTACCGTTTTTCTGTAAGTCTCGATTTCGTCCGGTGTATCGGGCACCAACGGGTCGCAAAAGTTCCAGGTGAGACGAAACCACCAACGCCGGTAGCGATTGCCGAAGTTCGCAAAGTTGTCATTGTCCGCGCTGGAAAACGACGAAGTTACCCACGTACGGTGCACCTCGAAGTATATCGTCTCGGCTTTTGACGGCAATTGTCGAAATAAGAGCATTAAGACATCATTTTGGCCAGACGCTTTTAAGTGTGCTGATATAAGATAAGCATGACATGACCTATATCCTTAATCTAACTAAATAACTTCATATTTGCAAGATAGAAGTCGACTAGTTAAAATTAATAATGTGGTTAGTGAATCCTGCCATGTTAAAACTGGAGTGGAGATTTGCAAAAGAGCCTGATGACAAAATATTGTCTTTTGCGGGTGAGACAGCAGTGATCTCCACAGGGAAATCATAGTTGGAGGTGGAAATCAAACTGTCCTTAAACCTTGAGAAAACTGTATATATAACATTTGGAGATTATCCTACTATTATTGCGCGCAACGTGAAAGTAACGTGAAAATAAGTGACAAAATTGTTAAGTGAGTCGAATCTTGTAGATACCCCGCTATTGTTATTGACAGCAGCAGGCTCAGATGGGACGAGCGCATCCAATACATTCTAAATTAAACTAAACTAAATATTTACTTTTTATAAATCTTGAGCTCTCTAAAATAATGAAAACAGAAACAGTACTACTGCTTTACTATGCATTCTTCCGCAGCATCATTAGCTACTAGTGTGTGGGAGGAGCTTACCTTAGTGGTCTATACCTGTTTCAGAAACAATCGAATAAGCCTTTATCAATAAAACATAAAAATGACATAAAATCCCTTACTGGTCCAATGAGCTTGACTCTTTTCACTGGAGTCACTAAAATATCATTACAAAACGTTAAGAGACAAATATCGTCAATCTCTCAATATCTATACATGACAGTGAGGGTCTCTTCGATGAAATCCACGCAATAAAAGAAAATCACTGAAAACAAAAATTTTTACGAAAGGTGTATGCTTTGTGATGAATATATTTGAATGTGAGGCTTGCTAAGTGATTGCAATTTTCTGTATTGTTTTTAGATTATTAGTAAACGCTCTTCAGGCCGTGATTGTGAATACCTGTTGTATAAAATAATAATAATAACGTTTTATATATACATGATATGAACCACAGTCTTAGTATAATAGTGTGATGTATAATGAATGTGGCACTTAATATCTAATATTTCATATTTTAATTATACTACAGATATTTTTCTTGAACGTTATTTGCCTGTCCCATTTAATGTAACTAAGGTCTGGATAATAAAAAAATAAATAGATAAAATTATAGATATATCTGAATATGTTAATAATGATAGCATTTACCGCTTTCAAATTTGTCCTTTCTTATAACCTGATTAATTAATTAATTTTTGGTGGACTATCCGTCAAAAGTCAAGATGATATAGTTTGAGGCTCACTTTACCTATAGAACTCGGACAGCTTGCCGACGCAGCCCGGATTCGACCAATTGAGAAGGTTCCAGTGTAGCTTTTGGTCCGGGTAGATCTATGAACGGTTCGGTAGTCTTAGAAAATTTTTGGTCAGTTTAAATTATTTGAAAACGAGAGAGAGATATGAAAAATTTGACATTGATCAGTAAAAAAAAATGTTTTTGTATCCTGAACATGGTCCAGAATGTATAAAAATTTTAATTTTAATCAAGAAAAGATGACAGTTTTTAAATGTGTTTGTACATGTTATTTGACATTTTTTGAGTGTTAATAAATGATTTTTTTTTTTACTTCTTCATAAGGACTAATTTTATACACTACCGGCTAAAATTCGTACCCTCATATCAAAACCAAAAATGTATGGACATGAATGTGAGACTAAGAAATTCGGAGCTAATTTTGACAAATCCTATCCCAGCAAGCAAGCAAAGTTTTCTATTTTTCTCTATCTGTCCTCTGATTGAAATTTTAAGCACCAGTTTAACAAACATGTTGAAAATTACACAATACCAATTTTTAAAAAATCCAAAAACTCATCAAAATGGGATAAATTGAGTCTTTACATACAAAAATTCTTGAAAACACCATAATTAAAATTTTACTTATTTTAAAGCAATATAAAATAAAATTCCACCATGTATAACAGATTTTCTAAGACTGTTTTTTGTCGTACCGACCGGCCTAATGGAAATGGTTTGATTTTTCAGGCATAATTACAATAAAAATGATTATTAGCAGTAATAATAGCAAAGCTCCTTTCTCACTCGTATGGCCACCACAGAAGTTTAATTTGTGAGTCTTATTTAGCTGTGATAAAAAGTATTTACCTATGCAATCATAACAAATCCCGCTAAGTCATGGGAAATGTCGCGGAATCATACGAAATCATGAGAAATCTGGCGCAAACATACGAAATCAGCAGAAATCATGAGAAAACCCGCGAATTCCTGAGACATCCCGCGCGATCAATGAACTTTAACCCTCGTTTAAAGATTTTTTCTTTTTTTTGGAGTGTTGTATAAAATTTTTTGCCAAACTGACGAAAAATAGCAGAAACTTACATAAAAATTTCTCCTGGTCAGTCCGATGTTAAAATTGCCTCTCAATTTCTTGACGATCAATTTGGTAATGACTGTATCCAACTCGTCCACGATGACGACCGAAAAGCAATACTCTTTCAAGTGCTCTATCAATTTCAAGTTGCTGAAGCTCGCCAAAATAACCAAATTTGATTCTTCGAAAAAGTCCTGAATAAAAGCTTATACACAGAGTATACAAATAACCAATGTTGAGTTTAACACTTACTTTGTGGAGTAAAAACTTTAACTTTAAATTTGCCTTGCACTGTCAAGTGGTAGTGCCAATACGGGAGGAATTTCTCAGGCGATATGACCAATGCCCAAAATACTTCATCCATGGAACTAGCCAGAGACTTAAGGAAAACGGCGGTTTGGAGCTTTGTATTAATACCAGTATCTTCATTAAGGACCACTCCTTGCAGCTAAAATTACCACAAATTTTCAATTTCATAGACAATCAAATTCGAAATTACCTCGTTCTTATAGGCTTGGTACAAAAAGCCAACTGCGAGAACGTCGTGCGATTTCAACTGCCTCAAATTTTCGTTGGAAATTCTGGCCGCTTCGGCTCCATCCCCAGGATATGGTACCCAATCCTCATTCAATGAAGACAACTAGAAAACAACTTAACCGTGGGGACTTTCGCGACTGTGTTTACGAGATCCAACTCACATCTTTAATGCAAAACATGCCCGGTAGTTTTGATTTAGGCTGAATCGGAGAAATCGTTATAATCTGACAACACATATAAAGTAACAGCTAAAATATATAAAACTTTTATGTATAAAATGGCGACAAATACGGAGAAGCTGGTCTTGCTCATATCGCCTTCGTTATCTAAAAAGCTACTAAATTCTAGCATTTTCCTAGCACAAAAACCTCATATTTACAAAGAATCTCAAAAAATCTTTACATTTATACCCTGCTGTTTGGGGGGAAGAGCTATGACCAAAGAATATTTTTCTTCTTACAATCATTTGGCGTGTTTTCTCTGGACACTAGCCCTTTACCGAGACTGTCGAAGAAATAACTAAAGTCCAGTTGACACGTTTCAATTTCAATTGCAATGTTTTCGAGCAAAATGGGCTTAATTATTTTGGTGGCATTTTGTTTTTAAAGGTTATTTTTCAAATTTTGATGAATTAGTTATTTACTTGTTTTATTATAGTTTTTAATTATCTGGGTTAGGCATTTTGCAATACCTACAGTTTTTTAAACAAATTGTCCATTCTTACTTTTTATAATCATATATTTAAAAGGCGAAACTTTCTTCCTTCCAAGCTTATAAAAAAAAATCGGGGAAAATGATGGCTGGTAATTTTATGTGTCAAATTTAGTAGTAGACACGTTTCACCATTTACATGAAAAGGTACATGTAGAAATTCATGTGCAAATGGGGATTTTCTAACGGATTAACTCATGACGTTACAGCTAACTCATGTGATAGGTTACGCCAGGTTTGTTTTGAATTCCCGTCAGTAATTTATGACGACAGGCGTAAGTTTTAAGTATACAGGGCAGCTAAAAAAAGCATGACCAATAAAATATACATTATTTTAAATCCATCACATTATATTTATTTATTTTTTAATTAGTTTTGACTTTAAATTTTCGCTGCTCCGGTCCTGTCCCGTCGATAAACAAATGTATTTTCGTCCGTCCGCTCCTCGGCATAATTGTTTAAACCGCTGCGATCGAGCACCATATATCGCCCGCAGCTCCGCTCGTCAGTTTCGAAATCTCTAAGCCGGAACCATTATTTCTTTTCATTTTTTCTCATAATTTTCCGAAATGGTCAAGTCAAAAGTGTTCATTCTCCAAAAGCAATTCGAGGGTCTACCCAAGCCCGGCGATTTAAAATTGGTCGAAGAAGAACTGCCGCCTTTGAAAGACGGAGGTAAGGAATTATATTTATGACAAAAACGAGTTCGGTATCTGAATAAGTATACATATCGCTGATGTTAGTGAGATCCGTATGAGAGCAAAAAATAGATTATCGCGAAGTGGAAGATAACCACTCACCGGCTTAATTTCTTTATCGCGTTAAGATAATTTTGAGAATCACATTTACAGTAAGTAAAAGTGAAACTCATACAGTAATAAAGAAATAAACAGAACCGATATATTCAATGGTTATTATTGGGTAGAGAATAATAATAATAATACATTTTTTCCGCAATATTTAACGATACAATATTTACCATAAAACCACATGAATTACAAAAAAGCAGATAAATGCAAATATATATTTGTTTATTATTTGCACGCAATCAGGTATCAGATTGAAAAAAAAAATGCTCGTCAATCATAATTTTTTCTTGCACTTTTTTTGCAATAAACAGAAAATATACAAAGTCCACTTTTTTAAATAGAACTTTATTTTAAAATTATTTTGGTAATACTGTTTTTCTACTCCCGTCTGCAAAATAGCTAGTTACATACCGATCCAGCGTACAGGGAGCGTCACTTTACCACGTCAGTTTCATTTCCCGCGGATCCGAGCCACTTCGGACATTTCCGGGATTTTATCGCACAGGTTTGGGAGCAATCGGATGTTTTCGGAGATATTTCCCACGCTTAGAATTCTGACGGTCATGTCAGTGAATGTATTCGTGTTGTTTTGTGAAAACTAAAGGTCGTAGAAAAAGTATAGTATGCAACACAAGTCACTCGTTGATAAATTCGTGAGTCAAATGCCGTTTACCGCACTTGTTGCATAATATACTATTAACTTATCAATATCTGAAGGTCTATTTAATCAATCAGGAAAGAACAAATTTGTAGTTTTAGATGTTATATTTAAATTACTTAACTTTTCCAAAGAATCTTACTATAACTTTTATTAGAGACAGAGTCCATATATCTTTTCTTTTCATTTTTAAATGCTATGACAATAACTTCTATTTTTGTACTTTTGTACTTTTTAGAAACTTTATCTTTCAGTTTAATTATAACTTCCACAGTACCTGCTAAAAATGCTGGTCTTTGCCTTTTTGTTTTTATAATCCTTAAATTTTTATAATAAATATTTTTATTAGAACTTTTTGATTAATGAAATCTGTACTGTCTTGAAAATGTGTATTTTCCAAAAATTCTGACAGTAAATCTGTATCAATTCTTTAATATTGGAAATATTAAGCTTATCTTCTATGAATTTCGAACCCTACTCTATCAGTTAGGGCTATCCTCAACCCATATAGTCGAAGTTGACTTAAGTTCCCCATAAGAAATAAATCATATTCTAAAAATGAGACCTGAAAATGAAACTCATGCACCGAGTAATATACTAGAATATTTTCTGTTATCAGTTTTTTTTATACTTCCACGTCTTTATTGAAAAAAAATCATTTTCAGAGGTAACAAAGATAGTAAATTATCAAAAGTGGAGCATATGATTGAAATAAAAGAAGGAACGTGGGAAGTTTCGGAAAAAAATTTTTAAGGGCTTTAAATTACGTCTTGTATATTAATATAATAAAAAAAAATGATATTACGGCCAGGGAATATGGAAAAACATTCTGCAAACCGCTCGCAGTTATTTCAAATAATTTAGATGTTATTCCAAAAAGGAGATGTGCAAAATTTAATTACTCCAATCTGTTTCCTAGCACTGTGGTATAAAAAAATTACTGTTTTAATGACGACGGAAATGAAGCGGAAAAAAATTGTTTACCAATTCGGACTCACTAATAACGCAAAAATTATTCGAGAAGCGATCATTGGTTTTTGCACTTTTGAACTCGGTGCTTATTTATCAACTATATGAGGTGTGTCAATACTGAGAGAGATAATTATAATTATAAAGCAAGCTGCAGTTTAGATCAACGAAATTAAGTCTGTTGTTGACTATTTACGCTTCTGTTTCACATGTCGCCAAATTACCTTAATTATCATCTTTATGCTGACGACAATTGACCAATCAATTGACCGAGATAATTTTAAAAATACCATTAAATTTATATTTGTTTATTTATTTAAATATAAAGTGGATATTATTATTGGGATTCTCGGTAAATTGAACATCACAAACGCATAATAATTTACTATAAAATTTTATTTTCAATTGACTTGTCCCAACACTAGGTTTTCATAACAAAAAGGTGTGGTTTTAAATTGATATTTGCAGCTTTTATGTAGTTTTCGGCGCGGTAAATGACAAGAAACCGATTTCGATTATAATTTCATGAAAATCCACAAGAAAAAGCTACTATTGGATCTGCAAGAAGAAACTTCGAGTTGATTTAAGAGTAATTGTAAACGTCAAAAGGATTGCCATTACAAGAAGTAGCTCTGCGGTTTATCCCTCAGGAACACACTTCTCTGAGATAGACGAAAACCGATGCCGGTGTCTAGGGACACAATTAACACAAAAAACTTAATGCGTGCGTGTTCTAAAGCATTTTACATGGTCTTTAATTGCGAGCTCATAGAATTTGCAGAAGAAATTGTACAAAAATGTTGGCAATAAGTTTATTACATTTAAGGTTTATCTGTAGAATAGACAAAAATTTATTAAGAAAAAAATAATATACTAACATTAACGTTAATGTCTCAAGAGGAATAAGCCCTTAAACTTAACTTGTTGATTACATTCTACTCTATACCTGCTTATTTCCTTTTTACCAAACTTCGTCGAATTTCGAAAGTCGAATTTGCCAACGTTTCGCCAATCACCCTGTTGGCTTCTTCAGAGCTTGACTGAAACTGTTTCAGTACATTTGATTGTAGGTTGGTACAGAATTTCCAATCTTATACATCTTTGATTCCACAGAATTTTTAGTCGAAGCCGTCTACCTAAGCGTTGACCCCTACATGCGCGCCTATGCCCCAAATCTGCCCTTGGGAATCCCGTTCATCGGATCTCAAGTTGGGATGTAAGTACAGGTATTTTGACTTGTGGGTGATCCGCTAGAACATTTTTTTTGTTCAGAATAAAGGAAAGCAAAAATCCCAAGTTTCCGGTAGGCAAATACGTAGTTGGTATGTTTGGCTGGAGGAGTCACTCAGTGGCCAATGGGGAAAGCAATAACTGGGCGTCCCTGCCTACCTACATCTTACCAGATTTTGGAAAATTGTCCACATCGCTTGGTCTTGGCGTACTTGGAATGCCCGGGTAAGCAATTGATTTACAAGAAAAATGCCGGAATATTTCACTTAAACACGAGGGTTGTTTGGATTTCCCTATACTTTTAAATTGTTATACTGTTTTATATACCGGATGTTTGTACTTTCGTGGATAACTTTCTTAGTTTAAATAGGACTAGATTCAAAAATCTTGGTTTACTCCAATAAGTTAAAAATAATGTATTTTTACTTTTGTACCGAAATAAGTACCAAACAAATTAAATCAAATGCCCGAAGTGACCACCATCTTCTTCCATGCAGTCAGAGCCTTTGTTCCAAGGCCCTTTCTGATATTTTCCAACATTTCTGGGGCTATTCTTCTGCATTCATATACTGTTTTTTTCACTTAACTCTTGAAGAGATCTTAGTCTAGTTATTTTTTCAATATGACGATGAGTAAATTAAAACTAACTGTGCGTGTTTTTGTAGATTTAGAATGTGCATTTAAGGCTATTGACTGGGACATTCTTATTACAAAATTAAGTTTATATTGTATTAAAGACTCGGCTAGAATGGATAAAAAACTTTACGTCTGAGAGATCTGACCAGACCAAAATTAATAATAATGTTTTTATCCATGGGGACAGCACATAAGTTGTACCCATGATATGTATCAGGTTTTAAAAAAAATGTTAATTTATTTTCTGATGGCACGCTTATCTCAGTCTCTGGAAACGATTACAAAGCAACACTAACTAGCCAACTGAATACCGAATGGCGGAACCAAAATAAACCAAAATTAAATGGCTGCAAAACCAAATGCGTGGTTATCGGTTCGAAAGTCTACGACTCGGGATATACAGAGTAATAAATTTGAGTTTCTTTCAATTCAATTCAATTATGCGTTTCACAAAAAAATGTTGGGCTCGACTGCTAGGATCATTCGCCCATTGCCGAGTTCCGTCGAGGATTTTCGCTTCTGGTCAATGACCACCACGTACAAAGAAGAAGAATAACCAATAATTTGCTCAGCTAGCAAAAAACAATTCTGACCGATACCAAAAAAATCGGCTTCCCCCCGCTTCCACCGCGGACCATCCGGGCCCATCCGGCCTCCATACCGGCGTGAACAGGGAAAAACAACGGGGCCGACGACGATTATCACTTTAAAACATGCACTGAACACTAAAAACACTAAGTCCACACAGTGGAAACCGATATCAAACTTTTGAGGACGAATACAAGGGATTCTGTCGGGAGCGAACGGAGGTTAAACCGCCGCGTGCAATGCTCCACCACAGAATCCTGAGTTTCTTTCGGAAATTAAATATTTCGGAGAGACCTTAGATCCACAATTAGGTTTCTTCAGTAATCATGTTGAATATGTATGCAAAAAGATTGGTGAGGAACCGTATATTACGGTTTTTATGAAAGTGGACTAAGATATCAGTTTATAATTTTTCACATGTTTTTCATTTTTCATTGTTTCATATGTTTTATATGTGTAGTGTATTTGGCAACACCGCGGGCCCACCAAAAAGTTAGTCTCAGCCGGTGTGTCCAAGAGGCAACAACATTTTTCACGTGCGGTACCGTGGTCAAATAAAGAACCTTTATTTTTGTGATATTAAAGTGGAAGTAATTAACTTTACTGTTTTCTTTCAAAAACCCAGTCCGCCGACATATCAATATGTGTACAAGACAAGGTTTACATAAGTTATATTTCCAACAAAATAGGGTTATGAGAATGATACAGAACTGTGATTGAGGTTTATGGAAGTACTAAATTTATTATTGTTATTTATCTTCGAAACATAAATGGCCTTAACTATTTTTGAGACCTTGTTATTAATTTAGACTTTTTAATTCGAGTTTCGTTCTTAGAGCAAAATGCTTATCAGATTTAAATTTAGGAGTTCGCAGTTCTACAAAATCAAATATCGGATCAAAATCAACGTTCAAGTTTAAAAATTCTTGGCCTGTGTTATAGGAGTTGTTACTCATCCACGAAACAACTTTTTCTTCATAATTTTAATACAATCTGGGCTAAGGTATCGTCCCATAATTATAAACCTGTTTTAGGAACACAGCTTACTTCGGCTTCCTGGAAATTTGCAAACCGAAAGCCGGAGAGACTGTGGTCGTGTCGGGGGCAGCGGGCGCTGTGGGAAACCACGTCGGTCAAATTGCCAAAATAAAAGGATGCAAGGTCATCGGGATCGCTGGGTCCGACGACAAGGGCAAGTGGCTCGTGGACGACCTAAAGTTCGACCACTTCATCAATTACAAGACGCAGGACGTGGACAAGGCGTTGAAAGAGCTCGCTCCCGAGGGAATCGACTGTTATTTCGACAACGTGAGTCGTTTTGACTTGTGCAATAATTTCCCATATAACTTTTTTATTCGACTTGTCACCTCAGATCAGATCTTTGTCTGATGCGTTCGGTTTTTTTTTTAATGGTGAGGCTGATTCGATTTGATACCAAGTACTTTTGTTTCGATACCGGCAAGATTGATTCGATGTTATAAATACTTGGTATCGAATCAAAAGTATCGAGAACCTACTCGTATTTACTAGTATCGGAATATCCCTACAATCGAGTTCCAGTTAGCTCTGAAAAAGTCAACAAGATGATTGGCGAAACGTCAGCAAGTCCGATTTATAAAAAACCGACGTAGAAGGGATCCAGAAGAATTTTAAATAACATCCATCTTTTTAAGCTTATTAATTAGATTTCCTGGTTACGTTAAATAAAAAATAAACTAAGCAATTACTTCAGCAATTTTATTTTTTCAATGCAAATTTCTCCTTTACTGTATAAACGAAGGCATTAATAAATTCCATCAAAATATTTCATTAAGATTAATATCTACCAAGATCTACTATTTTTTATTTTTTATTCTATATTCAATTCTGAAATTACCTAGGGTAAAAGTTAAAAAATAAAATTCAATAACTAATAAAATCATCAGTATTATAGTTCGGGACTGTGTCTACAAACACATGTGTTAAGTATTTCTATTCACTTCATGAAAAAACTTTTGAGGTATTGTGCTAATCCAAAATGATAATAAAAACTAGACTCAACAATTTTAGTCCGAGAACCTGCGTGCATCGGTGTTTTTCAAAGAGTCCTTGGATCTTTAGGGAAGTGAAGCTTATTTCTTAGGATGTTTAAAAATTCGGAAAATGGGGAGTGATTGCTTATTTTTAACACTCCAGTCGGCTAAAAAAATTCCTAAATGTAAATCTTCAAATATTTGCTCGTTTTGATTTAATAACAAAGGTTTGTTTTCGGATTTTTTACTTTGAGTGAGATTTTGAATATAAATAGAATCCCTTTTTTTGTCGACTTTTCTGCAATGGTACTCAATAGCAATAGTTCTCATTTTGTTTAAGGCGTTTAAAACGTTGGCTCAACTTGTTTCGCTTTCGCTTTTCTTGAGACTCCATCAATATATTTGATAAAAACAATACAGATCCGTGCAGGCTATTGCAAATTTCTTATTTACTAGACCCGCCGGTTGAAGGATTTTTATTTTTAAAATTGTATTGGTATTATCGACTTTCGTCAATATTTTGCGCATTTTAAGTAAAGTATTTGTAAAAACCTCAACCTTTAATCCATTGTGAGAAACCCAACGAATTAAAACATATTATTGATAGCGAAAAAACTGCCTTTTTGGCAAAAACATTCTAGGGATGTTTCTTAGAGATTGTACATAGCTGAAAGATTCTAACTAATTCCGTTATTGTTATTTAAATACATTACAACAAAATTAAACTGTAAAAATTAACAATGCACATAAAGCAGGCCCCAAAAAACAATAGCATTGCCATTGTCAATGAAAACTCTTTCAATTTTTATTTAAATTTATATATATATATATATATATATATATATATATATATATATATATATATATATATATATATATATATATATCTTTTATTTTACGTGTTATACGTTTCAATTTTCTAATACCATAGATTGAACAATACCAGGTGCATTTTTTTTGATAATATTGTTATCGATTTGTGTCATCCAAATCCATATGAAAAGTGGCCAACAGTTAAATTGAGAGATTCACTTAACAATTTCCTAGTTCTTTGAGCCTATTGTAATAAAGTAGCCCTTAACTGAAACTAGTTAAGTTCTGAACAAGCCAACAGGATGATTGGCGAGACGTAAGCAACGCAGGAGGAATCCAGAAGATTTATAAATAGTACCATGTCGCTATTTTCCTTTTTTGCGTCGTGGTGGGGTGATTTTTCAAACAATAAAGAATATTGTGTTGAGCAGGTTGGTGGAGAGATCAGTACAACCGTCATGAACAACATGAACACGTTCGGAAGGGTGTCCGTTTGCGGTTCCATTTCCGGATACAACGACAGAACCAGTAAAGGTGGGCAAACTTTGTTGTTATGTTTGAAAAATAAGATTTTGTGGGGGAGTTCTAGAAACACAGTTTTTCGAGTCTTTTTTATTGTCGCGCCCTGTATATTCTTTTAATTTCTTCTCTTATCGTCTTTGGCTACCTTTGACTCGAAAGTCGTGCAAAAGGCGTTACATTTTCGGCAACTTTTCCATCAAGGAACATTCGTTTGGGTAATTTACTAACAGCTTCTTTTTTAACAGATGCGTAAGACCAAAATCCATGTCATTTTCACTACGCCTAACATAAACATATTGAAATAAAAATTTGATGATTAAGAGTATCAAAAGCTTTCGAGTACTCTATAAGAACTAATATTGTTAGCTGGCTTTCATATATAGCCCTCAATATATTATCGGTTAGTAGAGCTGTAGTACAGCTATGTCCCGCTTTATATCCTGATTGAGTAACGGGGATAATCTGGTAAAGGTGGGTAAAATATTGGGTTGTAGGATTTACAATTTTTGGTAAAGGTAGGACGACTTTTTCTACTGCTGTGTGAAAATAGATTATTTATAACAAAAAGAGTGTGACCTTTAAATTGTAACCTTGTCCACAAAAAAAATATTTGAAGTTAAGAATATTTTGTCTTGATTCATTCGTTTACCCAATATTTGTAGCAGCGTAACTATAATAATAACTGTTGCATCAGTGTTGTTCGGTGGTCTGTGGTGTTCTTATTCTATAGTCTTGAGAAGTTAGAATATGGGATTCTCGGCCTGGCATCTCGCGCCCTTAAATTAAATTAAATTAAATAAAGGACTTGTAGTGGAGTTCTCTTTTATTACAAAAAGCTTCCAATACGACAATAACCTCGTTCGTTTTCAGCGAGCGTCGTCCAGTTTGCGATAGTGATGAAGCAGCTAAAGGTGGAGGGATTCATAGTGAGCCGATGGAACGACAGATGGTCTGAAGGAATACAGCAAAATTTGGCGTGGATCAACGAGGGAAAGCTCAAGTACAAGGAGACCGTCACGGAAGGTTTCGAAAATATGTTCAACGCGTTCGTGGAAATGCTGCAAGGCGCTAATTTCGGAAAGGCCGTCGTTAAAGCTTAGCTGGACGGATGGAAATCAAACGCAACTGCATTTACGATATAACGTTGTTTGTTTTCTACTTCAATAAATTTTTGTTTATAATCGATATCATATTTTAACGGGATTTTTTTTATAGTTTTATAGTTTAGTTATAGCAAGTGGTTGCAGTTGATTTGCTATATATCCTTTAATTGATCTTACAGGTTAAGGTCACTTTTCTTGCCCAATTTTCAATAATAAGTGTTGGGTTCAAGTACCAATGTATTTTTTACGGATAAAATAAGTACTTCTTGCGTTACTTGCTCCGCAAGAGGTGTAATATGGTGACTTCAACGGTTATGTCCCATGACGGAGTAAATGAAATAACTGGTATGTCGAGACGGAAAACGTCACAATTCGGAACGTCAAATAATATATGTTAGATTAACAAAACAACATGTCTAACCTAAATCAATCGTATGCATGGTCACAGACCAGTAGTCCCCTCAAATAGGGATGTGAATAGCAAAAACTACGTGACTATCTGTAAACGTTACTCGGGTTGCCAAAAATCGGTAATAAAATAATGTATTATTTAATTTTCATTTTTAGAACTTCCGAAACAGAGACTATTGATTTATGCAAACCATTAGTTTGTACAAAAAAGATGATTCAAGAAATTTACCAGGTTTTTACAGTGCAATGTAATTTGGAATAAAATACTTTAACAAGTTATATACAACTAAAGGTCGTATTGTCAATAGATCATTCTAATATATGCATCCCTTTCTCAAGTTGGTTTTCGTTACGGAGTAGAGTAGAAACCTTTAAGTTATAATTGTCAATCAGTCACTTTGATAGATAGAAGAATATATGAGAGTTACGAATTAAACAAATCTTCTGGATTCCTCTTGAATCGACTGTAAACTTGCTGACGTTTCGCCAATGATCCTGTTGACTTCATCAGAGCTAAACTGAAACTGGTTGATTGATTGATACTTACCTTGGTGAAAGGAAATGACCTATGTCGCGATTAAGATTATTTGGTTGCTTTAAAATTTCTATAGAATCGCGGACTTTTTGTTGGTAGAAGAATTACATGCAAGAATTTTAGTGTTATCTAATAAGATTTGCTGTCCAGTTTCGTGATTGCATTTGGCAATTCTTATCTATTACATTAAGCAGTCCTCTTTTTGATCTGTAATGAGATTGAAGATTTTTTTAATATATTTTGTGCCAAATTTATTAAATAATCTGTTCTTAATAATAATTTTTCTGCAAGACCGTGATAAGACAAGTCGATGGGTAGTTTTTAGGCAGGTGTGTTTAGCGTAAAGTAATTTAAAAAGGTCATAATTTATAGGAAGAATGGAGTTTTTCAAGGGAATTAATTTTACGTCTTCGCTATTTAATAGTCGACGGGGTTGCCAAGGTGAATGCTATTAGGGAGGTCCATTTTTAATTTTCCTGTAAATATTTTGTCTGTTCTTATTTTACAAAGTTTTAAAAAATAATTTAGGCTGAACTCTGCTATACATGATAACGATACCAGCAAGCAATTAACTTTTTCAACAGCGAAGCGTAGAACAGCTACACGTAAAGTGGATGTTCTGAATTACAGCACTTCACTTTAGAATTCTTGGTCATAATTAGAGGCATACACGAAAGCGGTACGAAGCAAGTTAATATAGAAATAAATGGTAAAACATCTCTGCGTCAGAAGTATTTTATTTGTAATCAAGATTGTTAAAACAAAAATTGATTTTTATTTCATTGTTGGTTATTTATCAAAGTTTTTAAAAAGTATTGTAAAAAAATGTATGATAGGATGTGCAATTTAGCAACATGTGGTCCGTGATATTTTACAATACTCGGTTATTTTTGTGTTCTACGAACTTACATGTAGTGAACGATAACTACAGGAATATATTGCACCTAAATAACAATAACCTTACTGGAAGTTCGGTTTTAAAATGCCGGTATTGTGTTTTTAACGCGACATTTTTTTAAAAGTCAGTTTAACTTAACAACATTTAAGTTATGTGTATGGAATGCGGTCTCTTTTTAAAGTTAATAGAGGCTTGACAATTCATATTTAGCTTTGATAGTTTTCCATTCGAAATGTCCACGTTCTGAAATATATTTATTTAAATAAAACAAACGTTGCCAGTGCGCTAAATAATAAACGCATACAACCAGAGAAGTGGAGTTTGTTCCTAAAATACAACTTTCTTTTAGTGTTAAGTCAGTTAATCATGTTCTACGTTAGGATAAATGTATTGAAATATACTTTTCACTAAATCATTTGACTATCTAAGGTAATATCGTTGTATTTATTCTTGTTTCTGAAAATATTTTTGCGATTGTGTCATAATACGTTAAGCCTTTGCAGATATGGATTAAAAAAAAAAACACACCCACATCAATATAGAGAACAGATTAATTGAGAAAACAATGTTTTATTCATTTAAAAAAAAAAAACTCAATTTATGTCTTACCTTTGTTGCCATTGTTGACATTCGATTGTTTTGGCGAAGGTGAAAAAAAGTCGAAGAAGTTGTTCGTTACTTTATTAAAAAAAAACAATTATATACAATATATTATCCGCGACGAATAACCTTATCACTTATAAACAGATTTAACACAATAAAATTACTTATATACCCTTTTTCACATTGGTAGTATACCTATCAAATATAATTAAAAGTGAATCAAAATATTGTTTTTGTTTATAAACAATTATAATACTATAACGATATAAGGGCAGTTTCAAAAATCGGTACAGATTTTAAAGGCCTATTTATTGACAGAGGATCAATCTGTTTCTTCATATGAGCCTACTTCCTTTTCGACAGAAGGGATGTCAAATTTATAGAAAAAAACAAAAACTAACAAACAACAAACAAAATTATTAAATTTAATTAATCAAAAATTTAATGAAACTAGTCGATTAAAGTTAATTAAAATTAAATAATTCATTAAAATAAAATTGTTCGGGTTCAATTGATATTTATGGTGCGCTAATGATTTTTTAAGACTTCAGTATTTATTTAGATAGCGCAATTAAAAATCAAACTTCTTTATTTTCTTTTTTTTTCCGAACTACCTTCGTAGCAGAGAATAAAAATTAATAAATAAATATCTAATAAAAAATAAATTATCTCGTAAGAGAAAGTGGTGGGGGCTGTTCAAGCAATTTTCTGAAATAAATATCAATAAAAACACCAACATCACAGCAGAACAGCCCATTATGTGCAGACTCAACCTTCGGCATAGACTTGTTTTTGAGGGTGTTAAAGGTTTAAGAGGTCACCACGCCCTCTTAAGTCAGGCTACCAAACTTAGTCGACGAAACACACACTACATGCGTGCAGACGATCACAACTTAGACAGAAAGATGCTTTACTATTATTGTACCGCAATTTTGTGGGCCAGGAAGGAAGGTCACACGTTGTCTGACAGTGAACAATAATACTTGAAGCTGTTCTCAGAACAGATCTTAAACATCACTAAACCAATTTTCCTGAGAGCGATAGACAACGTACAGAACCGAACAAGTAAGGAGTTATATCTACAAGATGCAGGGGAGATCAACACTTACGACCACAATTTATTGGGGTTGTTCAAAAGCGCTTTTAGGCCATCAACGCTGCCATGACCAGATTGATTTTGATTGCTTGCAAGAAATTAAGCGAAATCAGAGTCTAACACGCTAGTGAAAACCGCATATCGATACCTTTTCCTAATCTATAATATCAATAGAAGCAAAAACTGAAAATGTGCAGGATACCTGCCATTATTAAATATTCTTTTAACAAAAAACATAAAAAAACATTTATTTAAGAATGTATTTAATTCAACATAATTGAATATTGCCCGTCTATCTACACAAAATACGAAATTTTAAAAATGCAAGTGAGCTTTGGAAAACGAAATAGCGAAAATTATAATTATTAAGATTGCATTTATTTATTTTTAATAGTAAATTTATATCCTTTCTCCTAATAGAACGAATATTAGACTGTAATAATGGCGGGTATACTGCAACTATTCGCACATTTCGAGTTTTTATTTCGTTTACTGATACTATAGGTAAAGGAAATGCGGTTTTCCTTTACGTGTTACACGTTACGTGTTATATTTGGCCATCTTGTGTTGTAATAAAAGTGACATCGTTCCAGTTATTTCCTTTTTTTTTTTAAGATAATAAATTTTATTTGCAGTGATATCGATCAACCCCTCTAGCGGCAAGTAATCGAAAGCAATCCGCTAAGAAGAGGCTTTTTTGAATGGCTCCAAGTTTCACAAGATGCTGTTATGTTCGAACACTCTCACCACTTTCTGTTAAGACATAGAGGAGAAAGTATTCTAAGAACTTTAAAATTGTTATTTCTCAAAAAACGGGATTGGCGGTGAACCTAGAAAACTGCTTAAGTAAGGATTTTCACTTCCAAGTCTTTATGACAATTACTGAAAATGCTGTTTTTTTCTTAACCAAAAAAGTAAAAAAAAATGAAAGGAATGATTTTATTTTAATTAGACAAAGAAAAATACTTTTACGCCAAGTTTTATCAAAATCGGTCAAAAGTTGACACCCTGCATTTCGAAAACGAAAAAAGTTAAGACCCACGTTTATAAGAAACAGAAACTTATATATGAAAATTCTTTATATTGAATATTAAAACTATGTAATATACAGGGTTTTCCCGAACTCGATGACAGAATTGTAGTAAATGAATGAACATATTCTTTAAGATTAACTTTTTAAATTTTTGTTTCATTTTTGTAGGTTGGTTTTAGTTTAATAAAGCAAATTTTTGAGAAACACGTCCAATTTTCTGAAAGAATTTGTGAAAAAAAAGTCGGATGTTCTGAAAAACAAACAGAATTTCTGACCAAATCTCTTGTAAGGAATATTGCGAATCGAAAAAGATCATTTATAGAGAATAGGCAATCTCTAACCTGGAGCTACTAGACACCAAAATATTACGAAATTATAACATTTAATTTGAAATTGTTTTCCAAAATTATTTTTGTTAGGTACTGCTTTTTGATTCCTTTTCGCACTTTTTCATCTTTTCCGTATTTATAAAAAAAAAAACTGCAAAAATAACTGGAAGTGTTTTTCGGAATTCCATCATGTTTCAACCGGAAGTCGACAGATAAAAAAATGATTTCTCTAGGAGCAAAGTTCAAATTGCAATTTTCATGTCAAAAAGCCTAAAACTGCAATTTTTTTAACATAATATGTTAGTATTTAGTAGTTTAGGGATTGCGCATTCTTCATAAAATATTATTATGACTGGCTTTTTGTAAATTCTGACACGTTTATCAAAAATTTTCCTGACAAAATTAAAACCTATATTATTATTCGAGCTTTCGTAAAGAGTTAAAGGCACAAAAAATTGTAAAAAATAATTTTTGTACAAAACAATATGTAAAGAAATATATTCTAATTCAAAATTTGCTCAGAATAAACTAAAATTGATACGTAGGGTAAATCGAGGAGAGATGTACCAATAGGACAGACAGGCTACCCGCGACTTTTCGCATACCGGGGCAACTATGCTTGCTTCGGAGGGACCGGTTGCAATTTAGTTTACCGTCCATCTCTCCTTCGCGTTCTAGCAGAGGTGGGCCAATTTCAATTTTTATTATTTTATTTTTTATAATTATTCACTGTGTTAGATTATCGTTTAAAAGGCGCCAAATAAATAACCAAAGCTTATGTTTATGTTACAATTTTTTGCAGAGCCTAATTCCAATTCAGAGTTTTTCAAAAGGCGGTCCATCTTTCCTCGATTTACCCTACAAAACTATCGTGATCTTTAAAAAATTTAAAATTTAACTTGAAATTGAAAATTATATTGTCGCCACTACAAAGTTCCATTTTTTTTATATTTAAATTCTCTCTCTCTCTCTCTCTCTCTCGTTTTTTTTTTGTATGTTTGGGTTCTAAAAGAGTTAAATATTACCTACGAAGTGCATTTAAAAGACTAAACGGAGGCGTTTCGTTTAAACCTCTTCCCAGACAGCGTTCTATATTTGGCGTTTATTCCGGAATAGCAGCACAAGTCTTTGATGCGGCCGCCGAGGCTGTCGTTCGAGTCGCTGCGAAACATGCCGTTCGAAAGTTCGTCCCAGTTTGTACTACCGATGAACATGTCCAAGTCGCTTTTCGGAAACCCTTCGCTGAAATTTCCAAAAAAAAAAGCCAACAGTTTACGGAATTGTGTCAACTCAAACCGACAACAACGTGTAAACAGAATTTACTTGGAGTATTATAATCTTAATCCTAAAAAACGATACAAACTTAGGAAAACTCGTTTCTTGTTTTGTGTTCTTTGTTTAATCCGGCCCGTTTAAGAGTGTCGTCGTGAGAATGTAAATCGGCCTTAGATATTGACCATATACTTAACATTGTTGTTAAACTAGTAAACATGATTCTTTCAGTTTCAGAAAAGTATTTGAAGCAACAAACAAATTCACTATATATCAAACAATAAGATTAAAAAATACGAAATTAATTTGAGAAAACTATCTTCAGAATTTGAAAGATTTCAGGCCATTAGAAAAATGGAACCAGTGCAATGCGACCCCATTCAATGTTAATTACGAAGAAGTTGATGCAAAATTTCAACTTGGGTTAATACCATTATTAGAATTTTATAAAAATTTAAGCCTTTTCAACAATGAAGCTTAGGAAAACTTCTTTAACAAACAGAATTGCAGATAAGCACCTTTCATCAGTTTTAAGAATTTCTGCTTCGCAAACAACTTGATGACACCAGAAAATAGAGTGATAATACTTCACATCAAGAACTACACTAAATTCATTTTATATTTTGTGCTTATAATTTTCTTACCTTTTGCTTTTTTAGTATTAAAATAATAAGTGTCTGTAATAATATTTGTATATGCTTATAAAACACATTTTGAGGTATCTTCAGTTATTATTCGATTATTCGACGCACAGGATGAAGATTTCCGAAATATTAATAAGTTTATAAACATAGTAGTAAAGTCAAGAAATGGATTGGAATGAATCATTTCTGATATGAAAAGATTGCTTTTTTGGGTAGTTCGTACTCAGTGGCAACGAAAAATAAAATCTAAAGGAATATAACGATTTCTTACCTGTAGTACAGCTTGATGGTTTCGTAAGCGTCCATAATAACCGCTATGAACAGGCTGAGGATAACGTAAATGTACAGACTTATGAAGGAATAGAGGTATATCCTGCAGAACCACCACAGCAGCAGCGACTTGTTGGACATGATCGAAAACGTCGCGAACATGTCGTCGCCGTTGATCAACGAGAACAGGCATTCGGACGTGGTCGACAGCGATCGAAATTTGAGGTGGTACGGTCCCAAGATCAGCCAACCGCAGAATGTAAAACCGGCGTATATCAAAACGGCGCAGATTAAAAATCTAGCCACCTAAAAGCGTTGACTTTATAGTTGCTGATATTTTAAAACCATAAAGTTGTGCGTTGGTTTTATCATGAGCAGAAAAAGATAAGTCTTTAAAAGAATTAAAAATATACAAAAACTTAGAGCTTAACTGCATTCTACTCTGCACCTGTATATGTAGTGATTGAGGGGGCGGAGCTAATGAATATTTTCTCAGATGACTGATTGCCTTATTGGTGACCTGAGGCGCGGTTAAAATTGTTTGGTCGTTTAGAGATTTCTATAGATCTTTGGATTTTTTTTTTGGTAGAAGAATTGATTATGCGCAAAAAATTTAGTGTGGTAAAATAAGATTTGATGCCTACTTTTATGATTGTCTTTGGCACCTGTTGCTTAACGTTATTTCATGTTCTTCCAGCCCGGTTGATATTTTTAGTTCTGTTGTTACAATATATTCTTTGCCGCATATGCATGGAATGCCTGCCGCCTCAAACACAATTGTGGATAAGTGATGTTTTAAATGTAAGGAAGTACCACAGTGGCAAGTGAGGGGTGGGAGGTTATAATAAAGTATATCTGTATGCTTTCTGGAAAATAGGGGGATACTATTAGTTTCTAATTCAATGGTACGTTAGAGTGGAATGGTTCAGATAATCTAGGAGGGATTGTTGCCCATGAGGCCAAATAACAACAGCATCATCCATGTAGCGAGAGAGTGCTAGAAATAGTACAATCAGATATATGTGGACCAATAACACTCGACATTTTAAATATTTCTTAATAATGAGAAATAAAATTGGAATATATGAGATGTTTACAAATTGTGAGAGTCTAGTTACAATTTCTAAAGTTAGATGTGTGTATTGCAGAGTGAATGGGACAATCCTCGACCATACAATAATTTACATTGTCTGTTCATAGATATAAGAAAGTGACCAATTGCTTTTCAATGGGATTATCCAAGAGTGGTCATTAACATACAATGCAACAAGATTATTACCTAAGGTTTCGGAATTTAAATTCATGTAAAATTGTGGTCCGTAATAGAAAATAATTTTATACCTACCTGTGTTTAATATTCTTTGGTTTGGTATACTACTTAGTTTAAGTTTATTAATAATAATTCTTATTTCGTGTGTAATACAGCGTGTGTTGAATCGTGTGCAAATTCTGCAAAATATGTAGAAAACACTATTCTATTGAGACTAAGGAAGTTATAAACAATGTTTATTTGACTCTCATTGAACGTGGTGCCAGCAAGCAAGCATCTTTAGAAGAAACGGCCACATTGTGAATAATCCCCTTTCAGCGAGGAAAAAAAAGAAGCGATGCTGACATTTTCTCGAGTGTAGATGGAAGTGATCAAGATATAATACGGCGTAAAATTTACCGGTTGTACGAGGAACAAAGGGTGCCTACATTAGATATCTGAATTAAGAGGCGTGAAAAAGATGAAAGATGAAACCGGTGTTAAATGTGGCAGAACAACACATGGGTTTTAGATTTAAAAAAATTGACAAAAGGCAAGATTTAATGGAATCTTTTAGAATTCGGAAATGGCGACTGGATTATCTAGAAAAAATTACGATTTACAGAGAACAACAAAGGCCAATTATTTACTTGGATGAAACCTGGTTCGACACTTATGATACCCTGGAAAAGCGTTGGGTTGACTAAACTGATAATTTTATTTTAGATTTAAACATAAATACATACATAAATAAATATTGTTTGATATCTTTGCTAACAAAACCCCAAATAATTAAATTCTAAGCAAAGTAAGGACCTATTCAGCCAAATTTTCGTTCATAAAGCTTGCCCGAGTCTTTCCTTAATTCGTATCAGTTAGTCACTTTCTTATATCTATGAACAGACTTTACCCCAGCACAAAATTGCATGACGGAAAGAATGAACAGAAGTTTGATAAAAAAGGGCGAGAACGATGATTAGTGAGTCAGCAGTACTTAAAGAATTTTGGGGGAAGTTAAAACGACGGCAAACTATTTTAGCAAGAGATCTGAGGTTTAATTTTATTGACAATATAAATATAATATTGGGCTTGTAACGGTAAATGTGGTCGAGTTAATTATTTCCATAATCGACGTTTCCAAAATACCTCAAGAGAGCTGCAACATATGTTACATGGAAACGTTCAGAATATTCCATAGAATCAAAAAATGTAATAATATACATTCCATTTCAAGAAAAAAGAAGTTGGTGTCTGATAAGAGTAGATGTGGTAATGCTGCAAAGTTAAAAAAATTCCAATCTTCTTCCAATTCTCCATATACTTTTAATATTCCATCGTCTGTTGCTCGGATTGAAGAAAGGGATATCAGTTGGGAAAATGACACGTGTCATTACTGGTGTCGAGTTTGGGACCCAGAAACCAAGCGCCAGAAAAATCTCTCCAGGGCCCAAGACGCGTCCACAAAGAGTCTCTACCTCAAGACCAAACGGCCAATCAACACTTTTATCGGAAAAAAGGGCCTATGATAATGTTCCTTGTCACACTACAATTTCAGTAAACAAACCGGGAAGTCGAAAACATTCAGACATAACCATCGGTTAACATCGAGTATCCGAAATGAAGACCTTGAAGGCGAAATGAAGGCGTGACAAGCTGGGATAGAATACGAAGACAATTCTGAATAAATACATAACAAAAATGGTAAAGAACAATATACCAGTTGAAACAAGATCCAGAGGAAGACCCCAGAAGAGATGGGAAGAATGATGAACATCCTTATCAGAGAAGAAGTCGCATTACTTAATTTGCAGACATGAAAACCAACAAAATTCCACATCTTTCTAAAATACAATGTTATGAGGGCTCACCTGGGGCGCAGACTTTTGCAACGTCAGTATAACGACGTTGTACGTTTTGAAAAAACCCAAATAGCGAAGCACCCCGAACCACACCAGCATGTTACCGATCCCGAGGAATAAACTGCATATGTTCCATTGGTCGCTCGTAAACTCGACGCTTTCGATCTGTTCCTTTATGGCCGATCCCATCACGATCAAGATGTCGTTCACAATTATCATGATGTACCACATATTTAGGAACTTGTGTCTGTCGTGCATCGTCAGTTTTTTGTCGAAATGCTCGGCGAAAAAGCGCACGGTTGCGTTTTTTAGTTGCTGGGCGCGCCACACTGCCCGGGCGCACAAAATAAACGAAATTACGCAGGTGGTGATCACCAGGTAGTTTAGTAAACTGCGCATGAAGTTCGCTATTTCGTTGTCGGTAATATATTTCGTGTCGCCTGAAACGAAATGGAGCGTATCAAACTTCTAAGCGCCGGCCGAATTAGAGTCTAATAGAGGTGACAGAAACTGCCATCTGATATTAGACTAAACAGTAAATTTGAGAACCATGGTAGGAATGAATTGGTATCCAATGTTTCATTTGACTGAAACCGGTTTTTTTCGAAAGATTTCATACAAAAGTTGCGCACCTTAAAAATACCTACATAATGAAGTGGTCGGAATGAATCGGTTTATAAAAAAAATATTTACTATATAAAAAAAAACTAAACTAAAACGGCTATTTACATATCGTCTGGATAACGTCGGCGCCAGGTTGTTGATGAGTCGGGCTTGCGGACGTCAGGTTCACTGAAACTGGAACGCATTCTCTCCTGTTTGAGGGAGGCGAAGCGGAAGGAGGGACATGAATATGGTTAATGATGGTTGATCGGTTAAAAGCGAAGACACGAGTCGCGGTTTAGATTGGTTGTTTAGAGATTTTTATGGAATCTCGGATTGTTATTATTGAACTGATTAGGCTTTTACTTGATGAAAATCCATTTATCAAAATAAATAAGAACTAAAAGTTCAGATTTTTACGAAATTATATATTTTGGCATGACAATTGTTTCGACAACACCGTGTCTTTATCAAATGTAATATTTACAAACTACCTGCTACTATATATACCGAAAAATGACCATAAAACCTTAATTAATGTTGTTACGAGAATTTAAGTTAAATAAAGGAGAGGTATTTAAATCTAATTGATCGTTAAGCAATACATTTGAATGTCTCATTTTGTTAATCTCCATGGCTTCCAATAAATTTAATTTTGTACTTTTTGTCCATTAGACCAGTGGTGTCTTATGTAACAGCTCCAGCAGTTAAACTCTCTACAAAATTAGTAAATATTTTAAAGTTCCACACAGATTTTAAACCAAAATTTGCAATAAAAAATTCTTTTGAATTAATCAACAAAATTAAAGATATAAAAATCATTTCTAACGCAACACTATTGTCTTTTGATGTACAAAACTTATTTCCCAGTATTCCACCTATGGATGTGATAGATTTAGTAGATTTTACCCTAACTCTTAACCCATTGGTGAAAAAAGATTTATTAGATTGCTTAATAGTATCTTTAGACCAAAATTATTTTGAATTTAATGGACAGATTTATATCTCTAAAGGTTTGATTATGGGAAACCCACTTAGTCCTTTGTTAGCCGAGATTTTTATGGATAATTTGGAAAATATCATACTAGAACAGAAACAGAAAAGCTTTTTATGGTGGTATAGATACGTGGATGATATCTTTGCTTGCTTTATTGGAACGGATAGACAATTGAATTCTTTTTAAAATTATATTAATTCGATGTAGTATTATTGCCGTAGCGCCTGCATAGTTTGGGTTTTAGATGGTGTCGGGTGTTTTCTTCTCAAAAGCGTATATAAATACCGTTACAAGTAATTTTTTTTTATTAAAATACGCAGATTATATTTCAGATTTTCGGATTTTTATTTATATATGAAATTTATTGAGAGTTTCATGAATAGAAACAGGATTAAAGAAGGAAACTACGTCGAAACTTACCAGAATATCGAGTAACAGTGTATAATTGTTAAATGAAGTAAACGGAATTTTCGAGTAATGAGTGGTAGGTCAGAAAGTGCCACCCACCAACAACTGATGCAGGAGGAATCCAGAAGATCTGTGAATAGTATTATTGCAGCAGGTGGAAGTTTTTTTCAAAAACTAAAATGGATGTTTATTAAAATGTAATGAACAATAGCAGAACACATTAAAACAACTTCAAACCCCAACACAAAAAGCCCCATGTGCCATGAAAATTTTGAGTGATGCAATTATCTTGTTAATAACTTTTAATTGTCTATTTGAATCGATCATTAGAACTAGGTTGATAATTTTTAGAATGAACTCATTAGCAACAAGAAGTACCCCAAACAATCGATTATGCCAGATTGATACCTATAAACGAAAAAATCTTAGGAGATTTGAAAATCATTTGTTAACATCTAATAGTTTATTTCTATTTAACCAAGTTGAGAGCGTATACAGGGCATAATACCGCTCTACTTTCTAACGAAACAATAAGAACTGAAAAAATCACTAAACAAGAATTTCAAAAAAGTCATACCAAATTATTTCTTTCATTACTACTTAGGACATCTGAAAAACTTCTATCATGAATGTAAAAGTTAATATTCCATGATCTTTTTTTGCAGAAAACTCAAGAATATGCCACCAAAGCAGAGTTTTTTTTAGTAAAAATGGTGCTTTTTCATATGCGATCAAGTTTGTTGTTCAAAAAAAAATTGTAAATTAAAAAATTCTGCTTTAACGTCTGCCAACATTTATAAAATACTAAATATCAAATTAAACTGAAAGACTATGAAATGTCATTTGTTTGAAAATGCTCAAAAATTCGTTTTTCGAAGTCTTTTATATATTTTTCTAAATAATTATATGGTATATGGTGCCTCATATACTATTTTAATTATCTTTCGTAAATTTGCCTTTACCAACCTGGTTTCGTTAAATTATCGCCTCATAGCAATTCTCCAATTTGTGCCTAACAGAATGAAAATATCGTTTCGGCATCAGCGCAAGATGCAGATTCACTACAATATTTTAATAACACCCAGTATATTTATAAGCTTCAGTCCATCAATAAACTAACCTTTACACATAAGCCTGGTCGCGTCCGCGTCCAAATCGAGAGTAATCTGCCCATCATGATTGTCGTTACTAAACGAAATTGTTATATCGAATCTATAGCAATTCGGTGCCGAGATCCTGGAAAAGAGGTGACAATTGGCCGACTCTATGTGTAAGCACAAAGTAAGTCGCATTACAAAGTGGATTTTTTGAAATTTTTTTTTTGGTTATTTATTTAGGTTAGTAGCAGTCGATTAGATTAGCAAAGTAACAATGTTTTTTTTTTCTTATGCTAATTTTTAACGGATCTGAAACAAAAAAAAATACAACAACAACTCTAGTTGCTGTTGTCACACTAGTAGGGATAAAATTCTAGTTTTCCTTAAAGTGAGATTAAAGATACTTGGCTTTTTCGCCGCTGGAAGATCACTAGAGATGTTTCACTTATGAGATGAACTTCGTTGATGTGAATAATCTCAATATTTGACTTTTGCAAATGATTACTATAACTGTTTAAAAAACTGTTCAGAATTTCAGAAACTCCAGTGAATAAGCGTCCGACTTCTTAGGAAAAAATTATCTAAAAATAGCTTTTAATATAATCAATTTTGTAAGAAAATTAATGAAAAATAATGAAAGTTCAATAAACAAAATCAAGGTATCAGGGATGTGGCGATTGTCTCATAGTGCCTTACAGATTCAATCAAGATTTTCAAATTTTACAATTTAAAAGTTTAAAAGCTTTGAAAATAAACAATTTAAAAAATTCAAATTTGTTTTTAAATCATTTAGAATTTTACAAGTCACCGCCCCTATTAAACATATCATGGGTCTCATTACTTAGCGTTTTAAATATGGTAACATATTGGTTTTAATTATGATGTTGGGTACCTTCCTTTATATATTACATAGACTTAAGACTTGTTAGCTTGAAAAAGTTACGGTGTTAACTTAAATGACTCTGCTTGTAAATATACAGTTAGTCAAAAGTCGCGTAGTGGAAATATATTTTTGGAATTTTTGGAAGCTTCTAACTGGGCTGGACCCAATGGTGGCATAGGCAACGTTGCCATAAGTACCACACCCTATACCCAAATTTAACCGTTTTTGCAGAAATGACAAAAACCTAAATAATTAATGATTTAATGAATAAACTAGAAATTAATTTTTGAACGACATAATTAATAATTAATTATTCTGAGGAAATAGTAAACAAATACTAATAAAAACCACTGCTTGAGAAAATCAAATACAAAGACGACAACGTCGCCTATTTCACCATTGAAGCCTAATTAGATAACCTCTTATATTAAATCCATAAATTTAGTATAGATAATTTGTAAAAGAAGGTAAACAGGTAACTTAATTAAAAATCAATTTAAGGTATCATTTTTAGAGGAGTTAAATTTTTGTACTTGTTAATTTTGTAAATTTACTTGCAAAATAAAAAATCATTATTTATGGATGGCAAGTGATTGAACCAATTTTCCTAAAGAATTGTTCATTTTAAAAGCTATTTTCAGGATATCTTCACTTAAAAAGTACGGCTTTTTGGACTATTCAAAAAATCATGTTTTAAACAAATTTGGTATTTTTTCTTTACAATTTTGTCTATGAAAACAGTACGTGAAATTGTTACAAATAACTGTGGAGTGCCACAGGGATTTTTGCTAGGCCCACTGTCGGATTCCCCTTTCGTTGTTAATCCGTAAGTGTATGTCCTGGTAAACATTTTTTTTAAATAATTATTAAAAACAAACAAATATACTTACTTGCTGGCGGCTCTAAAATTGACGGTTTTTAAAGAAAACATCAGATCGGCCCGCACCAACGCCGAGAAACTTAGGTTCACCGGTTCCGCCTTCATAAAGGTCTCGGAATCGAGAACGTCTCCCACTTGGTGCCTCGAAATATTCATGCAAGACTCTATAATTTCATTGTTAAATATGTAGGACTCGTTGAAACCGTATATGATGCCTTCTTTATACTGATAGAGGCAGAAGACCATGTCAACGGGCGTATTGTCTTCGTTAGCGTAAGAATAAGAACCTAAAATTAATTAAATATTAACAATACACGGCTTTGCAGAACAAAGGAACGTCAAACAAAAATGTAATTTTAAGTTCTCCTTGAATATAATTAATTGGTAAAAAGATCTGAAGTTTATTGAGATCTAATTTAGAAACGCCTTTCAATTTTTAGGATTAAGGTAAGCGTTAAGTGTACTTCTTTTTTAAAATATTTTCAACGTCCTGTCAGTTTCGCTTAAGCCGGAAGTTGGTGTCAAGTTACTTATTTCAAGTGGACCGCCCCGAATATTAGTACAATTTTAGATTCTGTGTGAAATTCTAAACATATTTTATGTATAATTATGTTTTTGAAATATTGCAAAAAGGAGGCTTAAGTTTACATTTTTGTTATAGGAGTTGCCTACTTTTATACAGACTGTCTAAAATTAGGCGGCCTGTAACTTGGAGTGTTATCAAGGTCTGGACTTGCCTCTCTATTCAACTGCATTAAGGTTACTAAAGTTTCTACGGCAGGAACGTTAACATGCTATGTTGCCATGTCTAATAGAACACATACAATTATTACTTATTATTTTTAGCATCTTTACCAATATAACACAAAAACTGTTTTTCTACAGTCAAGTCCTGGATTTGATAACCCTTAAAGCTAAAGTAAACAACAAAAATTACAAAAATGTGAACTTAAAACTCGTTTTCAACATCTTATCTATTTTCAAAGTTGACTAAGCAGAAAGCACAATTTTTATTCAAGATCAAATATTTCAAAAACTGCTGGATATAGGTATACATTATACGAGGTGAAATAAACAAGTTGACACCAACTTCCGGTTGAACTAAGTAAACCTACCTGGCAGTTATCTTAAACGCAAAAATTGAAACTTAACAAACTTTTAATGAAAGGGTTGGGTGAAAAATTGCATGATGTTTTCCCATTAACTATTATGAGAATTTTATGAGTAACTTATCTTTTTTGTTGAACGCTGTTTGCTCTATCGCTTCAAGGAAAGTGGTGGGCGGTTTCCAAATATTTTCTTAAATAAATTTCCATATCTCCAAAAAGGCATAACTCTTTTATATTATCTTAGCCTAGTCGATAATGTATTTGGTGGATGTTGAGAGATTTTTGGGCCAGTGGTAAATCTAGTTTTAACGTTATGTTTTTTTAAGAACTTCTGATATATGGTCAGTGATGTTTAAAATGTAAAGAAAGGCCATAGTAGTAACTGTGGGGTTGCTTTCCGACTCGTTTTCTTTGGACTTCTGAACGTTAAGTTCTGTAAATCATATTTTAGGTTAGGATAAAGATATGAGATGCGGTTTTTACTGTGTTGTTGGGTAATTTGACTACCTAATTATATTTTTAATAATTATATAATATATATCAAAACGAATATCACGTAGCAAAAGCCATTTAACTAACCAAATCAAATTACATTTTTAATAATTATATAATATATATCAAAACGAATATCACGTAGCAAAAGCCATTTAACTAACCAAATTTTTTTAAACTGTAAACTGGACGGAAGCAATACAAAACGGAATAATAAATTCTCATGAAAGTTCTCAAAAGTGAATTCCATTACAAATGATGACTTCAGTAACGCACCGGTATGTAGGTTGGCTACAATTAGGACATTTTATTTCCGTATCTTTAAACTTTTCTTGCCCAGATAGAGCAAACAACATTAAACAAACAAGATTTGAATCTTTCTCACCCTTAGCATTAATTTTTGTAGGTAAAAACGTAGTTTTGAAATTCAAGATAACAATTAAACCCCCTGGTGAACATTTTTGGAAACTAGAAAATAGCTTCCATCATTGCGTCTTCGCCGATTTACTTACTCCGAAAACAGTAAAGGAATCTTAGTTCACACGTGCTTGGTTATATTTAGAAAATTATCAACAAGTTCGTTTATCAAAAATTAGTCTGTACATAAAACGAATAATAACTATTTGAACGATATGCGAGTATTATTTAAAGAAAACCTTTTAGAATGCATTTAGACAAATAACATAACATTACTTAATTTGTCCTTGCCATTTCGCTTTATCTTTTGGTCATTTTTTCGCTACGCTAATCTAATGGAAATGTAACGCGAAAAAATTATTAAATATGATTTGAATGAGTTTTGAAACAAAATTGCTGCAACTTTCCAAATTGAAAAAATTAAAATCCCTAACTCATATTTTTCCTAATTATAATTCAAAATCGATGACAAAATCAAAATAGTTGATTAGTACAAATATAGAAAATATACATTGATTGAATGGAAACGGAATGGAGCCAACATAAAAATAACAGAATAATAGAAAAAATGGAATTAAAACAAATAGACTGACAGCGCGACGGGAAGCAAGGCAATAGCAAATGTATTACTTAATTTATTTTCTTTTTTTTATTAACTAACTGGACTAAAACTCAAAATAAACAACAAAAATCGGTATAACAAATTGTTACACTTTTAAAAGTTGTAAAATGGGACACGATACAAGATTAAATTAGTATTAAGAGTGTTAATCAAATTACTAGCACAAATTTAGAGATTTTTTATAAATAAAGTATGACTACAATTGAGTAGCTCTTAGATGGCTCTAATAGTTTTGATAATAGGGTTCAAGTGTCAATATGAAAAAAAAAATTTAGTAATGTTTATTTTCTCATAATTCCAGCATATTATGTGAACACTTAGATGAAAACTTAGGCGAAAACTGGATAGGCGCTAATGACCAGGTAAGGTAGCAATCAGATCACCTTTATTTTACACTATTTGTATTTATTGTACTATATAGTATGTGTTTTAAGTTATTTGATCAGTATACGTACTGAAAATATGTCACTTGAATATGTTTATTTTACTAAAATTGTTAAATACCTGCATATGTATAAGGAGAAATTGTTTTTATTTTATTTTTTATTAGTGTCATGCCCCGCGGCATTTTAAATAGGTACTTTTCACTCGCTGTCCCACACTTTGAGTTCATTTTTTTTAGTTTACATTTTAAATTGAAATAGCAAATATCTGAAAAAGTATTGGAGAGGCAGTAAACACGCGTTATTATAAAGTTTTTACAAACTACAAAGTCCAAATTTTTTCAATTTCATCAAATGGATTTCCATTTTTTTAGGTATCAAAATTTGAGAAAGCTATTATCTGGAAAAGGAAAAATATCCAGGCTGTTTCATTTAAAATAAGAAGGTTGTTCTCACTGCAGAACTGGCATCGCTTTTTTTGACAGTCATCGCCTATATCACCATTCCTAAGCAATTCGGGGCAATCAAATATTTCAAAAACTGCTGGATATAGGTGTACATTATAAATAAATAAATAAAGATAAATTGGGAAGGAGAGTGGAGAGTGTTCAAACATTTTTAGAAATAATTGTCAATAATTGCAAAATGGCTGAACAGGTTTCATCAAACCCTGAGTTGTTGAAAAGGACTCTTTTTAGGCCATCAACTCTACTGTTAGCAGATTAGATATTACTTTCATTTTATTTATGTAGAGAAAATGGGCAAGCTAATTTTTTAAGCACTAACACTAACCTATTTATTTTGAAACTAATTTGGGTCTTAAGAATCCAAATTCAAAAACTTACCCACCGATGTACTCAAAGAAGAATAGCCTTTGTAAGCATAATCAATTGTATCAAAGAAATCCTTTTCTGTATATATGGCAAGAGGACCTACGGAAGGAGGATAAGAATTCACTTCTCTTGTAGTGTCCCATCCTTTCAAAAATAAATGCGAAAAGGTTATCCTATTATCCCAGGTGTAACTTACATGGTTATATCGGCTAAAAAAATATTACTAGATGTAAAAAAAAAAGCAGTATGTTTACAAACCTTGACGCGAACAAACACAATTGCATGGTTACCAAAACAATTTTCACAACTTGAACGATAAACTTGTAGGGAAAACGTCTTTTTGCGTGCCACTTTTCTATTGGATTCATGAAAAAAAACTGTAACCTTCTTCTCATCTTGTCTTCAGTTACCAAGTCTGGAGGCAACCTAATATTAAAATGGTACATTTTTAACACTTGGCAATAATTTGTAAAGCAGAAAAGAATCAGTAACAATAAGCAAACAAAACACAACAAAAGATATTACTCTAATTCCGATTTTTCATGATCACTGTCTGTCATATAATTAATGCAGTTTGGATCTTGGGCTGTCGAGTTTTCCATTGTAGGTTTCTTCAAAAAAATATGCACAAACTATTGAACAACTTCTTCTAAATCCAAGAAACAAGTTATTTTAATAAAGCAAGGAATAAACAGCATACAAAGCTTATTTCTATTAAAGAAAATTAAACCTCAGCATAAACTATCGTTACAAGTTTGGCATAACTCCAAATTATTCAATTCCTTTCGAAAATTAAAAAATTTGCTTGGAACATTCGCCCATTTCCGACATCCGTTGAGGATTCTGGAGCTTGGTTCACACGATGCCATCTGTGCTCTTAAAAATGCATGTAATTCTTTGATAGTAGATACAAAGCAATTTTTTTGAGCAGTGCGCTTAATCGTTTTGATTAAATTGTGTTTTTAAAGGTTATTTCTAAATTTAAACTTTAAACAAAATTGTTTTTACCACGCATGTAATAACTTGTGGGAAATCCATAATTCTAATACCAGAATCCATTCAAAGGAGGATGTTTGTTTTAAGTGCTAAATAAAATCCAATATTTACTAACTATTTTAATTTATGTATTCTCTAACACTAACTTTAGCGGAATTATCTTACACATAGGACAAATTTAGGTTATATATTGACATAGTTTTTTAAATAAATTGTGTATAATAGTTTGTTTCATAACAGCTCTTAATTTTTCACATATATTCAATGATTTTGCTGTTGGTTACAGACTAACTCATGCATTTCACAAAAAAATATTTTCTCCACACTTTTAAATTGAAGAAGCACCACAGAGACTGATCATCAATCGGTTTATGCCTAGAAACAGCGAATTCTGTAGGAAGGTAGAAATGCAATGCCACCCACAGAATGACACTAATTATAAGATATGAGACAATGTCCATATTTTTTGGGATGGAGCACTCTATCGGTATGTGAATCCTCAATAAGTATCTCATATTTTTGAAAATTACGACCTGGTGTGATCTGAACCACTACAAATCAAAGCGTTTACCGTACTATTCCGTGAAATGAATAAATCAAATGTCACCGAATTTCCAAACTTGTCTATGGGTATAATATTTTTTTAATGTTTTTTTGGCCTTTAGACAAAAGTGTAAGTATTATTTATAAAATTCATTTATGAGGGGTATTGTAACTTCTTTTTGGGTTATTTATGTAAGACTTTATATCACTTTATATTTTTAGGGTTAAATTCACTAATATTTTTAGTGAGTTTATGTAGATGTATAACCTTTATGGTGGATTATGAATACAAATTGACTTTCTTCAAGTTCAATTTTTGGAAAAAATGTCGAATTTGGAAATTAAACAACTGTTTGAATTCAGCAGGTAATGGATTTGAGGTATTCACTTACTTTAATGATTTTTTATATTTGCAGGTTTCAAGATTTTGGTGCTAGAGCCATATTTTCAATTTTATATTTTCCAATTGGTCTAATATTGTTAATAATCAGAGGCTTTTTTGTATTGTGTTTTATAATTGTTAATCAAACGTTTCCCGACTCTCCATTTACCGAAAAGTTGCTGAATAAATTGGCCTCTCTGTCATTTGGAATTTCCATATCCGTGGATAATCCTAAGCAGTTGGAGAAAGTGGATTTTTATATCACCAACCATACATCGATTTTTGATCAGCTGGTTGTACATATAACTACGGGATCAGTTTCGGTAAGTTTTTATCCCAGTTTAAAGTTTTTTCAAAATTATTTTGCTGCTAGTGGTCAGGACTAGGTTATTTTCACTGATTATTTTGTCATTCTGTTTTGTAATTTTATTCCATTAGAATTAGAGGTCATTTATGCCACTTATTTGAGTAAAGATTCATACGATTTGTGTAAATAAATGTAAATACTCTGTTGCAGCCCTCAAAATCATTTACATTGCAAAGTGTGGTGGGATTTGGAACAAAGGATTTTGGCAGTTTATCGAATGTTGAGAGTTTTAAGAAAAACATAGAAGTTTTGTTTACAAAAAAACGCATACCGGTTCACTTCTGCCCAGGTACTTATTGGTTGACTTAGGTAAGTCGGAGGGGTTAACCACTTTATGAAAAATTGTGATAGTGTTGTTCAAATCAGTGATTGTTCAAATTAAACTTCTGTGATAGCCTGCAAAAATTAGCTCTCTTTGTAATATACATCAACATTAACCGAAAATCTGGCAAGTTTATTAAAAATCACTCCAATTTTTCTATTTTTAACACCAAAACTTTAGCTAGTGGTAAGTAACTAAAAAAATGTTTTTATTTAAATTTAAAAGAAATTGTGGAAATAAAAAAATATCTAAAAAAATCCGTGGAAAGTGCAAACTTTTATCACAAAACTTCTTTAAAAAATTGTTAAATATTTTAAATAGACCACCCTGTACTTTAGGGTATTTTTGAATTTCTCGGAATTTTCTTGACATATTTAACGTTTGAATAATTCAAGAGGTGACATGAAAATATGGAAATTTTTCCATGTGAACTTTGACCGATTTTATTGGAACAATCAAATTGTTGTGATAAAAGGTTCATTTAGGATGAATGAGGCACTTCATCGAATATTTTTAACAAAAAATGTGCGCCACTGATATTTCTACAAATATTTATATTTTTCTAGTTAAGCAGCTAAAACATAAAAGCATAATATCCTATACCTTAATTTCTGAAGCATTTGTTATATATTTGGTGTTTATTTACTTATAGAAGGGCTATTCTAGTAGTCCTCGTTGATCTTTTAAAAATGAATTAATGTAAAGTGGTCAAAAACCAAATAAAAAAAGACAAAAAATTTAAATGGGAAAATCATTCAAAGGCGTTTTTATTTTAAGATAATAGTTTCTTAATGCCTTTCCCTATTAAAATACCCCCATGAAAAGAATTTGTTTTGTGATTTGAGATTGGCCATTAGGATTTGTTATATTGAATTTTAATACAAAAATTTATTATGTTAACCATATTCGCAGCGCGTATTATTTTCAAGTTAAGACAAATCCAAATTTTAATAAACTTGATGAGACTTAGCGTTCAGATATCTATTGGTGTGTGTTGGTTTTCTATAGACAGTGTGTTCCAAGTGTCCATCTTCGGTCCTTGTGATGTGCACATCTAAAAAGGGCAGACTGTTATAATCTTCAAGTTCTATAGTGAATTCAATCCTTGGATGAATGGAACTCAGATGTTCTAGGAATTTCAAAAGCTTCTCCTTGCCAAAAGGCCATACAACAAATACTTCCTCAACATATCTTGTCCATAATTTTGGCTTCAGATTTGCCTTCTCTATTGCTTTCTTTTCGAAGTAAATCATGAAGAGGTTGGCAATCACAGGCGTCTCTGCCTTGTCTAAAATTATATTGGGAGTTTGTAAGAATGTTATTTTAGATTTCTTAATCCATCATTTGCAGAGTTATTATTTTTATAAGATTTTAGAACATAAAAATGAAATAGGACGAGAATTCAGCACAACTTTATTATCATCCTTCTTGTGTAGCGAAATAATTTTAGCGTTAAATATTAAGCAAAAATCGAAGCTGGCATACAATAAAATTAACCGGTTTTTGTAAAATTGTGGTAGACATCTCATCTTCTCCATATTTCCAGTTCCAGTAATAAGTCTGAAGAATATGTTATTTCCATTATCTGCATTCCTTTTTAAATAATATTCCGGAACAATATTTTGAAGTATATTAGAGATTATAAGGTAGGGATTTGTAGTGATAGGACCACTATATTATTTAATATGGTTAACATAATGATGACGTCAGCCGCCGTCTTATAACGTTTGAGAATTTCGGATTTCAGTATTGACGCGCAGTGGTTGATCCCTCTGGTAAATATATGAGATATGGGCCAAACACATTACATCCCAAATAGCACACTTTAAGCCATTGGAAGACAAACGAAGCGCGCGTTTCGTCGTTACGGTCCAAATAAAGAGTGGCCTTGTTTTGTCAAATTTGTTGTTAAATAATGAAATAGTAAGTGGCTTGATACGATTTTCTTCTGTCCAAATTTAAAAATATGTTTTTGCAAGTAGTTCAGTTGTAAATGTGATATTGCCGGACAAAAAAAGTGAATAAGATTATAGTGAAAAGCTCTTCCAGTTCTTTTTTCTCTTCAGTTGTTCTTTGTTTGCGCCAGTCATCGTCTCTACTACTTTCTTTATCACTGTTACATATAGATTGATCTTGGTTAGTCTGGTAAGTTGTTTCCATCTTATAAAATCTTGAAGGGCATAGAGACATCTGCGTCCCGCTTGTATTCTGTTGTTAATTTCGTGCGATCCGATGTTGTCTTTAGTGATGGTTGTTCCAAGATATTTGAATTCTTTAACTCTTCTATACTCTGACCAATTCCATCTCTGTTCTGGATCTTGTGGCTTGTGTCTTTATTCTTCTATTTCCTATCGTCTGCACAAGACAATAGTAGATCGGGACCTTTTCCACGCAATACTGAAGTTGGTACCTCAATTCTCGCTCTCCTTATATGCTAAAGAGCTATATTTAAGAGTTGTGGAGAAAATACATCTCCCTGCTTTAGACCATTGTTTGAGTATAGCTGTGAGTATTGTTGTCCTATCGTAATTTTGCATTGGGCGCTTTCCATACCCATTCTATCAGACTGACCAGTTTTTTGAAGAATTCAAGTTCTTGCATATTGCTGGCGACAGTTTCGTTCTAACATACTCTATCAAATGCCTGTTTGAAGTCTATTATTAACATTTGATGTAACTCATATTCCCAGCAATTTTCCATTATCTGTCTATTAGTGAAAAATCTCTCCAATATTGAACGTCCAGTTCTGAATCTACATTGATAGTCGTCAAGTGTTTCTTCAGTATATGGTTTGGTTTTTTCCACTAAGATATTCTAAAGTACTTTGAAGGTTCTTCTTTACTTCTAATGGCCACGACTGCATAAGGTCATTCGGCGAGCTTACACAATTTTTCACATTATTCAGATATCCTAAAGAATGCCTTCTTAAGAAAAGGGTCTGGACCAATCTATCATCCTCCAGGCTATTTAATGTATACAAAAATGGAAACAACTTCTAAATAAATTGTCATAAAATGACGACCGATTCTTCAAACGGCTCCAGCAATCATCTTATACGGGATATCCGATCCCATCCGGCCTGGTTACCAGCGTGAATATAGGACATTCGGAAACCGTATTTACATACACCTCACGGAATTACACATCACAAATCCGTGTACATCCACGTAAGACGAACACTATTTCCCAAACTTATAGGCACTACGTCTCTATCACGTCAGATAACGACTATACGTAACAATATTTTCTTTAAACCACACTAATTTCGACCGATTTCTATAAATATTTTGGAACCGGGCAGGAGCAACGTCCGCCATGTGCAATGGTTCCATCGAAAGTCACTTTGAAGGTTGTGTTGAGAAGTTCGATTCCTCTTCCGTCCTCTGATACAACATTAAGCCGTACTTTCCTGTCAAATTTCAAAACATCTCTGTCTCACTCTGACACTTTCAAATACAAACATTCGTGTTTACCGGATAATAATAATAAACGCCACAATTTATGGTGCGGTAGGATGTGTTCTGAACAAATGACAAGTCCACGGGATATCCGGGATTCGCAATAGCGCCAGCTTGTGGATATCCATTAAACTCGAAAAATGTCAAGTGTCACACTTCTGGAAGTCGTTTTGGAATCCAAGTTTGGATTACGTACATATAATTCTTTTGAAATACAAATTTGTTCTTTTAAGAAACATTTACCAAATAAATATGCAAATTTTGAAGTTTTTAAACCATACTAGTAATAAATTCGTACGAATAAATCCACTGTAACATTACAGAGTGTGACTATATCACTTTGATTTTAATTTACAAATTTTGACGTGAGGTTAGTCTTCAATTAGCACTACAAATAATTTAAAATAAAACCTTCATATAATCCTTAAAATTAGGTTTTGGTTATGCTTTGCTCTATAACTAGCATAATAATAAAATTAATCTCTGAGACATGGCTCCTGAATTTTATATGAATGTGTTATCTAATCTGATAGTGAATATTTAAATGATATCCGGAAGTTGTACGAAAATAATAGTCCATTGAACTATCGGAGAATTTTCTGCATGGTTAATGTATGGACTAATTTGGCGTATCCAATGAATGTCGTGTGCTATCTGGGATTCTAGTTTACGATCCGGTACGTTACGGCTAAAATGATTCTGATTTTTAGAAGAAAAGCCCACGAATGGAAGAGCCCTGCTGAAATTCAATTCGAAATATTTTCAGTTTCTTACTAAACTGCAACCTATTTGTGTTACCGTCGAAAGGCCTTTTTTGAATATATCGGTTTCGAAGATCGGATCGTCGTACTTGAGCAACGTTTTATATTTCATGTATTCGCCCGTTACCAACTACAAACTAAAATTTTTACCGTCTTTGGAGAAGAAAAGCTTTACCGACGACGAGTTCGCGGAAATCGCCAGGCAAAATATCGCGTCGGAGTTGAAGGTAAAGTCCAGTCGGAGCAGTTGTGCAGTCACGTACAGTGACGTAACTGGCGTATGTCTTAGCTAAAAAAATTGATCTTGACGCGGTTTTTGACACGGATTTGAAAACTGACAAGCAAAATTTCTGTGTCAATTTACGACATCCGTTATGAATTAGATAAAGATGTCGAGCTATGACGTAACTGGACAATTGTTATAACTGGACTTTTGGCAACCGGTTAGAGACGCGGTGGCGAACTGCTTTCCAAATTTTGAAAATTTTGCAGATCGATACGTCCAACTTCACAGCCGCGGATTTAACGGAGTGGGAAAAACGCTATCTAGCGGAGCGACAAAGACAAACTCAAAATCGGGCGAATGATTCGTATGGTCGAAGGCCGAATCCCGAACTGCTGAGGATGGCGAACCAAGTGAAAGAAGTTTTGCCCCACGTACCGCTTAACGTGATTTATAATGATTTAGGTGAGAGGCAGATGTAGTTTTCGATATTAAAAAAAAAACTCTATTATCCAAAATAGTTTAAAGAAACAGGAAAAAAAACGGCGCTTTAAAATTAACGCATAATCTTAGAAATTGATTTTTTCTTTGGACTGTTTTTTGTCACTCCCGGCTTATTTTTATTTTTTTTTTCGTCTTTTTACTTCAATATTTGAATAATAAAAATTAAAATATACAATGTATTTTCCACTCTGTCGTTTTTAGCGGCTCGACAACGATAGCACAGGCCAACAAAGATTTTGTGAGTTGTGAGTTATAGGGACCAAACTAATAGAAAAACATTTTTTTTTTTGATGTCATATTTATTGTTTTAAAAATATTAATATTACATAACATTCTAAAATTGAAATTGCTACGCCACTGGCATACGTTTTACATAAATTAACAAGGTTAACGTGAAATATAGTTTATTTTTCAAAGAAACTTCCACAGGCTACTGTAATGCTATATACAAAACTTCTGAATTAAATAAAATTTTGTCTTTGTCGGATCGAAGATGTTGAGACATTTTTGGATTTGTGGTAAATCCTGTTTTGACTTTATATTTCTTAATTACTTTTGATATGTGGTCGGTCAGTGGCACCCAGGAACCTGGGTCGGGTCGTGGTTAAGATTGTTTCCTTGTTTAGATATGGATTTTTTTTTTTTATAATAATTTTTAAATATAGATTCTCGGATTTTTTTTTTCTCGAGTGCAAGTTATTTGCGGTTTCGTGATAATGTTCGTTTAATGAGGTTATTTGTCGCAGTCTCAGGGCTTTTTCACGTTCTTTTAGCCCGGGCGATATTTTTTGTTCTGTTTTTCCAATGTATTTTTTGGCGCATATGCATGGAATGCTACTGGTATCTAAAAAGGAATTTCAATTTCGTCTTTGGATTGATGTTGAGTGATTTTTGGACAAGCGGTAAATCTGATTTTGACATTATATTTCTCAGGAACTTTTAATATGTGATCAGCAATGTGCTGTGCGATAATCAGTGTTCATGACGACCATTTCCTTTATCGCCTTTTGAAATTACAATGTCGGGAAATTAGATTTTGCAGGTTGAATTTTTTTAAGGATAAAAAGTGATTTTTCAGTCCCAGAATGTTGACGATGCGTTTGGTAGTTGAAAGGAGTTTGGTTCGGAGTTATGGTTGGTTTTTCAAATTTTTGAATGTGATGTGGACAATTTGGGAGCAATTGCAAGATGTTGAGACGGAAGGGTCTTATTGATTTGGTCTTTATCTGTAAGGGTTTGAAGATTCCTTTTCAAAATAAAGCAAATTAAGGTCTACGAAGAATTTCGTAAGCAGATGACGTTTTAATATGATAGGATATTTTAATAAAATTAGGAATAACGTGATGGTCTCTGCGACTTAACAAGGAAGTCGTTAATCTTACCAGTTGCAGTCGACTATCCTCTTAATTTTCTGTTTTTTATTAAAGGCTAGTTGGATTACTGATAAGTCCAGAAGATTTTTAAATAGTATTACCATAGCCTGTGGAAGCTTCTATGAAAAACTTACGATATCACCTTTAAATTGTCCACCCCGTTAATACCGGTCCGTTCAAGTCGTCACCAGAGGCGTCGACGCAACGATCACCAATATCCTGGAAGGAAGGATTCAATTCGTTCCCGAATCTCCGCAACCGTCTCCTTCTTCGAGCCACCATCGGGCGTCCGCATCGAAATCCTCCGGCTCCTTAAATTTTTCAAACGTCTCGAACGTAGTTCCGTTAAGCACCGCCGCCACTAGCTTCGGTAAAACAGCGTCGGAACGTACGAAATCGTTCCAGGAACGGAAAGAACTACTCATTGCGGTGGCCAGGCGACGTTATATTGAGAAAAATAATCTGGACATATCGTTTTAGCAGTCTGTGTTAGTTCTAGGTTAGAATTAGTGCCAAAAAGGGAAGCCCTGTTTTTTTATACCTTTGTTTAATTTTTCAATTCGTTAGGGTTATGGGGTTTTGATTTTTATCTGCCCGTGCTGCGCAACCCGTGCTATACAAGGTGGTCCGCAGTAAATGTGCAAAAAATGAATGAATCATAAAATGTTTAATTTAGTTTTGTTTAATCATTAGAGAGACACTGAGCGCTCAGTTCAGTTCTAAAATCCCGCTATTTCATGCCACAACTTTTTTTTCAACCAAATAGAGTTTTTTAGGTCCCAAAAAAAATTTCAAAAATTTGTCGATCCTCCACGCAAAAACTAGCCGACAAAATGGTGGCCGATGCGTGGCCTACATCAAATCCCGAAGTTCCGTCACAGAGAACAAAAAAAAAACAAACCGTTGCCCAAACATTAAGTTTAGGGATGACCGATGAAAGTAACTAAACTCGATGACGCAAAAAATCCTACAGAAAATCAATAGAAAAAACTGCAGAGACGCAATGGAAACTTGGATGTATTCAAAATTTTAAAAAGTAGAACAATTTCTGAAAAAATGACACTTTTAAAGCACACGAAAAAAATTAAAGTAAATAGGAATCAACACAGCTAAGGGAGCTAATTGTAAAAGTGTTAATTGAAAAATGGCAACAATATACTGAAGATTTCCGAGAGACAGAAGAAAGGTCCAGAAATAAGTAAAGCCAAGTTCACGCGACAATTTTACAAAAAAGAAACCGATATGTGCGCTGAAATAATTAAGTTAATTGCCGAAAAGGATAGCAAAGGCTTAGATTTAATAACGGACTTGCTAAAATCAACATCTACAACACTTCCAAAGAGCCGAACTCCTCCCAGCGCTTGTCTATCGAATGATAAGCCACATGTCCCACGTACTTTTTCATCATTCGCACCCGTCTTCACGTGAAATTTGAATATCTCGGTTTGGTTTGTGTTAAATATCAAAAGATGATCGAAAAAACGACATCAAAAGACATACTTATAAAAAAGGTGTATTTTATCTAAACTGCTTTTTAACCCACAGTATCGTACAAAATTAAAGCAACTTTCTGGATGGATGGATGAGTCCTTACAGTTAATATTTGGACCAATATTGTTATATTGACAATAGTTTCTTTACTAATGATAGCCCAACCGTTTTTAATTTCTCCGAATAATTGGGCATGTTTTTTGAAATTTTTTCTTCGAGTTTATTTTTCCACAATCTAACAAAGATTCTCGGGCGACTAAGGCGGCCATAAACCTGATTTCATGTTCTGTTAAATCTACAACTCTGTGAGAGTGATATTGACTCAGAAGATTCATATGTTTCAAGTGAACCGAATACCGACTTTGACGATGACGTATATAATGAAGAAGAGCAGGTTCTAATAGAAGCGAACTGCAGATTCGACAATCCTCACATCAGAAGAAATATAATAAAAGTTCGACTCTGTCAGCCTGATGGTACTGCGCGAGCTCTTGAAAACAAAGCAACTGCTAGACAGATCTGGGATTTGTTTATCATCCCTGTAGTAAACACCAAACTTGAAACAATAAGACTAAAAGTACAAAATCAAAACTCTGCGCCATATAAAAACACCATTTCTCATGAAATAAATTCATTGTTTTGCATTTTTTTGCTCTGTTCTATTTTCAAATCATCACAAGCGTGACTGGTATTCAGAATCTTTATTCTAAACTGTCAAAAAATTATTTAATCGGAGTGCATGCCACCATTGACGAGACTCTGGTACCGTTTAAAGGACGACGCAGATTTAAAATATGTATGTTCATAATGTATATTTGTTCAAGGCTATACTCAGGAATTGACACTTCTATCGTACGTACCAAAACCAAACCAAAACCAGCAGTCGTTCTGTTATCATCAACACATCATTCAGTATTTAGTGCCTTCATCTAAGAATCAGACGCAGGCTATTGGCCAATCGCTATTGCATAATAGCAGTCGCCGCACATTTTGCATGGTTGATATCCAGGTACTGCCGATTCCAAAATGACAAGATTTCATTTTGTGAAGGAGATAACGCTCTCCATTTAATGAGTGACATTTTACCAATGAATATTTGGCAGGAACGTAATTATTTTCACGAGTTTAGGATTGATTTTTTACGCATTCATTGCGGAATACACTGGCTTAACCTGAAAACTCGCTAGACAGCGTCATACATGCTTAATTTGGTAAGACTTAAAGGAATAAGGTTATGCCGTCGTTAGTCGCGACCTAGTTTAACTTGAGGTCTGGGTCTGGGATTAGTATCACTTTTATCACTCCTGTACATAGTTTAAAAAATTCGATTCGAGGCAAAAGTAGTGTTGTGACAGATATTGCACATATTTTATATCAAAACGAACTACGCTAGGGGATTTATTTTGAACTTGTACATAACATATTGTTATTTATTGTATTAGTGAAAAATATATTGTATTATTAAAGTGAATCGTTTGTTTTTTATCAAAAATAGAGAAAAGCAGAGAAAATGAATAGAAGGTGGGTGATTCGAGAATAATTGACGAATCATACTGGGCCCCACTGCTGGCCACCAGCCTCTTAAAATATGGAAAGTGTTTTAATTTTGTTTGTTATAAAACGCTGAAAACAACCTAGTTTAGTAGTTTTTATAATAAGTAATGTGAAAAAAAAGCTATTCTTGATAAAAAGTTTTGGATAGTCTAACACTGGAAATATTACATATGTCATGGTGGTCGTAATTGGAGTTTTAGCTGGGATCTATACGAGTAGGGAATATTTTGAACAACTTAAGATCTACTATTATTACCAAGGCAATAATAATATAGTATATTATGCAACAAGTGCGGCAAACGGCATTTGACTCACGAGTTTATTTGACGTGAGCGGAGCGAGTGTTTAATAAACGAGTGTGTTAAAAAGTTTACCGAACGTGTTGCATATTATACTTTTTCTACGACCGTTAGTTTTTGAGTATACACGAATACATTCACTGACATGACTGTCAGATTTGACAAACGTCAACAATCAAAGCGTTGGAAATGTCTCCGAAAACACCCGATTGCTTCCAAAGCCGTGCGGTAAAATCCCAGAAATGTCCGAAGTGGCGCGGATTCGTGGGAAACGAAATATTATTATGGCTTTTTTTAAAGGCAAATGCATTACGTACTCAGATTTTTTTTACAGTTTTCTATTTTCTCATAAATGAGTATAACTTTCTTATTTTATATGGCAATCATAGTTGGCTGTGGTCTTAAAAAAATGCCCGTGCCGAGCCCTTTTCAACCATATAGATTTATTGGTATCAATGATGAAAGAAGCGCGATTTTTTCTCTCCTTAAAAAAGTGAGCAAGTAATTTTTGAACTCTCAAAGATGTTGAACAAGACACTTTGTGTGACCCGATTTTGCGTCTTGTCAAAAATACGTGGAATATGAATTTTACTCTCCGATAGGACTAAACTACTTGGAAGTTTTGAACTGTACCCAGCTAAAAACTTGCCTTTGTGAATTGTTTAATTTTTTATCTTTTTTGCTTCTTTTAATTTAATCAAGTCGCACTCCTGACTAAAATGGGTTTTTAAGGGACCAAAAAATGACACATCCATAGGTTGTAGTCGATGGGTTGTATGTGGGGGAAATCCGACCATTATAATGCCAGAAGAGTAACGCGGTTACGATAGTTGTCCACAAAAAGTAAAATGGGTTCATCCGGAGAGCATTTCGTGTATTGCTTGAAGTGTTTCAGGTATTTTAGAAATATCTCCGAATCCATCCATCCATTTTTCTTCGTGCTGCATGACGAAGTTCGGACTCTGCCGAAAACAAAAAAAGGTGGAACATAATTACCAGCAGGCCACCGGCCCTTTTCCTCTGAAAGTACCTTTGCCGCTCTTCTATTTCCACGTGGACTGAAGACTTTGGGAATTTTGGTGGGCACCACTTTCATCTGCATTATAAATGCATTCGGGTGGTATTTTGTATAATGTTCGCTAACGATATCGAAAAAGATGCCGACTGATGCTTTATTAAATCCCACTAATCTTGCCAAGACGTAGATTCTGGTTTTCGCAAGCTTAATTTCCATTTTTTGGCAAATCCAGCAGTTCAATCTTTTCCGGCCATCCCTTTTTCAGTCCTGTGGGGTACGGTGGGGAATTTCGTTTCTTTCCGAATATTCATATGCTATTTCTCTCAGTTGAAGAAATGTAAGTCCAACGGCACGTTCATTTACAATTTTTGTGTAATTATAAAGTTCTCTATATTGTTCTTCTGAAAAGGTGCCTCTGAATCTTCCACCATGAACAGGTAAATCTTGTCCATTTCTTTTCTTATTGACGTACCTTCTTAACGTCGCTTCAGGAATTGAAAATCGTTCCGCTACACTGTTGACAGATTTGCCTTCTAAAACCTCATTGATGGCTGCCTCTATATTAACCCTGTCACTCCGAGATCGGCGATCCGATATTTTCTTATTCTCCGGCATTCTGAAAAAGACAGAACCAATTACTGTACAAAATTCGTTCATAAAAATACACCATCACGTAGAATTAAAAAGGCCACAGCTAATTCAAAATATATTATTTTTGACAAACAACAAGACAGTATTTTGCTTTAAACCTTCAAATACTTAGAATTTTTAACGAAAATCAGTCATCTTACCCGTTTTTTTTTAAATGAAGATAGATAAAACAAATATTACGGAAAAAAAATAAGTGAAGAATATAGGATTAGATTACTCCTATCATTCTTAAATAAATTTGAAGAAACATTTACGCAACTACAAGGAAAAAAATCGATACACGGGTTTGTTAAGAAACTATTTTGTCTCTTGCAATTTTTGATAAAACTTACAATTTCCAATTTAAAAAAAAATGTAAAGCATTGAGTTGGAAAAATAATTTAGTTGCTTGCTGTCAATGTCATGCTGCCATGAGTAAGCTATGAATAAAATACCTTCTACACATCTTTAAAATATTTTATTTAAACGATGTCACTCAAATAAAAACACAACAAATTAACAAGAACCCAAGCCCAAACCAAACAGTATATTATGCCACAAGCCTGGTAAACGGCAAGTGAGTCAAAGCTTACCAAACGAGTTGTATACTATACTTTTTCTATGACCGTTAGTTTTTGAGAAACAACGCGAATACATTTTTGTATATCTCTTGAAATTACATCACAATAGATTATATCTATTATGAAGTGGCGATGTTCAAGATAACTACTCTTCCACATAACTACGTCACTGAATATATTTGATTTAATTTAATTATCATGAACATACAGTGGACGGCGAAATATTTTTAAGAAAAATATTTTATATGAACAACGGTCCTCAAAGGGTTGGTTTTGAATTTTTCAGCAACTGAATTTACTTAAATAAATAAATTAAATAAACCAAAATAAATAAAATAAAATAAACCAAAAAAACGCAAGGGAGAAATCAGGTATTATTGGATTAAAAAAAAAATTCTTGCCCACTTTTTGCAGTAAATAGAAAACATACATCATTTTTAAAATCTCTTTTCGGAATCTTCGGAAAAAATTAAAAAAAAGTACTTATGATGGAAAATTGATCCCCCAAACGATATTTTAAAATTTTGATTTTAACATTCTTTTTATAATGAAAAACAGATAAATTTATGAAATTGTCAGCATCCATAATCAAATGTCTATACTTTACGAATATATTAACGACTTAACGAAAAACCGCTCCGTTACCATATAATATTTTAGTATTATAATTTTTAATTGTTATAATAATATTTTCTGTGATTTAAAATGGGCCTAGTGAATAAATGTTGCAATTATGTGATTAAAAAATTAGTTTTAATTACAGCTCATCGCGCTTGCCAATTTAGAGCCTTTATAGGGAATTATATGTGCAATTCTTGTGAGAGGGAAATTTACCTGGGCCGCGAACTTCAGATACGTAAAAATACACACAATAAACCTGTAAATAATAGTAGTATAAAATTACAGATGATGATAAGGAAGATCCGACTTTAAAGTGTTGACAATCAATTGAAAATTGAAATTGTTAATAAATTGCTGTCGGAAGTTGGTGACCCACCGATGAAATTGAGACTAGTGTCAAGTGTTGCTGAGTGTCAGAAAGCTATTTTAACTTCTGACACCCGGTATAGAAAACTAAGGCTTGTTTTGGACGTATGGATTATCCCATTAATTTCGTGACACAAAGGCTTTCCGTACACCATGAACGCGTCCGTAGAAAAAAGGACCGACGAAATCTCTAAAAGCCATTATTAGGCTCACACGGTACAGGTTGAAAATCTGGACTACAATAAAACTAGGACCTGTTCGCGCTGAGAAACGAGCGACGTTGCCAAGCTGTTTACTCCTTCCGTGGTACTTTCCGCATAGGAATAAGCCACTGATAAAGAAGTTCTAATGCGACGGGTGTGTCTTAGGATGGAATTCGCACTCTGTACTTGAAGCTTCGCTGTGGAGGAAAGACTTTCGATTGTGACATCGTTAAAAATTTGTAGTAATAATAATAATAGTTTTGAAATACAACAAATCGATCAAAGGTAGCAATTGTTTATAGCCATAATGAAAAAAGGAAAAATAATTTATCTATACATTTATAAACAACAGTGTATAGGGTGATCAATTATAAAAGTTTTCGTCCGTGTTATATTTACGTATTTAGGGGGATCCAAAAAATCTATATTATAACCATTTATAAGAGCCCTTTGAAAGCTGATTTCAAATATATATAACACATTATGGTTATTTTTGTTATCCAACACACAAATTTTGCACTTAGTACGTCATAACTCGCCATTTGTTTCATTCGTTCATTAGTCGTTTTGTCGTCCATTTTGATAGAACAACATAATATTTGTAATCTAATATATAAATGACAACAATAATTATTATTACGGTTGTTAAACATTGTTTGGCGTGGTCCACTACCATATTTATTATATAATTCTTTTTTTGTCTAGTAAAATAAATTTTATTTTTTAAATGACCAATAAATAAGTGTCTGGAACCCTAAGGTGTGGTGTTTCTCAATCCACTCTCTATATTTATTGTCGAGATAATCCATTACCCGAGCCGTATTCGTACTGTTGAAAAATAATTTCTGTAGATTCATTCAGTAACATATTAACTATAAACTCTTTTACATTTTGTGATATAAGGGATCTATCGCTTTCATAAAATATATGGAACACAATTTTGTTGTTTTTAATTTCACACCAACCATTAACAGAACATTAGACTTGAAAATATCCCTGCTGATGTAAAAGAAGATTCATCAGTTTATAAAATTTCATCAAAAAATAGAGGGTCGATTTCTAGTCTTTCTAACATAACTCTTCAAAATATTAGTTATTATTAGATTATTGTCGGGAATAGGATATGCCGATGACGTAAGACCATATTGCCAAGTCATTATATTTTATCGTGTCTTATTTACATGAAGAAAAATGCTAATCTCTATACGACAAATACTAAAATCCACGAACATAATACCCGTGGTACAACTGATATAAGATTTACAAGATTGACTCATAGCAGGTACTTTCATAACTATTACGGTCCTGCCTTATATAATAAATTACCCAACAAATTAAGGGATTTAAGTTTGGATGTGTTTATAGCGAACTCAAAAAAATTCTACTTGGAAGGGCTTTCTACAATATACAAGAATATTTTAATTTTGGAAATATGAATTTTGGGTAGATAGGGTCGTGTTTGTAGTTGGGATTGACATAGTGTTATTTTAAATTTTGTAAATGTCGTTTTTATTAATTTGTTTTGTACATTCTTGATTAGTTGCATTTGCTTATTTGTTAGTATTACAATATGTGTATTATAATAAGTAATCTTTTGATAACTTGTACTTTATAGTTGACGTATGAAAACAATTGTTTTATTGTAAATATCACGAAATAAATTTGAATTTTGAATTTGTGTCTTATTTTCCTTCGTAAGGTGCTGCACTTTCATGGTTTTAAAAGAATGCCACTTGTTTTTCTTTAAAATTCTTCAAATCGGGAACTCCATCATGTATAGAATTTAAATTCTTGTCTGAAAAATATACTATTATTGCCGGGAAAAATTCAGCAAGGGCGTAAAACTTAGAAAACGTTAATCAGTATTTTAAAAAGTCTATCTTGGTCCTTAATCAACGTTTTTGAAGACACCCTGATTTGTTGTCAGTATCGGAAAACAACAAAAAAGCAATTATCGTCCCAACGAGCAGCGATTTTTGAAATACGCAAATATTTATAACGTAATAAATATAATACTATTCTGTATTTTACTGGTGCCCGTTTTATGAGGCACGGGCAAAGTTAAAAAAGTCAAATTACCAATAATATAAACAAATGTATAATTCTTCATCCCGGTTCGTAATATTAATTCCTCTGAAGTGATAAATATATAAAAATCAAAATAAATAAGAACTGAAAGTTCAGATTTTCACGAAATTATATATTTTGACATGACAATTGCTTCGACAACACCGTGTCTTTATCAAATGTCGAAACAATTGTCATGTCAAAATATATAATTTCGTGAAAATCTGAACTTTCAGTTCTTACTTATTTTGATAAATGGATTTTCATCAAGTAGAAGCCACCTCAGTTCAATAATTGATAAATATACTTTATTACTTTTTATTGCTGCCATTGCCGTAGATATATTCGATATGTTGAGGCTTTCAAAATTTTCATTACAACACCATAATTTCTGTGAAAATCCCCCCGTATACGTAAACAAAACATGGAAGATAAATATCAGTTGTCAATGCAATTTATTAAACTTTTTTTTCTAAAACCTAGAGGAAACAAATTAGAGGGGGTGGTTACTTATAATGGCTCTACAGTGAGACAAAGTTAATGTCACAGCAATACCATTTAAATTTGGTTATCTGACATCCAACATATTATAGATGAATCTTCCAGTTAACTCCTTGTCAATGTGGTGCAAACAAGGTTAAGGGACAAACCTCAATTAAAGTAAAGTTAGTGTCAAACACGCGTATCACATCTCTTCATGGCCACACTGTTGAGTGTATAATCGAACAACGTGGGGCTATCATTTCGGTGCATAAGACGACACTAAGTTTCAGAGAATTCACAGAGCACTGCTGATTTATCATGAGCTTTGTGAAAGATCCTTAACCACAAATGAAGTAAGTTTAACGTAATGGATAAATTGATAACGAAACTCAGGGACCCATATTCGACCATTGAAGTACTCCTCATATGCCAACAAAATTTTTAGCCTCTATACTAATTACGAATCTTCTGGATTAGTCCTGAGACTTCTATTTATAAGTCAAACTTCACTAAACTGACACAGGGGGAACCCAGAAGCCTTGTAAATGGTATTACAGTAGCCTGTAATAGTTTCTTTGGAAAATTATATATAAAATCAAGAGTTGCTTGTATCTGTGTATACAACCTTAGTCGGTCTCCAAAACTTCTAAGATATACTGAGTAACATAGACAAAGTGAGTAGGATCTCTTTTGAAATTACACAAAATGGGAATAGGTAAGAATTTGTAAGTTTTATAAAAAAAAAACGGTGTCACAAAGACACACCCTGTATATGATACAATCATTGTTCGAAGTAGAGGTTATAGCCCTGGATTTTCCACGTGTCCTGGTGCAATAATTTTTTGAAAATAGTAAATGGTTTTCGAGAAAATAAGTTTTTTCTAAAACCATGCAGTGCGCCGTAATAATCAATGACGTCAAGGCGTCTTGACAGTCCCCGAAATATCGATTTCAATATGGATTTTTTCAAATATCCCGACCGGCGTTTGCAGCTCTTGATGTGGCCCATGACCCCGTTTGTAGCCATATTTTTACGATTTTTGATTTGCGGCTAATAATTTACTCTAAAAAAACAATCTTCTAGATATTTTAGATTTTTGCTTATAATTTGAAAACCCTGTATATAATCGAAAAAATGCTTGAAATATGTTATATGTTATTGCACTAGATCAAATACAATACAAAAGTTTTTGCTATCCACGCGGGCTATGTCGCAACATAAAAGAGAGCGAGATCTGAATCATAGTCTTTCTGAATCATTTTTCAGTTTTTTTGAATTTGCCGCGCACCCTGTATATTTTTGAAAAATTGTCACGAATAAAAGTTTACAGAGCCGTTTCTTCTGCTTCTTTTGGTTCAAGAATTTTTTTGGTCTCGTAAACAGTTTTTGAAAAATTTTTTTTTATATACCCTTACACACGCGATTTTTTATTTTTTTAGAATACTTTATTACATATGATTCAGTGAAGTGCCTTGTAAATTCGTATTATTCTTTTTTAATGACACATCACAATACTTAATGAATAAACACTTTTGAGATTTTTACATTAAGGTTTACACCATCATTACAGTTTTGTAATTATGCCATTTCAATTTCCGTGTCCTTAATAGACTTTCATCTGAAAAATAACTTTAAAAAATTGCTCTCGGATGACCAAAATGCAAACTAGGACAATTCCGTTCCAACCTTTGTTTAGATACTTGCTTGTCCTTAATTCCTTCTCCGGCGTTGTCTGTCCCCTTCAGGGGACAGACAACGGGATTATATACGTATGCGTAAAAATTACTTCAATTTTACCGAGCTTTATTGCTACCTCCTCACCAATCACATAGTTCTATAATAATATCGAAGCGCACGAGTGTACTGCCTAGAGGAAAAAAAACTAACAAACTGTAATAAATTTCCTTTGATAAAAATGGCAAATGAAAAAAATTAAATATATTTAAGCTTTATCGCCAATTTCTTATGGCAGAACTTAAAAACTGTATGTGCCAACATAAAAAGTCACTATTTACACACTATCGATTCATTATACACATGAGTAACTTCTAAGTTTATGTTTAGGAAAATCTCTATTGCAGTAGACCTGAGGATAATTTCTATCGTGTTCCTTGCAATTCTCCAACCAGAAAAACGCTAATACTCTCTTGGTTTTCATTTGACAACTGTAGCTCCTTGCCGTCGTTATTATTGCCCGCAAAAAGAGCCACACGGTTAAAATTGATTATCCTTGTTTTTGCGCATGCTCCCTTCTTATTTATTTATTAGTTTTTTTTCGTACTCAACTTAATATACAAACATTACAACTTATAGAATGGCACAGGTGGCTTTTACTTAATGAAAATCCATTTAAAACAATTAAATTAAAACCAAATGTGTTCACATTTTCACAGTTACATCTAATTATTTATCAGTATGGTACAGCCTTTTTAATCTGAACAATCAAATGCAAGGGCTGTCTCTGTCAGTGGATTAATGAACGACACCCGATATTAAAGGCTTATAAATTTTATTTAACACATTCGACTCAGTATATAATTATAAAAAAAAACGTAATATGTAATATAAAAATAGCTTATTGAAATGCATAATACCTATAACATAATTATGTAAAGTATGTTCACATATGTATACATTGGATCATGTGACATAAGTCTTAAATAAGCAAATACTTAATAAACAAAGTGAATTTAAAACACAAAAAAAACGTACAAAACACGACGTAAATTAATAAAACGGGAAATAAAACCGTAAAAACATATGAATGGAAAATGAGCAAGTAATTTAGATCACGGAAAAGAAATCTTTAATGGACTTTTTTTTCTTCGAATGTATCTCTCTATCGACAGGTTTATTGGGAAGGCGAATTTCAATAAAGTTCGCCGTCACTCACATTTTTTTATTTTTTGAGGGTAATTCAACCTTGTTGATTAAATCAGCGTCTGTCAAAATTTTCTGTTTCTTAATTATTCCTTTCCCATTCATTACATCAATACAAACTTATAATTATTTCTAATCTTTATTAAATGCTGTACGTAACGCGTGCTCTTTCCTGAAGAAGAAAGGTAAACCATTCCTTTTACATTTCAGAACACCCGCACATTTTGACTGTTGTTGCAAATTTAAAGCAACGTGCTTTCTTTTAGACATTGTACAGGGTGTGTCGTTCATGGGCAAAAAATCTAAAATTGCCTTGTGTTTAAATTATGTGCTGTAAGTGAAAAACGGTAATACATTGAACAATTTGATTTGTTATATATACCAAAGATTGTCGTGAGTTTGAAGTTCAACGGCGGTGAAAGACACTTTATACAGGGTGCATGCAGAATAAAATTACATTGAATATCGAACAGGTCCGTACTTTGCTTAGAATTTAATTATTTGGGGTTTTGTTAGGAAAGATACTAAACAATATTTATTTATTTATGTATGTATTTGTGTTAAATCTAAAATAAAATTACAAGAAGAAAGGTAAACAATTCCTTTTACATTTCAGAACACCCGCACATTTTGACTGTTGTTGCAAATTTAAAGCAACGTGCTTTCTTTTAGACATTGTACAGGGTGTGTCGTTCATGGGCAAAAAATCTAAAATTGCCTTGTGTTTAAATTATGTGCTGTAAATGAAAAACGGTAATACATTGAACAATTTGATTTGTTATATATACCAAAGATTGTCGTGAGTTTGAAGTTCAACGGCAGTGAAAGACACTTTATACAGGGTGCATGCAGAATAAAATTACATCGAATCTCGAACAGGTCCGTACTTTGCTTAGAATTTAATTATTTGGGGTTTTGTTAGGAAAGATACTAAACAATATTTATTTATTTATGTATGTATTTGTGTTAAATCTAAAATAAAATTACAAGTTATTTTTAATACCTACTAAAATTACTTAAAATTATTCACCAGTATCACTATCGCTATCATCTTCTAATTATTAATTGTTCTATATTATTTGTAATATGGATATACGATTGTTTTGCTTTTTCTATATATTTAACGGCATTTGCCCAACTTTGTGGAGGGATTGCTACGACTAATGGTAGATTTCAGTTGGTGCCAAACATGTTCAATGGGATTAAATATACAGTGATAAAGTGGAGGCCATAAAACTGTATGCCCTAGACTTTTTGCATAATTATCACACGTATTCCTTTTGTAGGTTCAAGCTTTGTAGAACCTCAATTAATTGCTTTTTGGTATAATCTTCGTGAAAATAAATGTCGTTATTATACATGTAGTTTTCGATTGTTGCTTTTGTGTCACATGAGGAAGGGGTTTAAGACAACTGTGATAACTTGCATTGTCCATTACAATTACGCTATTAGGAGGAATGTTTGAAACTAGTTTGTTTTTAAACCAACTTTCAAATAAATCAGCGGTGGTGCCTTCATGGTAATCCTGAGAAGAATCTTTAATATTTTTTGCAGACAGAGAAAGTCCATTTGGAATCCAACCATCTTTAGAGCCAGCATGCAAAATAGTTATTCTTTTACCTCTTTTTGATGGCGCGTTTGTTTTACTCTTATCAGTTGAGTCAGCCCAACCCTTTTCCGGGGTATCATAAGTGCCGAACCAGGTTTCATCCAAGTAAATAATTAGCCCTTGTTGTTGTTCTCTGTAAATCCTAATTTTTTCTAGATATTCCAGTCGCCATTTCCGAATTCTAAAAGTTTCCATTAAAACTTGCCTTTTGTTAATTTTTTTAAATCTAAAACCCATGTATTAAATACACTTCCATAAGGTAGGTCTGTCACATTTAACACTGGTTTCATCTTTTTCAAGCCTCCTAGTTGAGATATCTAATGTAGGCAAGCTTTGTTCCTCGTATAACTGGTAAATTTTACGCCATATTATATCTTGATCACTTTCATCTACACTCGAGAAAATATCAACATCGGTTCTTTTTTTCCTCGCTGACATGGGATTATTCACAATTTTTCATACAGTTGATGTTGGAATTTTCGTCAATGTGGCCGTTTCCACTAAAGATGTTTGCTTGCTGGCACCACGTTCAATGAGAGTCAAATAAATATTGTTTATAACTTTCTTAGTCTCAATAGAATTGTGTTTTCTACATTTGGGCGGGAGCATCTCCTGAGATACACTAAACTCGCACATAGTTTGCATAATTCGCACACGATTCAACACACGCTGCATTACACACGAAATCGACTTCTTTAAAATACAAAGATGCTCTTGTTTTTTGCTTAATCCATCGTTTTTTATTTATTTAATATTTTTTGTCTATTTTTGTTATCTAAGTTTTGCATATAACATTAAGAATAATAATAATAACGCTTTATTGTCTAACATACAGATTCTGTCCAATTACAAGACAGTGTTTTCGACACACCAGTTTTGCATAAAACTAAACATACTTAGATAAGACAAATAAAAATAGATATCTGGAAAAATGATAACAACAAAAACTATTTAACTTGGACATGATACAGCATCAGACTAGGAACAAACAACCCTTCAGGTCTTTTTAAATAAGCCCAGACTGGTGTTGAAGAGATCTACGTCAGTCACGCTTCCAAGCTGATTGAAATTCCTCGCCCCTTGAGAAAGTGGGGCCCTCATTGCTAGAGGTAGTTGGCTAGAGGAACCGAATCTTATGTGGTACCCACATAAAAATTAATGAGGCCATTACAGAGTTTATATATACAAATACTACCAAAGCGCCCACCCTCTCAGACTCCAAGGACAAAAAGTTAAATCGTTTGAGCAGTTCTGTATGGTCGCGGCCCCTTTTTGTATTGTAGTTCTAAACTAACCGGTTTGTGTGATTCTTTCACAGTCTCCGGTAAAACTATTGAGGGCTGCCTGTAGTTCCCAGCAAACAGAGATTAATGATAACCCGGTATTCAAACAGTTCCCGTGTACAGGTAACTCGGCTGGGAGAAGCGACAACGTGGCTCGAACCGCAAACTCAGGTAGAAGGCGTTCGGGCCAATAAAGGCAGTACACCTCGAGAGTACGGTACGACCGAGTCTCAACTTCTTCGGCGTCTCGGGTTCATTTGTTTGTACGCTTTTTTTTTCTCGTGGTTTGTGCGTGCGGCGACGAGATGAGCGAGTGAGATGGCCGCGTTGTAGGAATGGCTACCCTAGGCCTGAGCAAAGTGTTCATTTTAGACAAGTACTTCACGGAGCTCCAGAAATTCTGGGAAACAGAAAAGAAGCTGCAAGGTACGGACCATTGTGTGTGTCTGTGTGTGTGTGTGTGTGTGGCGTTCGTTGGCTCGCAGGTGAAAGGGGCACGGGACCGCCGGGGGCCACGCCGAACGTGGTACCCGTTTTTTGAGTTCGGGTTTTTTTTCGACCGCGGTTGATTAGGTTACCGAACCATTGAGGCGGTTATCCGTTGGTCGAGCGAGCTGCTAAATTACGTCTTTGGGTTGACGCGTTTGACCCTATACTTTGTCCCGAAGTATATCGTTTAGGCTCGTGCAGTCGAAATTACCTGTGGACGTACAGGATGAAGGATCTATGCTTTACGAAACCGACCTAAATCTACTGTATATAAACCTGGTAGTCAACCGTAATAATTGAAAAGAAAATCATAATGCATCCGTTTTTAACAGGACCCAAAAGGTGAAAAATTAATATATTTTTACGGCATTCTTAAATATTAAATGGACACTAATAATGAATTGAATCTTCTTCATCAAGAAACTATTTATTGGAAATGGATATAACCAACGAAGGTATCATCTAGTCTTGTAAATTGGTCAAATAACCATTCTCTCAACATAAATGCCGAAAAGACTAATATAGTGATCTTTTCAACAAAGAAAGCTAGAAACCTTGGCTTGACATACAGCTCTTTGAGATTTAATAATAATAAATAATTACGCTAAACTGGTCTGAATGAATCTGAAGCAAATATATCAGGTATGGTCTGTTCATAGATATAAGAAAGTGACCAATTGTTTTTGAAGATGAATATAACAAGATATTACAACAGGATTATTACCTGAATTTCGGAATTTAAATTCAGGTAAAATTGTGGTCCGTAATAGAAAATAATTTTATACCTACCTGTGTTTAATATTCTTTGGTTTGGTATACTACTTAGTTTAAGTTTATTAGTAATCATTCTTATTTCGCATGTAATACAGCGTGAGTTGAATCGTGTGCGAATTATGCAAAATATGTGCGAGTCTAGTGTATCTCAGGAGATGCTCCCTCCCAACACTATTCTATTGAGACTAAGGAAGTTATAACCAATGTTTATTTGACTCTCATTGAACGTGGTGCCGGCAAGCAAGCATCTTTAGTAATTCCAACATCAACTGTATGGAAAATTGCGAATAATTCCATTTCAGCGAGGAAAAAAGAAGCGATGCTGACATTTTCTCGAGTGTAGATGAAAGTGATCAAGCTATAATACGGCGTAACATTTACCAGTTGTACGAGGAAAAAAGCGTGCCTACATTAGATATCTTAATTAGGAGGCTTGGAACAGATGAGACCAGTGTTAAATGTGGCAGAACTACCTTATGGAAGTGTATTCAACACATGGGGTTTAGATTTAAAAAAATTGACGAAAGGCAAGTTTTAATGGAATCTCTTACAATTCGGAAATGGCGACTGGATGAAACCTGGTTAGACACTTATGATACCCCGGAAAAGGGTTGGGTTGACTCAATTGATAAGCGTAAAACAAGCGCGCCATCAAAAAGAGGTAAAAGAATAACTATTTTGCATGCTGGCTCTAAAGATGGTTGGATTCCAAATGGACTTTCTTTGTCTGCGAAAATTATTAAAGATTCTTCTCTGGATTACCATGAAGACACCAGGGCTGATTTATTTGAAAGTTAGTTTAAAAACAAATTAGTTCCAAACATCCCTCCTAATAGCGTAATTGTAATGGACAATGCAAGTTATCACAGTAGACAGTTGACCAAACCACTTCCTCACGTGACACAAAAGCAACAATCCAAAACTACATGTATAATAACGACATTTATTTTCACGAAGATTATACCAAAAAGCAATTAAATGGGGTTCTACAAGGCTTGAACCTACAAAAGAAATACGTCTGTGATAATTATGCAAAAAATGTAGGGCATACAGTTTTAAGGCTTCCACTTTACCATTGCATATTTAATCCCATTGAACATGTTTGGCACCAACTGAAATCTGCCATTCGTCGTAACAATGTTTTTCCACGTGTTAACTCCAATGTCCTCAAACTTATAGGAACCGAAGTTTTTAACATCCCTCCACAAAGTTGGGCAAATGCCGTTAAACATATAGAAAAAGCAGAACAAGCGTATATCCATATTGCAAATAATATAGAACAGGCGATGACAGCGATAGTGAAACTGATATATTATGCGAATAATTTTAAGTAATTTAAGTAGGTAATAAAAATAATTTGTAATTTTATTTTAGATTTAAACATAAATACATACATATATAAATAAATGTTGTTTAGTATCTTCTAAGCAAAGTACGACACCTGTTCGGCCATATTTCATTCTTACAGCTTGCCCGGGTTTTTCCTTAATTCGTATCAGTTAGTCACTTTCTTATATCTATGAACAGACTTTACAGGAATATTTAAGCCAAACAATTAAAAAAGTGTCTGCCAATCTTTAGGTTTGTCAAGATTTAACTACGAGGATGTTATTTATGGACCCTGCTTAGATTCTTCAGACATACGGAGAATTGAGTTCAATTCAATTCAATTATGCGTTTCACAAAAAATGTTGGGCTCGACTGCTAGGATCATTCGCCCATTGCCGACTTCCGTCGAGGATTTTCGTTTCTGGTCTATGACCACCATGTACAAAGAAAAAAAATAACCAATAATTTGCTCAGCTAGCAAAAAACGATTCCCACTTCCACCGCGGACCATCCGGGCCCATCCGGCCTCCATACCGGCGTGAACAGGGAAAAACGACGGGGCCGACGACGATTATCACTTTAAAACATACACTAAACACTCAAAACACCAAATCCACACCGTGGAAACCGATATCAAACTTTTTGGGACGAATACAAGGGATTCTGTCGGGAGCGAACGGAGGTTAAACCGTCGCGTGCAATGCTCCACCACAGAATCCGGAGAATTGAATTAGTGTAAAATTTGCGCCAAAAACTCATTTGTGGCATCAGACCAAGACAACATAAATTATGTGACAGAAAAATTGAGCGTGTATGTTTCATAAAATCGTTTTCGAGATACCTTACGAGGTTCAGAATTCCTAGGCACAAAACAGATTAAAAAAAATCATTTTCGTTTCAAATCAGTGAAGTGTACAGTAACTATTCTAATCCATCCAAGCAAAAAACTTTGTCACAGTTCAGAAAAACACTAAAAAGCTCTCTCTTATCAGGATTGTGGTCATCAATTGCAGAACCGTAATTAGTATTAAAAAAACAACAATATAAAATGAAGTATTAAAAATGAAATATCAAAAAATCAATAAAATTCTATTAATAGTTTAAATCTACTTGTTTAATATATAATAATAATAATAATAATAATAATAATAATAATAATAATAATAATAATAAATAGTATACATTTTCCCCGCTTAAAATGAAGAGCAAGACTTGTTTTACTCTTTAAATAGTCAACTGATATTCGGCTTTTTTCTGGCGCTCTATTTTTTATTCTAGTTCTCTTGTATTAATAAATAATAAATAATAAAAATGCTTAGCAAGAAATAACATCAGATGCTTTGCTTTTTGCAATTTGCTTTTTGCAGCTTGTTCGAAAATTTTAAGTATATACCATATTTTCATTTTTTGGTTCCAGTATATAGAAAAAATAGGAAAATATATGTTTTATGGTATAATAGGTAAATGATTTAATTATTCAAGTAAAAAAATATATCTAAAAGCACTTGCCAATAAGTCGCACGTCAAGTTGCAAAAACTCTTTTTTCTAAGTAGTGAAAAAATATATATATTTACAAAAACAAATTATTCTATTGCACCTAGAGCACTCACCAAATTTAGGGCTACCTCTGTTTCCTTGACAGATTGGTTATAACAAAATTTATGTGAGTAATTGAATACAACGCAAGGCTTCAAAATCCTGAAAAATATGCTGCAACTGCAAAGTCGCTATTATCTGAATGTATCGATGAGGTTATTGAATCATTAATGGTATGTGGTATAACAATTTTTTTATAATCACAAATAATATTTTGTCACTCTAAGTTATCAGGAGTGTATCTATGAACAAGAAACTTTTATTACGACTGTTTCTGCTTTACATTTATTAATAAAGGTCTGTGGTATAGGTAAAAAATTACACAATTTCTAATTATGAAGAAATAGAAACATTAATGTGCATAATTTTTCATATAATAAAAATGCATATTTGCATTTTTGTTTACTTTTTTTTTTCAATTTTAGGCATTTAAATGCTCATGTATTGGGGACTTTCGCTTGAATTTTTCCCATTCTTTAATAAGAAGAGATATTACAATGATCTGTTGGTATTGCTAAACATTGTTACCTTTTGTTCTTTAGAAAGCTATTAGTAGAATTCTTAAAAAAATAAGTATCTATGGCAGTTTATTCTGAATTTCTTCAAGAAACCTGTGGCTTCTTAATAATAAGTAAACAAATTAGTATTTTGCACTCACTTATGCTGTAAATATATTAATTGGTTTTTAAACTTGTGCTTGTGCTTCAAATGACCTCTCGAGAATTCATTAAATTTACAAAAGAGACTGCATTCCAAACACGTATATTGAGTTACACTGTCATATCCATTTGGATGAGCACTTCTTATGTTTATTGAAGTTAAACTGGGTTGAAAAAAAATTGTCACTTTCAAAACAATTAAATTTTAAAATTAAAAATAAAAATAAAATAATATTAAAAAATGATAAAACGGGATTCTTCTAACTGTACCTTTACTGCTTAAAACATGTGCACCACCACCACAGTTCCGTCGTTCTGTTGTTCCTCTTAGTTTCTGGTCAAAACAAAAAAACACAGACCCCAACCAAAAGGCACAGAATACAAAATAGACATTGCTAACTTAACTCTTAAAATAAAAAATCATAATTTAACAAATATGTTATGTTATTTAATATGCGCAGATGATGCACACGCAAGATATTCCTCTGGTTATGCCCTCCTGCTTTCGGTTCGTCCGCTAACGGCGAAATATGTAAAAAATAACCTCTGATTCTTCGCGGTTCCGCGAACTAGAGTATAATGACACCGAGGCGCGCGCTAGGTACCCGACTCCTTAATTTTCATCGAGACGGAACTTGTTTTTCGCGCAACTTCGTCTTCGTAATAGCCGGCGCGCTTGCGTCGCGCAAAATTCTTGCCAATTCAAATGCTCACCGCACAGCTGTGGTCGCGATCGTTTTAATGTTTATTTAAATGGTCGTACTTTGGTAAGGAAATTGAGTTGAAACGGTAAAATGCAAAGAAACTCTTTAATTCCTGTACGCGATATCGATACCAAGATAATTTTGAAGCTAAGACCCGTTGGACACGGAACAATATTCAATATTTTGCGGGCTTTGGTTCAATTCAAGTGGTTAATTTTCAAATATCTTGTTGATGTGTAGTTATGAAATTATGTCGTGGTCTCAGGTAAAAATGCTTATACTGAATGGGGAAACACCCTGTATATTGGCACTTAAATATTCTGTTTAAAGAACGATATATCATGACACACTTCTGGTACAAATGTGGATATTTATTTATGGCATCTTTCGAGTAGAACGCCTTCGACAATCTCTATCTAAAACCAAAATTATGGATGAAATGATGTTTTTTTTTTGTTATTTGATGACATGGTCAAGAATCCATCTGAGATTTTCTTAACCATTTAAACTTTATATATAATAACATACTTTTTGTCGTTGAATAAGAAACCAATAATAATCTCTCTACTAATAATAATCTCTAACACTGGTCATTCTGTTTACAGAAAACCTGTGCACATAGATCTTTACCCCAATATATTGTCACATCCGTGCCAAAAATCATCGATTATCAACTCTCTTGTTTACAGAGCCGCAAAACTATCTCAGCCCGAGTCACTGAAAACAGAATTAAAACACCTTACCTCTGCTCTTCTCTGATAATTTCCACATTAGAGATTTTAATTGTTTCATTACAAAAAGCACTTCACCACAACCTCCTACAAATTTCCAACAACCGATTCAGGAATCTAGAATATTTGTAAATAGTATAGATACCAGCAAAGTTTTTAAATTGTTACAATTACAGAAACTGCATCTAAACGAAACCTAGAGAATTGAAATTTATACTTTATACGGAGACAAAGCAAGAGTTCAAGAATGTGTAATTGTAATTTGTTTAACGCAAAATAACCAGAAAGACCCATTAAAAGATCCACGGTCAGTAAAATTAAAAGGAAAGTAATGGAATGGAAGATCGTCTTCAAATAACGTCGTTAGAGAACGAATAGTTTGGCTCCTATAATCCCAAAAATATGTAAAATACCAAATCACAATTGTTAGTCTACGTAAATATATTAATCAACGAAAGCTTTGCGTGTATTAAAAGAAGAAAAGCATTATCCGTACAAGATTATATTACTACAGCAGCTGAACATCCACAAAAAAAATGTTTGGGTAGACATTTTGAAAAACAAAATTATTGGACCTTATTTTTTCTGTCAAAATCTTACTGGACCCCGATATTTACATATTTTATTTAATGTTGCCAAATTTAACACTGGTAATACAAAATTCTGAATATTTTAGAACATGGAGGATTTGAGACATAGAAATCTGACAACATTGCTGTTAGCATTTTTCATCATTCCAACTTTGGCAGTTTTGGAGATATTTGAGAGTTCCGATACTTTTTAGAAACAGACTTTCGGCTACGTTTTTCAGTAGAGTAACTTTACTTAAGTGCAAAACGTAAACAAATAAATTCGATTTTACTCCGCGAGCCTCATATTATTCCATATTTATAAGATTCGACAATTAAAGAACGTTTATGCGTTCGCTTTTCGAAGCAACGTTCCGGTTATATCGGAGATATCAAACGCCGCGTCCGTTTAACGAGGTTTTTAATTAATCGAAGGCGAACCTCGGAAAGGGATTGAGAAATAGGCGTAATTGTTGCTTTCTGATTGTCTAGTCTGCGCAACGCGCGCGTGGGAAAGTTGAACGTAATGCGATTGATCATAATAATAGTCGGGGCATTTGTATGACCGCATTGAGTGTTCGAGCAAAATCTGAACGCCATTGAATATCTCCAAAAGCTGAATGGTTTACTTTCTAGGGCGGGGTAAAACTTTTTAAGCGGAAACTGCTTTTGTTAAAACCGAGGGGTAAATAAATACCTCCAAAAATCCAATTTTAGATAAGCAATTGCTCTAATTCAGATTAATTCTCTCCTTCGTACTTTTAATTTAATGGTTTGGCGGTAAAAGATTTAATTTTAATCATAATTTTGAGGAGCTTGAAGAATTTACAGATACAACTAACCAAAATAGAACACCGTTATGAGAAATGTCTCAGTGCGGATGGAGGTTATGTTGAAAAATGATCATCGTTTTTCTTAGTCAGGCCGGAAACTTTTCACCATCTGCCTCCCTCAATGTTTCAGTCGCAACACTCCAGATTTCTGTTGCTGCTCTCTCTCGCCCACTGTGTCCACGAATTTAAGCGATCGGTTACCTTCGTTCCTTCCTAACCTTCTCCCTTTGTACTCTCGTTCTGTGTATCCATAGATTTCATTTTGAACTTCAAATAGCCACTTTTCATGCACCCCTTTCCCCTTGCTCTTTCCTTCCCGATATCTTTACTCCGTACATAAAGATGAACTATCGACCATCATCCTTCTTATTATTTACAAATCTGGATTCTTCCTGTTTCGGTTGTTGATCAATAGAGTTTGCATTTGTTTTATATTTAAATGTAACTTTCACTTTTTTTAGGGATATTTTTCAACTCAAGTGGAAACTGATTAAATGTCAATGCAGTTATAGGTCTACGTAATCCAACGCTTTTTCTCCTAAATTATCTTGTGTTCTTTTCTCGTAGTCATAAATTTGATGATTGAACGTAAAACGAGAGGATTTTTGTAGACCATTTTCCATCCGTACTGTTATAGCAGTTCGAGTTGGCGATCTAGGTGGCGAGCCAACCGGTTTTGGTTGCCTCATGTTGGGCAAATCTTATACATGTACAGTGTAATTTTATAGGTTAGGGTCTTCACCCACTGCACCAATCATTTTGTTGGCTTCTCCGGAGCTTAGCTGAAACTGATTTGCATTTTATTCTGTGCCTGCTTATAAATTATTTGAATAGAGCGAAACTACAGGATGGATACGAACATTGGAAACAATATTGGAAAGCCTGAACGCATAGCTCTTGAATATTTAAACTTTAGTCCCGACATAGCCATTTCTAAAGCAAATACCATACATAAAATAGCCACAACTGACTATCAGGTAAAAATTCTCACCGAAAGGTCTTATCGTCAACGTAAGGATCATACACCTATGAATCGCAACCCTAAATCTGTTATTTTAAAGTTTCTTCTCTATAAGAATCCGTTAAAAAAATGTCATCCCTCAGGCTTATCAAATTCCTCTTTTCTACCGACTCACAAACCAGGATTACCCCTTCGACCTATTTATAACCACCCTAGAATTAAGGAAAACTGAATAATTGAAAAATTGAGTAATATTGGTCATTTCAGCTGTCAATTCTGGAAGAACCTTCTAGCAGTATTCCCATCATTCCCCAAGATCCGGGCCTTGGTTTGTAAAGTGATAATGCCATTTTGTGAGTTGATCAAAATCAAAAATTCCAAATGAAAGTCTTTTAAAAAGTTCCTTTCTCTGCTGCGGTAGAATAAGTACACTGCTGCGTCGTAAATTCCAACAGAGAATGCTCACTCTAAATGAAACTTTGTGAAATAGATAACGAGGGCACTTCTTTTTAATGATGGTAGAATAAAAAGTTAACCATATATAACTTAAATCCGTTATGCCATGCGTTGTCAATGTTTTGCATTTTACCACTTGTGTAAGAAAAAATGTACAGCACTTCTTAGCATCTACTAAAGTCCACAGTTGTATTATACAACAAGTGCGGTAAACGCGCATTTGACTCACGAGTGACTTAAAAAGTTTACCGAACGTGTTGCATACTATACTTTTTCTACGACCGTTAGTTTTTGGGTACATTTTCGCAAAACAACACGAATACTGACAGTGAGTGTTAAAACACATTTTCTGCATAGAAGTAAAAACACGAAATATTTTCTGGTGCTAAAATTAATGTATCAATTGCAAACGCAAGTAGACAATTAGCTGCTCCTGTCGACTTAACGAGCGCGCGACATTTAATAAACCCATGCGATTGGCTTCATGTTATATTCATGGCGCGAAATTGACTTAAAAAAATTAGTTATAGTGAAGATTAAATTACCGAGACTGTAGCTTATTACAAATTGCTCGTACATTTTATTATTTATTTTAATTTTTATTTGGAATAAGAAGCCGCAAACGCGTGATGAAACATTTATTGAATAGAGGAGACAAAACTAGATGCAATGAATGTTTTTAATTTTTTCGAAAATGAACAATATTTTCGAAATTCTCATACAATTTGGAGCAAATTTGGTCTCTTCCTTTTTTTTTTCGTGTACCTAGCCAGTGTAGCTTCTTTTACTCACTGTAAAAGATACTCTTATCAGATCAGATCAGACCAAGCATGCAAAAATGGTTTCTTCGCGGCCTTTTCTTTAAAATACCTAAATTAATTTACACTTTTAGAGGTCGCTTTTTTTTTATCTCAACGAAGGTTCCAATTTTCTATATCCTTAAAAATCGTTGACCAATAAGTGCCAAAAGCCAATTTTTGCTGTAGACTTGCAAACGTAAAATTCTCACCGTTTTGATCCTTCCTTCGATTGCTTTAATTTTAAGGTAACATTTTAGTAAAGATTAAATACTATTTGCTTGAATTTTTAGTTAGTGTTTTAAGCGACCCAGGAACATGTTTTTATTTTTTTTTTTCATAAACAAAACGAGTTATAAAGAAACTAGAAAAGGCAAAAAAAAGTTAAACATATACACAAACAAACAGTAGCATTTAAACATCAAAAATAGTTTTCGACAAATGTCTGGGCTGGAATTATTATTATAAAGGATAAATGGCCCATAATTATCCATATTTGAAAACCTTACCGTCCAGTATCTCAAAAGCTAAGATGTTTGGGATGAATATCCATATAAAGTTTTATTTTTAAAACGCCCTCAAAATTGGAACTTTAATTATTGACCTTCAATTAGAAAGCACCCTGTATACTCTCTGAGGGGGAAGGAGCTAAAGGAGGCACACGAACATTAGCTCGGATTCCCATTTTCTTTAATATATTTGTTTTAATTTTTGGTTCAGTCAATCGAGTTGTGTGCGTTTAGCTTCTTTTTTTTTTTCAGATGCATCCTCATCCAACGAGGCAGTCCACCTACAGCAGCGCCTGCGCAGTTTGAGCACAGAGCTAGTTACCCTCAGAAATCGGTTGCATGTACAAGGAAGTAACCAAACGGCGCCGAATAAGGGCGCAGGTCTCACCGGATCAGGCAATTTACCCCCTACTCCCGTCGCTACTGTCGAGCAATTGCAACAGCCGCAGGTACCTCCAAGGAACGCACAGCATGGCGCTGTCGTTCCTCCATTGGTAAGCGGGCACTTTATTCCTCTTAATTGTCATGGTTCTCAAACAATCTAAATCATCCACATTCATACCAACTGAACTACAGTTATAAAAATCGATCTTATCGTTAGTGTAGCTACTTATAGGTATGGTCTGTTCATAGATATAAGAAAGTGACCAATTGCTTTTGAATGGGATTATCCAAGGGTGGTGGTGGTGTTGTCGAAATAATTGTCATGTAAAAATATATAATTTCGTGAAAATCTGAACTTTCAGTTCTTATTTATTTTGATTTTTTTCTTACTATATCTACGTAATGGTATCGATTTAGAATAAAACCAAACTAGGTTATTTTTTGGTATATAAATAATCTATTTTTCTTCCAATTAAGCGTTTCCAATATCCCCATGGACCTACGTCATTTTATACTGGACACTCTGAATATCGCAAAGCCAACAGCAAGATTTGTTCGGGTCAAATTAAATAGTACATTTTTTTAATGAAGTGGAACACGTTGATAATGATAATAATAATTGATAATAACTTATTATAACGTTCCGTAAGTTGGGCCCTTTTTCTATTCAAGGTCCACTTTAATTCGTGAAAAATCATTTGAGTCACTTTCTCTCTCAGCTTTTTGAAAGCATCCGAAAATAATTTGCGCGTCAACTTGCTTAGATTAGTAAAATTGATAATTCGTTGGAGATTACTTGTTTGCAGCTTTCCAACACAAAAGCAACTCACCCGCCAGTTATCCAGCCGCCTCAAAGTTGCGTTAGCGCGGACATTGAGGACCTCATCCATCTGCCAGTGCCACTTACGGAAAACACTGTTATGAAATGCCTCCATGCCAGATTTTCGGCAAAGCAGTTTTACGTAAGTATAAGCAAGCTACTTATACAGGGTGTTTCTTAATTGAATAATATAATTAAGGCGATTTTAAAAAGAAAACTTCATATGAACATATGTCCTAAACGTCTTCACTTTTGAGATACAGGGTGGTAAAGTTTTCAAAAATAAAATATGTTTTTTTAATATCTTTGGATATTTTAATGAAATTTGACACGCATGCACTTATGTATCAAGAGGCATTATTTGGTCTAGCAGATTTTTTTTAAATACCACCTATTTTAGCAGATATTGATGGTACGCCACTGAATGCAGTTAATTCGATTAACCATGGAACGTTTTCGCACCACATTTAGCGTAGCATTGAGGAAGACTCGAATGAGTCCATCCGCCATCGAGCACAGGAATTGGATCTGTGTCTATCCACTTTATGGAAGATTTTACCGAAGGATCTTGGTTTACGTGCTTACAAAATCCAACTCGTGCAAGAATTGAAGCCAAATAAGGCGTAGATTCGTCGGATGGGCCCAAAACGACATTGCCGTTGTTCCCGATTTTCGTAAGCGAATTTTGTTTAGCAATGAAGTGCACTTTTGGTTGAATGGCTACGTCAACAAACAAAACTGCCGCATTTGGAGCGAAGCTAATCCTCAAGTGTATGTCGAAACACCGTTACATCCAGAAAAACTGACTGTTTGGTGCACACTGGTGATCGGTATAGAGCTATGATTACTAACTCTTTCATTCCTGAATTAAATAACCATGATGTTCAGGAGATGTGGTTTCAACAAGACGGCGCGACATGTCAAACAGCTCGTGCCACAGTCAATTTATTGAAAGACACGTTTGGTGACCGCCTAATGTCACGTTTTGGACCTGTGAATTGGCCTCCAAGATCTTGTGATTTAACACCGCTAGACTACGCGCTGTGGGGCTGTGTAAAGTCATTGGTCTATGCGGATAAGCCACAAACGCTTGACCATTTGGAAGACAACATTCGCCGTGTTCTTACCGATATACGGCCACAAATGTTGGAAAGTCATCAAAATTGGACGTTCAGATTGGACTACATCCGCGCCAGCCTTGGCGGTCATGCCAGAAATCATATTTAAAATGTAATGCGGATAAATAAAATTCATGTCAATCGAATAATCCATCGTTGTTTTATTGCAACTTAAAGTTCTATACATCGAAAAAAAAACACCCCTTACAAGCATCGACATCAATGCGTATAACATAATTATTTATAATTTTCATATTTTCAGACCAATATCGGACCAATCCTGCTCTGTGTTAATCCCTACCGAGACGTAGGGAATCCCCTCACCTTAAATAGTACAAGAAATTTATATTTAAGTCCGCAACTCAACAAGGTAGTCCAAGAAGCAGTGAAACAGCAGTCGGAAACTGGATATCCACAAGCCATTATTTTGTCGGGTAAGCAAAAAAGTCGAATAAAGACCCTCGCGTGACTCTGTATTTTTAACAAGGACTCAAAGAAGTTTAAGTTCAGGACTTAAACACATCAGGCCTTGCACTTTTTCACCGAGACCTAACACAGAATACGAACAATTTAAAACAATTACATACACAGGAGAACCTAGTGAAAAATTTTCAAAATATTTGTCAAAATGTTTTCATTTCCTTTCCCCTTTTTCTTGGTCATGATTTTTATGAGTACCGTGTTTGACCCGATTCCCGAAGCCTCAACCGCCCACCTGGAGGGCCAGGGTTTTATATCGGAGTTCCTTCTCCTACATACATTGCCTTTATCAGGGCTAAGGAAGTGTATCTCCCCCACCTGTTGGTTCGCGTGGTCCCCTATCCGCCACCTTGGGGACGCGCTCTCTAGGGGTTACGGGCTACTTAAAACGCGGCCGCCAATTGTATTTGCACATGTCAAAAGTGACTTTACACTTTTCTGAAACAGATTATATTATGAAGTCAAATCACTGATAAGTTATAGCTTCATCACTATGACGAATCGTAGGAACCAGCGGATCCGGCAAGAGCCACGCTTCGATGCTTCTCCTGCGACAACTTTTCGCCGTAGCCGGGGGCGGGCCGGAAACAGACGCCTTCAAGCATTTGGCGGCCGCTTTTACCGTCCTTCGATCGTTGGGATCGGCAAAAACTACCACCAACTCCGAATCTAGCCGAATCGTAAGTAAATTTTGCTGCGGACGTGCGAGTGTGCACTCATTCAAGCTTTTCAATACTTATTCAAAATACCGACGTCACACCAATAAAGCCATGGTCGGTTTCAATTGAATGAAAAATTCGCAGTTATAGTCTAACGCCAAAAGAAACCAATAAAATGACAAATGATAAATAATAGGGAACAAAAACTATTTAGTTTCAAGTTAATGAATTTAATTTATCTATTATAAGTAAGATCACGTCAAGTGGATACCCCATTTACCACTTGATCGTAAATATTTAATCTGTATATATATTTTGTAAGTACTTATGATGGAAAATTGATAGCCCAAACCCAAAATTTATATTTTAACATTTTTTTTATAATGAAAATTTTACGCGCTTTTAATTAAAAAATGGATTAAAAATCAACCGTAAGAGATAAATTTATGTGTCTCGAACTGCATTGAGGGTTTTATCAGTGATAATTTAAAATAATAATACAAAATATTATTATAAAACAATTTTTTTTTATTTTGTTATTTTACTATAATCATTATGAATAAAAGTTTTTTTTTAAATATTATTTTTAAATTAAAAGAAAAACCGCTCCGTTACGATTTTCTTTTTTGTTTTACGCGTATCCTAGTAAATAACAAAATCATTTTAGACGTCATTTCTGTCTATTCGTGACATAAGTTCATACGCAAAGCATGAAATAATCATTAAAAATAAAGGCTCTAGTGTTGTTGATTTGTGTTATTTTAGCTAATATTTTAATATTATAAAATTTAATTGTAATAATAATATTTTCTGTGACTTAAAATGGTCCGAATGATTATTATTTAAAATTAATTTTGCCAATTTAGTTAATCATAAAAATGATTTTGGTGTTAATGCTGAGGTGAGCGTGTGATGGCTTAGCAGGGAGTGTGAAAAACAAGCGTATCGTGCTAGTCTTCAACGTGATAAAAATAACCACATAACAACTCCATTTTCCTCTTTTCGGTAGGCCCAAGGTTCTTTAAAAAAATACCAACCACGATTCGAACGCTTAACTACAATAAAAAAATACTAGCCGATTTCATTATTACAAACCACTGGGAAATTTTTCACTAGAATGCAGGCTCGTTTCAGAAGATGAAAAAGCATTTATTAAAAAAAATTCATTATTTTAACTTGTTTGTTCTATTCAGTATGTTATGACTGTTAATATTGTTAAAAAAAATAAAATGTTATTAATAACAATTATAATACAATAACACAAATAATAATATAATTTGTTTTATAATAATATTTTGTATTATTATTTTTAAATTATCATTGATAAAACCTTCATTGCGGTTCGAGGCGCTGTCATAAATAAATTCATTTTGTTTAATCCAATGACGAGTAGTGAAATTTTCTTCCGAAATCTTAAACTTAAAAGTGTAAAGCATGTGACCGATAAAAAAAACATGATTTTTTTTACCAAGAAATCAGTTATATGTCCATTTGTTAACTTAAAAGTTAGCTAGTTAACAATACGAAGATAAAAAAATAATTTTCAGTCGTTAATATATTCTTAAAGCATAGACATTTGACCATAGATGCTGAAAATATCATAAATTTATCTCTTACGGTTGATTTTAATCCATTTTTTAATTAAAAGCGCTTAAAATTTTCATTATAAAAAAAAAAGTTGTTAAAATCAAAATTTTCAAAAATCGTTTGAAAGATCAATTTTCTTCCACCATAAGTGCTTATAAAAAATATATATAGATTAATTTTTTATAATCAAGTGGTCAAGTGGTCCACTCCTTACTCCTATATCATTTCTAATGAAGTTATTCTTAAAATAGTAATACACTATTGAACCTGATAAAGAAAAAATATAATTGCCAAAAATATTTTTAAAATATCAATTGCAATTGAAAGTTATATATTTACAAAATATGGAGGATTTCGTATCTATTCATTTTTCCTCTGTCTTCTGGATTTCTGCTGCGTGAGTTTTTGATAAATGGATCTTGCTCATTATTAATTTCGAAAATCATCCTGTTGGCTTTTTGAAATGTATTTTTTCTTCAAGTTCAACCGCTATAGCTTTTTAAAAAGCAACTTTATGAAAAATATAGAGAAAGCTTTTTTATACAGCATTAAAAACCGGTATTACAAAATAAAACCGTTTTGCAGGGTCAATTTATAGAAGTCCAGGTAACAGACGGGGCCCTGTACAGAACCAAAATACACTGTTATTTTCTGGATCAGACGAGAGTAATTCGTCCATTACCAGGTGAAAAGAATTACCATATATTTTACCAAATGCTCGCGGGCTTGTCCGCCGACGAAAGGTCGAAACTCAACCTCGAAGGGCGGAAAGCTTCGACGTTGAAATACTTGCAATGCGGCGATACCAGACAGGATGTTACCGAAGACGCGACCAGGTTTCAGGCTTGGAAGACTTGTCTGGGCGTTCTTGGCATACCATTTTTAGACGTCGTAAGGGTACTTGCGGTGGTCCTTTTACTAGGAAACGTTCATTTTCTGGACGGCAAGGGTAAGTCACGAAAAAGTTCCTTGGCGTTCTCTATTGCTTATTCGGTACTCTGTGGAAGGTTTGGAAGTCGAGGTAAAGGGAGAAGTTGAGCTGAACGCGGTTGCAGCTTTGCTAGGCGTCTCGGGAGCTGCTTTGTTTCGAGGTCTGACGTCTAGGACCCACAATGCCAGAGGACAACTTGTCAAATCGGTAAATGTTGATGGAAAAAGTCAGGTGACCATTTCATCGCTCCGTTTCTAGGTCTGCGACGCCAACATGTCCAATATGACGCGGGACTGTCTAGCAAAAGCTCTCTATTGTCGAACTGTCGCTACCATAGTGAGGCGAGCGAATAGTCTGAAAAGGCTGGGTTCGACCTTGGGTACTCTCAGTTCGGATTCTAACGAATCCGTTCACAACCAAGCGGAGGTAATGGTTCCCTAGTAGAACATAAAGTAAGACAGAGACTGGAAATGGTTTCGTCGTCCCAACCAAGATCATTCGGTTTTTGTTTTCCCTAACCGCTGTTACTTTGTTTAATACAATGAGAACGTCTTCTTTTGGAGACATTGTCGACCACCAAACAATAACTCAAATCACTCTAACATTTTGTTCAAATCTCTTCAAGTTCTTTGCACGTTTTTAGGAAATTTACTTGTAATGAATTTCTAAAAATATGTGTAAAGGAATTTTTAAGAAAAAGTTACGTTTGGGCATTTTTTGCCGGAACTGCACGTGCGTTTTGATAATGTGTGAGCCTGGAGCTTCCAATTTCCGCCGACAGTGCCTATTGGTTTCAGGAGAACCGTCACTTGTAGTGCGGATGTATCCAAGACATATAGCAACATACAGTGTTCTACTTGCGGCAAATGGCATCACTCAATTTGTGCAAAATTAAGCGAATTGGAGTTGCGAGTGATAGCTGAAGGACAAAAAATTTGGGTATGTGGCGCATGTAGGTGGGAGACTGCATCATGGTTTGGAGAAGCGCAGTGCTCCTCAAATTTAAGTGCAAGTCATACCAGGGCGCACAGTGTTGTCAGTGATGATAATGATGAGTCACTTCGTCTATTACTACTTCATCTTCTTAAGACTGAAATTAGCAGGAATTCTTATTTATAAACGAGTCTCAACTCCATGTAAGAAACTCAAAAACTGACAAAGTTATGAGCGAGATGATAGAGGAGGTGGAAAAAATTATCAGCCTTAGGACTAGAAGACCATTAGATTCAAAGAGAAGAACCTGGCTACAGAATTTCAGAAAAGAAAAGGGTCCTTTGGACACAACACTCTATGGCATTAACAACCCAAACCATAAAGCTTTTATCAACGAAGAGTTGTGTAAAGCAACTTATAAGCTGTATGAAATTAAAAACCAAAAAACCATGTAATGGGTGTTTTTTTTTCGATGTATAGAACTTTAAGTTGGCATTACTGTTCAAGATGGCGACCGATTTAACAGCTGTCAAGTGATTTATTCTCAGTTTGCTTTGGCAACTCACTCCTGAACAACGCTTGCAAATAGTGCAATTTTATTTCGAAAATAATGGTTCTGTGCGGAATACGTATCGCGCACTACGTCCATTTTATCATCGACAAAATCGTCCATCAGAGCAGTTAATTCAATTAACCATGGAACGTTTTCGCACCACGTTTACTCTTATTGATAACTCGCATCCCCAGAGACGCCGTAAATGCGTACAGAAGAAGCTATTGCTGCTGTAGAGCGTAGCATTGAGGAAGACGCGATGAGTCCATCCGCCATCGAGCACAGGAATTGGATCTGTGTCCATCCACTTTATGGAAGATTTTGCGGAAGCATCTTGGTTTACGTGCTTAAAAAATCCAACTCGTGCAAGAATTGAAGCCAAATAAGGCGTAGATTCGTCGGATGGGCCCAAAACGAGATTGCCGTTGTTGCCGATTTTCGTAAGCGAATTTTGTTTAGCGATGAAGCGCACTTCTGGTTGAATGGCTACGACAACAAACAAAATTGCCGCATTTGGAGCGAAGCTAATCCTCAAGTGTATGTCGAAACACCGTTACATCCAGAAAAACTGACTGTTTGGTGCGCTTTATGGGCTGGTGGAATCATTGGTCCGTACTTCATCAAAAACGATGTTGGCCAGAACGTTACAGTCAATGATGATCGGTATAGAGCTATGATTACTAACTCTTTCATTCCTGAATTGAATAAGCATGATGACCAGGAGACGGCTCAACACATCACACAGCTCGTGCCACAATCGATTTATTGAAAGACACGTTTGGTGACCGCCCAATTTCATGTTCTGTGAATTGGTCTCCAAAATCTTGTGATTTAACACCTACTTTCTGTGGGGCTATGTAAAGTCATTGGTCTATGCGGATAAACCACAAACGCTTGACCATTTGGAAGACAACATTCGCCGTGTTATTGCCGATATACGGCCACAAATGTTGGAAAAAGTCATCGAAAATTGGACGTCGAGATTGGACTACATCCGCGCCAGCCGTGGCGGTGATATGGCAGAAATCATATTTAAAATGTAATGCCACAAGATTATCTTTCAGATAAATAAAATTCATGTCAATCGAATAATCCATCATTGTTTTATTGCAACTTAAGTTCTAAAAAAAAACACCCCTTATTTGTCTTTGTCAAGAAAAATGATGGGGATCGCGCCGGTGGCATAAAGGATTGGGGACACGTCAATGATCTTGTACAGCTCGCAATGCAAGTGTCTTAATTGTTAATCTTCACTCTCTTCTATTGCGATGGCGGTGTGTCTTAACCACAGGATTGCTAACGTTAATGTTAGTTTTTTATCTGCTCACTTTTTAGATATCAAAGATTTATTGCTAACGAAAATTTGTCTAAAGCCACTATTGATTGGTCGTTAGTCGAAATTAAGGGTTATAATTTAATTAGGAAAAACCGTATAGATCGAGCAAGAGGTGGCCTAGCTATTTATGTTCGTAGCGATATAAAAGCTTCAAAATATTCCGTTCATGCTGGTGATAATAACCTATTAGAGAATTTACTGATCAATTTTAGTGTCGGGGATGTAAATGTGAACATGCAACCACGGCAAATCTTCTGGATCCTATTTTCTGATTCTAATTTCTGATCGCAGTGTACTTAAAGATGCTACAAGCATTTTGTCAATCCAGCTCTCTACTATGATATGAACACAATTAAATAGGACGAACTCTATTATTTCTTTCATTCATTCTTTTCGAGTTGATCGTATTGCACTTTTAATGTTAAAACTAAGTTTACCCATACTACTTAACCATATCAAATTTCCATTCCATCCTGCTGTTGTGTGTCCCATTCCTAAAATAAGCTAAAAACAGCTGGTGTGTCGAAAGTTGGTGAAGTGGTGTCAGGGGTGCTTCGAGGATCAATCTGGGGGCCACTAATCTCCGTCATATGCTGACGATACCCATTTATCCGTTCCATTATGATAAGATCGAAGCAGATATTAATTTCGATCTGCAGCAGGTCATATATTATGTCTGCATTGTCATTTTTCCTAGTATTGTTTCACCATGTGCCCCCGTCAACACCTTCAAAAAATACAAAACAACGTTCTAGGTTTGTGTATGGAAATAAGGAAGATGTATGGAATTAAGGAATTATGACAATTTATTTGAGTACCTATTGGTTGTGTTAATATAAAAGATCTTAAAGAATTCTAGCCCTCCCCATTTAAAAGATGTAAATGTTAAGTAGAACATTAAAGGCGTGTTATTAGGTAAATAAAGTGCTGATTGGTTTCCTCGTCTTTTAATTAATCACAGAATTATTACTATAATTACTTACTTTTTCTTTTGTTTATATTTTATTATTCTTTACTGCGGGTTCTCCTGTTACAAATTGTATTATTAAAAAGGTGTATAATATATGTATGTGTTCGGTTAATGTTGAGTAGAGTGTGTATTATGTATATTATGTATATCAATTCTCAATAAAGACTATTATTATTATTATTAAATCCTTTATTAGTCAAATCTAATTAACATTTTATTCAAAATGGAAAACATTATGCAAAATTTGACATGTTATTTTTATTATACAATATTTTTATGTTTTCCATAAAGAAAGCATTTGTCAAGACTCAGAATGTTTTCAGACGGCGCACTCAACATATCCGAAAATTCAAAATTTTCCCGACCGTGGCTTAAAACTGGCACTACTATACTACGAGCACTTTTCTTCGATTTGCTACTGCATTAAATCTGCAGATAGCTTTTTCAGAAACAATTTTCTTAGATCTACTTTGCCAGTATTTTTTATAAAGTATCGGAAAATCCGATTGCAAAATCAACCTACCTCAAAACGTCAAAATTTAGGAGTTTAGAATCGATATGTAAGGTAGTATAGGAAACAAGGAAATGAAATAAGGAAATGTTTTTTTTTCGCTTTCTCAAAATCGGAAATCAAAATTTTCGATCAACGGACCTGAGGACGTGAAGGAGAGTCGAGCGCCACCTTACTCGACCTCCTCAAAAAATCGTCAACATTGAAGTGGTGCCGGATTTTTGAGTTTTTGATATTGAAGTTCCGACTCATCCACTCCAAGAGCAGGCGATGAGATCAGGATTTTTTTATTTGAAGTTTTTGAGGTCAAAAGCCAAATGGTTTGGAAACTCCTGGAACTCGGGGGAGTTCTGGAGGAGGTGTAGGGCGGGAGAGGAGGTACACACCGCCTCTTCTCCCCCTCCACCATTCACTGGATATGACTGTACTATATTACACATTGTTTTCTCAATTGTTTTAATGATGTTTCTTTTCACACTTATGCGCTGTCTGATAACGTTACCTGTGATCCTCTCTAGTCTAGGCACACCACAACTCCTTCGCAAATAGTCCAGTTCCGTCGATTTAATTTATTATTTATATCTTTTGTTCAGCATCTATAGCTTTGAACCGCACGTTGCATTGCTTTTTAAGATTGTGTGGTGGATAAAACCGAGTATAGCTGTCTGATGATAGCTATATGTTTGCCTTGTGCTAACTCATTATTTACATCCGCGTTTGTTGTGCCTATATGATGTTATTGCAATTTTGTATAGTGTGGTCTCGCAGGTCTACTTCCCGTTCTTCTTCGCCGTCATGTTTACTTTTAGTCCAAACCTTAAAACTATTTCAGTTATATTTCTTATAATCTGGGAGCCATACGATATCCTCTGATACTTTGATACCGGCAATATCGAAATGTAAATAGAATAATGAAACGTAAGAGATATAATAAATGAAAATTTAACTGAATCCTTGGTAAAAAAAAATCATGTTTTTATCATCATATCATCATATGTTTATGATTCCGGAAGAAAATTTCTCTGCTCGTCATTAGTTTAAACAAAATGAATTTATTTATGACAGCGCGCCGGGCGCCGAGCGTTGTGGAAGCGCCCCGCTGCCAAGTGTCTCCAACAGCATTGGTTTTATCAGTGATAATTTAAAGTAATAATACAAAATGTTATTATAAAACAAATTTTATTATTATTTATGTTATTTTATTATAATTACTAATAATAAAATTTTATTTTTTTTTAAAAAAACGTTATAAAGGATACTATCAATTTTTTTTTATTATTTTTACCAAACTGCGTAAATTCAGAAAAAAATAATCAACTTTAAATTTTTAAAACTGTTATGATCTATACTTATTTTTTCTAGGCAATTTAGTAAATTAATATTTTTAAATTTACCAGTCAACACTCCATCTTTAGTTAACCAAGAAAAACCGCTCCGTTACGAAAGCATGAAATAATTATTAAAAATAAAAGCTGAAGTGTTAATTATGTGATAGAAAATGCTGATGAAATGCTAGCTTCAGTATATCCGGTATCTGCGACGCGACGCTTGCATAAAAACTTTATATATATAACAACTCTGTGCTTTGCGTCCAGTTCTCCTTGTAGCGGGTTAAAGAAAACCTCGTAGTTCTGTTTGCAAAATAAAAAAGTGTTTTTTAAAAACGAGATCCTTCGTTTGAAAACCTTAACTGGCGCAGTCGTGACGGATTTGGGGTAGTTTTCGGTCAAAGCCACGTCATCGGGACGATTTGATCGCGAAACGTGGGTTTCAACCCTTAGACTCCAAAACGAACCAGTGATAGACTGTCTGACAAACCCAACGTGATTGAGTTCGACTGAGGGCAAGGAAGGCAAGAAATCACCCCCGCAAGCAGTGCTACGCAAGGAAAATTCCAATAGGAAGAATAGGCTGACGACTAAGAGAAATCAAGGTTAGTGCCCAAAATTCCTATTGTTCTCCTTTCATCTTCCCTGGTTAGGACGGTGGAAATAATTTTAAGGATTCTTAGTTTTAAGTTCAATTTTAAGAAATTTCAAAATCAATTAAATTTATGAACGAAGATCAAGACGTCGACAATTTAAGTGCGTTTTTTACTTCGTTAAATTTAGTGGAACAGAAAGTAGAGAACAGTCAAATCAATTTGAAAATGAATTCTAATCAATCGTCGAATTCAGGTGTAAATTACACTTTGTTAAAAATGTTTATAGATAGTATTCTGCCATATAATGGTGATTCCAACACTTTAAATAGTTTTCTATCAGCTGGAGATTTCCTTTTTGATACATATGGTCAAGGAAACGACGAAATTTTAAAACAATATTTGTTAAGAACTATAAGAATGAAACTTGTTGATCGCGCACAAATTCTAGTAGGCTGTAGAATGGAGTTAGTAACGTGGGACAATATTAAAGTAGCTTTGTTAAATTGTTTTGGCGATAGACGAAACCTAGAATGTTTAGAACAGGATTTGTTTATGGCCACCCCGTTTAAAAATGAACATCCTTTAGATTTTGGGAAAAGATTACAAGTTTTAAGAAGTATCCTTGCTCAAAAAATTAATGCATTTCCTGCCGATACTATGGATAATGCAAGCAAAGTAATTCATTTACGTCAATACGATCAAATTTGTTTAAGGACGTTTATTAGAGGATTACCAGGACAATTACAAAGTATTATAAGACTTAAAAATCCGAGCTGTATAGAATTAGCTATGACCCAAATTATTGAAGAGGAAAATTTTCAATATACACAAAATATCTTCAGAACTCCAATTCATTCGAAAGTTTTGCCTAATACTTCTATCGAACCCGTTAAACAATTTTCACAAAATCCAAATTATTTTAGTAACCAAAATTTTAATTATGTACAACCGATTCGCCCTACAAATTATTTTCAAAACAACAATCACCATAATCAAAATTTTAGAATTAGGCATGATCAAAATCAGTTTACTCCCCAGACTAATAGTTTTCCCAGAGGTCCAATTAATATGCCTCAACCACGCGAAGTTCCAAGAAATTTTCCTACAAATAGGCAAGTTTTTGGCCCACCTAAAAACGTATTTAAACCGACAGGTCAGGTACCTAACAATAAACCCGAACCTATGTCAACAAGAACAAACTATACTATACCACGTCAAAATAATCAAATTAACCATTTCAAACCTACTGGCCCTAGAAATTTTATTTCGCAAGAATTATACCAAATCGACGAAAGTAACGCGGTACAAACAGATGAAACATCTGCGGTATTTCAAAATGAAAATATTCACCAAGACGAATACTCTGAAATTGAATTTTCAAATCAATCTGAATACTTTAATGACACTCAAAATTTTGACGAACACCCTGAAATTGAAAATCAAATCTCTCAAAATTTTACAATAACGAGCCAATGCGACTCAACGAAATGACATTAGAAATGTATACCGAAATTAATAATAGTTTACCGTACATCCAGATTAAAGAACCCGCAATTAAACTTTTAATTGATACTGGTTGTTTTCACTCGATTCTTCGACCTTCCATTGCAGAAAAATTTTATTGTGAAAAAATATATCATTCCCCAACTATTATTAAAACAGGAACTGGTGAAAAGGAAACTCTATTTAAAGCAGATATTACGGCTTTCCCAGAATTAAAGGCTAATACCAACCTATCTTTTATCCTTTTTGACTTTCATAAATTCTTTGACGGTATAATAGGATTAAACGACCTAAAACGTTTTAATTTTTCTATCGATCTTGTTAATAAACAATTAAGGAATAATACAACTAATATACCAATTTTATTTAGACAACCACAAAACGAAGTATATTGTATTACTGTGAATGCACACGAAATTGTTAACGTAAGAATTCCAGTAACACAAAACAATGATGTTATTATTCCCGAGCAAGTCATTGAAGGTCTCTATTTTCCAGAAACACTTACTACTGCAAAAAACGGTTTTGCGCAAACAGAAGTTTTTAATTACACTGAGAAAAATATAACGTTAAATTTCCCACAACCTCTAATTGTTTTATCTTTTCCGGACTTTCATAAAGAAAATTTTGAACTAAATATGATAGATAAAGAGTCACTTTTCGGAAATCCTGGAGATATTAATGAAGATATCGATAAATACATACATGAAGAAGATCAAAATATAAGCCTTGAACAATTGGAACAAATTGAAGACGTGTTTAACCCTCTAGAAAATGTAAACACTCCAAAAATTAATATCATCTCGGACATTCAAATTAAACCGCCAAATATTCCTAATACTGGTAAGACAGTACACTCAGCAGCTGAAGATCCAATATTAAATATACCAATTACCGAAAATATTTTAAATACTTACTCTAATCAAATAATATTTAACCAAAAAACAAACGGTCGTTATCACGTGATTAGGAGTTACCCATTCCAAAATAAATCTAGATTTTCTGTTTATTTAAGTCAAAACTATCAAAATGAAATAATTAAATTCTTTTTAGATTATTTGGATCCAACAAAAATGTACTGCCTTTATGTACAAAACACCGAAATAGATTTAAATCGAGAACTATCTGTTTTGTTACCAAATACATTTAAAAACCGTGCTTATAAATTGGTAATATCGAAAACTCTTTTAACTGACGTCACTGACAGGACAAAACAAAAAGACCTAATTGCATATCATCATGAAAAAACCTGTCATCGAGGAATTAATGAAAGCCTAATAGCATTAAAAAGGCTCTATTATTGGCCAAATATGAAAACTGATCTAACTGAATATATTAATAATTGTGACACGTGCCAACAAACAAAATATGATCGACATCCACCAAAATTAAAGTTTATGTTGACACCGACCCCTTCTGAACCATTAGAATCCATCCATATGGATACTTTTCAAATATGTAACGTAAAATTTCTTACAATTATAGACGTATTTTCACGGTACGCCCAAGCTTATCCGTTAGAACCCGCTTGCACAGCAATTGCTATCTTAGACGGTTTAGCGACCTTTATAAGTCATCACGGCCTACCTCAACAAATAACGTGTGATAATGGTACGGAATTTAAAACGTCTTTGCTTTTAGATTTCTGTAAATTGCATAAAATTGCAATTCATTTTACAACTCCCGGCAATTCTAATAGTAATAGTCCAATAGAGAGATTTCACTCTACTCTTGTTGAATTATATAGGGTACTAAAATTAAAAGAACCTAAAGAAGCCCCTAAAAATTTAATAAAATACGCCATTATAGGTTATAATTCATCAATGCATAGCGTAACAAAACAAAAACCTTTTGACGTTATTAATGGAAAAGTAAACGGTTTAGATCCCTTTGATTTAACGGATGAAATCATTGTAAATAATTATATCACAGATAGACGTGAAAGACTAAAAACTATCTATCAACAAATTTACGAAACATCGTTAGAAACAAAAATACGTTTAAATGAAAAACAAAACGAAAAACGAGAAAATCCACCTGAAATGAAACAAAATACAAAGGTTTACGTTACTGACAAAACAGCAAAACGTAGTAAGGACAAACCCCGAAGAAAACCTGTTATTATAGATCAAGATATTGGGAATAAAATTATTACAAAAAATAAAAAAATAATTCATAAATCTCAGATCCAAAAACCTAAAGCTTTTTCTTCTTCGCAGGTTAATGAACCGGACAACGCTGTTCCTTCTTGCAGCTACGCTGTTATTAGTGATAGCGAATAATGATATTGAAGTTATCCCAATTAAAACACCACTTCTCCCCTTCCGCTTAGGAAATGCTCGAATAATTCAACATCAACATACATTTTTGCATTTTGTAGAAACATCTCAACTTTTTAATCAATTACGTAATTTAGAATACGCTTACGCTGTAATCTCAAAATCATTAAACTATACAAATAAACATAATTTTCAGAATGTACACTATATTAATGGAAATAATTTACTTAATAATGTTCGATATTTAATTACTCAAGTAAAATTTAAACTTGGTAACATAAAACCTAATAACCGTACAAAAAGAGGTTTAATAAATGTTGTAGGTAAATTATCGAAATGGCTTTTTGGCACTCTCGATTCAGAGGATGGACAAAAATACGATAAAATTATCACAGAACTTGTGCGTAGTAAACATTCATCTGACATCCAACTAAAAAAGCAAACCTCGTTGATTCAACAGCTGATTGACAACTATAATGATACTATAACACTTCTACAGAAAAATCAAGAAGCTATTAAAAAACATATAGACATTTTTGAATATAATTCAAATAAAACTATTACTGACATAACTACTTTCATTAAAGCTCAAAATACACTAATGCAAATTATTCTAAATTGCCAAAGTTTTATAACTTTTTTGGATAATTTAGAAAATGCCATTACATTTGCGAAATTAAATACATTACATCCTGTAGTAATATCGGCGGCCGAATTAGAACAAATAATTTTTAAATTGACTGTTCTCTATGGTGATAATCAAATTCTAATTTTTGAAAATCAAAATAATTATTATCAGTTAGCAAACTTACAAGTTAAATTTACAAAAGATAAAATAATTTTTGCCGTCCATATTCCGATTTTTCTTAAAGATATTTTTGAAATATTCCACCTGTTCCCAGTACCTGTGAATCACTCCTTAATTATACCTAATTCACCCTACCTAATATTGGGCACTGACATGCAACAATATCAAGAATCAATCTGCCCAATCATTGAAGACACCTACGTTTGCGAAAATCAACTTACCCAGCCCATCGGTGATTGTGTGACAACCCTCATTAAATATGCCGAAAACAAAAATTGCCACGTAGTCAATGTAAATGTTTCAACGCATATAATACGACCAATCACTAGTAGATTTGTTTTGATAATACCATCGGAACAGAAACTTAAATTACAAATGAATTGTCAAAACAAAGAAATAGCTTTTATTGAAGAAGCCTGCCTAATCAATGTTCCATATAATTGTGGTATAAGTACCCAAAATACCGAGCTTTGGAATAAAGAAGAAATTTTTAAAGCAAACCCATTCTCACTGCCACCCATTAAAATTGAAAATATGGAACATCACGATGTGAAGTACCAGCCACTCCAACTACAATCGATTGATCTCAATACGATCAAAAAACTACGAGAAGCTGCGAAATCATCGATCCCCGACATTGGTTATGAAATTCATCCAGTCACTTGGAGTCTCGCCACTTCAACAGGAATGATGTTTATTTTAATCTTGTTAATAGTTATAGCATGGAAAATCTACAAGAGCCATTTGCTGCAAGATTCCAAGAAAACCAAGAACGACCAGTCTTCCGAAAACAACCCTTCGTCCCTGTTGTTTTCCACTTCGGAGGGAGGAATTATGTGATAGAAAATGCTGATGAAATGCTAGCTTCAGTATATCCGGTATCTGCGACGCGACGCTTGCATAAAAACTTTATATATATAACAACTCTGTGCTTTGCGTCCAGTTCTCCTTGTAGCAGGTTAAAGAAAACCTCGTAGTTCTGTTTGCAAAATAAAAAAGTGTTTTTTAAAAACGAGATCCTTCGTTTGAAAACCTTAACTTGTTGTTCAGTTGGTTTTTTTAGTTAATATTTTAGTATTATAATTTTTAATTGTAATAATAATATTTTCTGTGATTCAAAACCGTTAAATAGAAAAAATCCGTTAAATAAAAAAAATCAGAATTATGTGATTAAAAAATTAGTTTTAATTATTATATAAATATAATTTTGCCAATCTAGTTAATCATAAAAATGATTTTGGTGTTGATGATAAAAACAACCACATAACAACCCAACTTTTCTATTATCAGTGGGCCCAAAGTTCTTTAAAAAAAAAATACCAACCACGAGTCGAACGCTTAACTACATTAAAAAATACTCGCCAATTTCATTATTACAAACCATTAGAAAATTTATCACTAGAATGTAGGCTCATTTCAAAGGATCTAAAAGTATTTATTTAAACAAAAATAAGTTAGAAAAATAAATAAATAAAAATAACTGACGACAAATTTAATTATTTAAACTTGTTTTTTCTATTCAGTATGTTATGATTGTTAATATTGTTAAAAAAAATAAAATTTTATTAATAATAATTATAACAAAATAACATAAACAATAATAAAATTTGTTTTATAATAATGTTTTGCATGGCTATTTTAAATTAGTCCTTCTGTATGTATAATTCATGGGGAAAAGAATTTGAAATTGGGCAAAAAAAAAAATGATGGGAATAACGTGTACTTCTTTCCAATTTATCTATGTTCATAATATTACAATCGTTGTTATGTTGGTTTACATGTTTGCCAAGCTTTTGGGAGATTAAACGTATGTAATCTCGCAATTTCCACATGGGATGAAATAAATTAAAGCCGTTTCTTGGAAATCACCGCCTATAGTTTTTTTGCCTCGAAAAAAGACTTGATATAGTAATAATTTTCGCATCTGTTTTAAATCTTCTAGGTAACAAGTCAACATACCTCGACCATAGGAGGCAGCAATTCGGCCGGGAGCAAATCCATGGCAGCTCTAAACAATGCTGTGCGACACGCGACCACGGACGGCTTCATTGGTATCCTGGACATGTTCGGGTTCGAGGACCCTAAACCCGGTCAGTTGGAGCATTTGTGCATCAATTTGTGCGCGGAGACCATGCAGCATTTCTACAACACTCACATCTTTAAATCTAGCATAGAATCTTGCAGGTAAGGACATTATGTCCCACATACGAATTCTTGTGTTACTAAAAATAAGGTGCAAAAAAGATAGGGAAGCAATTGACTTGAGTAATCGAACTAGGTCTCACAACTAAAGCCAGACATGATCTCAATATATATTGCGTACTCGACGCAAATTAGTGTTAGCTTCTGTTGATGTTCTCGTGAGCACACAACAATATCGCATCAATCTTTGCTTGGAATGAACTAGGGAGATCTCGAGAACTACCGTATATGCAAGCTCCTGCGTCTGTCTGTTTTTCCATCGAGGCAGCTACTCAAAGCGGCTCTGAAATTGTATTTCTCAGCTACTATTGCAAGACAGCGTAAGGTAATGGTGGTGTTATTACTGATACCATGGTTTACAACCTCGGTCTGACCTGGCTGCTGCCAATTCTGTAAAATCGGATTATCCAGCTTGTGTAACTGCCTACTTAAGAAAAATTTTGGCCGTGAACCCTGTATATTGATTTCTAATTTAGTTTCATATCTTTAAAAACAGAAACAACACTTTGCCGAATATTATCATTCTCATCATGCTTACGTGGTTTACTCGAATAATATCTGGTGTGCTCTTATGTTTTTCAACTGCTGATATTATTCAAATATTACCAAAAAAAAATTCTGGCGTCATTATCGATTGTTGAATAAAATCGTTTTAATTGTGTTTCATCCTGATTCACAGGGACGAAGGCATCAACTTTGACGTCGACGTTGATTACGTGGACAACGTTCCCTGCATCGACCTGGTCTCGTCACTCAGGACCGGTTTATTGAGCATGCTCGACGTGGAATGCTCTATACGCGGTACAGCCGAATCGTATATTTCTAAAATTAAAGTAAGTCGACTGCTTTCGCGTAGTTTTCGAGAGCGACATTACGATTTATCGTAGGTTCAGCACAAGAGCAACAAGAGGCTTTTCGAACCGAAGCCGATAGATCCCAGACTATTCGGAATCCAGCATTTCGCGGGACGGGTGATTTATGATGCCACCGATTTTCTGGACACGAATAAGGACGTCGTTCCAGACGATTTGGTGGCGGTCTTCTATAAACATAATTGCAACTTCGGGTTTGCCACGCACCTCTTTGGGAGCGAGCTCAAAGCGCTCTATTCGATGGAAACGGTACCCAGAGGAGTCAGGTTTAGGTAATTTTGTTGCCCTTAAACTCATATAATGATCTTTCCTGTTCTCATAAAACAGGAATTTTTAAAAAGACGATGAAAAAAATATTTAGATGTTAAATATTATTATCTTTTTAAAAACTTCTAGCTACGATAGACATTCATTTGAAAATGTAGTCAGATAAAATAATAAGAGGTTTTACAGTGTTTTCTTGCAAGTTATCAGCTTCCCACTATCTTTCTTCTTTTTCAATCAGATGTTCTTCCCCAATTTTTACAACCCACTGTCTTCAACGTCCCTCATTTTCAAGGTGGTGCTATGCCTTGCTAGAAACCCTGCGAATAATATGGCGGAAGGCGAATTAGCGTCCTTCTTCTTCTTAGTACTCATGGTGTATTTTTTGACGGTGTGTATGATTTTGTTTTGTTAACTCGGTCTTAAACTTCTATGTTTCTGACTTTGTCAAGCCATAGGCCTACATTTGGAAAGCTTCAAGTTTTCTGCACATGATGTCATACATGAGCACACTGAAGAGTACGTGTTCTAGTTGGCCCGTTTTATACTTCTGCTTGCTTACCAGCAGCCACTTGGTCTTCTTAATGTTTAGCTTGAGTCCCATCTCTTGTGTGCTATGCAGTTTAGAAGTTCCTGCAAGTCTCCAAATGTCGTCTGCGTGTCTAAAGTTGTTTATTACTCTACTGTGTACTGTTTATTAGTATTACGCCTTTCAATTTTTTTATAACTATTATTATTAAATATTAGTTTTTTATTGTTGCCCGTACCTTTTCGTCTACATTCTTCGACATTTGTATGTTGAGCTTAATGTTTTGATTCTTGAGGAATTACCATATTTATCTGATATTTCGATTCGCCATATCCGTTACGAGAGACTTATGTCTGACATATTGCTCAGAAATTCTGACATGTCTCGCAGCAATTCGGACATAAGCCATAAATTTTGACTTATGTCAAAAATCCTGACTCGTTTCTCAGAAACCTGGAATCAAAAGAAACAGGACATAGTAGTCTGACTTTGTAGGATATCGCCGACGTCACACACGGATCTCCTCAACGGCGACGAGCCGGTGTCAACGCTCACTCAAGACTTCCATACCCGTTTGGACAACCTTCTGCGCACCCTCGTACACGCGAGGCCTCACTTTGTCAGATGCATATGCAGCAACAATCAAGAAACATCCAACAAGTTTGACAAAGGAATCGTGGTCAGACAGATCCGGTCTTTGCAAGTGCTCGAGACGGTAAACCTTATGGCAGGAGGTTAGTGACGAAATTATTCACACAATTTTCTACATGCAATAGAATAGAATAGTAGGAATTTACTCGTCCTTTTTTCGGACTATCAAATGGCGGTTCCTTGGATAAGGTTTCCACAGAACTGCGTGATTTGAGAAGCAAAAAATGCGGTCAAGCGTCGCTTTAGGTTACCTCAAATTGCGAACCCCGAAGACCTATTGTCCCCATTCGCACTAAGCTACTAACTGGAAACTAATGAAATGTTTTTGTGCTGGCAAAATTAAGAACTTTGAAAAATCTGGTGGAATGCACCAGCCTGAAACTCCTTCCCGAAAATCTTCTCATCTTAATTAACATACGTTTTGCCATAATAATCTTCCATTCTTATACCATTATCAGCCGGCTCAGAGCCGTAAAACTCAACTCGAATCATTGCACCGTGAATTGAAACACCTAACATCTGCTCTTCTCTCAAATAACTTCCACATTAGAGATATAAGCATTCCATTACCAAATATACTTTACCACAGCTTTAAAGAATAAGAATATAAGATTAATTAAATTGATTGATTGGGTGGTGTCAGTGGAGAAGAGTACACTTCTCAGTTACGTTCTTTAAGATTATAAATGAGCTTCGCAATATCAACTTCGATAATGTCAGACAAACTACGTTTTTCATTTTTTTTTCATTTACTTGCATTGTTCTAACTGTAGCTTTGATAGTCATTGAAGCACGACCTTCACGTTTTTTAATAATTGTATAATCGACCCATTTTTCGTTTTTTTTGCTAAGAGATCAGTCCTGGAAGTTGTGGTTCCAGCTGAATATTTAGTTTCCTATTATCGTGTGATCAAAATAAAATAAATAAGACGAACCAACCGAAAATATATTCAAGGTTATCCACATCGGATGCGTTTCAAAGCATTCAGTTCACGGTACCGGCTGCTCGTGCCTAGCACTAAGCTTCAAAGGTGCGAGGAGAAGATCATAGAGGACTGTTGCCTCATTCTGCAACACGCTGTCGAATCGACGGTCAAAAAAACGGTCGGAGGCGCAGTGTCTACTAGGTGGGCAATGGGAAAGAGGCACATCTTCCTCAGCGAAGGGATTAGACAGTTGCTGGAAAGGATGAGGAATGCAACCCGACATAAAGCTGCCACCATTATTCAGTCGACATGGAGAGGTTGGAAATGCAGGTAAGTGGATGAGTGAGCTAAAATACTGGAATATGTAAAATTAGGATGTAAAATACTATCTAAAGCATTTCGTATACTACCTGTAAGTTTGCTGTATAGTATGTTACCAGTATCAATACATATAGGGGTTCTCGCCCTGGCCGTTCATTAAGAGTGTTTGAGGCTAAGAAGGACTTAGAATCTTAAAATTTTCTGTTTTCTTTCATTTAAAAAGATTTTCAAGGTCACGTCACTTCCGGTTAGACAGAGCGTCACCAAATTTTAAACACCATTTATAATATTTTATTTTTAAAATTTTAGGTTTTCTAGCCACTTTTCACCGTTTCTGAGATATCATAATTTTATTCTTCTGCTCCCGTCTGTAAAATACACAATTACATATCGATCTAGCGTGGCGGAAGCGTCACTTTGCCACGTCAGATTCCGAGATTTTGCCGCCGATTTTGGAGGTATTTCCCTTCGATTTGACCTTCGTCAATTCTGAAGGTCATGTCAGTGAATGTATTCGTGCTATTTTACAAAAATGTCAAATGCCGTTTACCGGACGTTTGGCAGCAACCGAAATCTGCCATTCGTCGTGACAATGTTTTTCCCCGTGTTAGTTTTTAACATCCCTCCACAAAGTTGGGCAAATTCTGTTAAACAAATAGAAAAAGCAGAACAATCGTATATCCATATTGCGAATAATATAGAACAAATAATAATTAGAACAGGCGATGATAACCATAGTGATACTGATATATTATGTGAATAATTTTAAGTAATTTAAGTACATAATAAAAATAATTTGTAATTTTGTTTTAGATTTAAACATAAATACATACATAAATAAATAAATATTGTTTAGTATCTTTCCTAACAAAACCCCAAATAATTAAATTCTAAGCAAAGTACGGACCATTCTTAAAGCTTGCCCGGGTCTTTCTTCTTTAATTCGTATCAGTATAGTCACTTTCTTATATCTATGAACATTAAAATGCAATCCGTTTATATTTCGCAGGCATGGCCATTTATCGTGTGCTGGATAATTTTATTTGCTTTTATTTATTATTATTATGGCAAACTATCTGCAGAAAGTCCGTTGTCACATTATTTTCATTCCCAAAACTCATCTTTCTATTAAATGAGCTAGGGAGGAACTACGGAGAGAGTCGCTCATTACCGTTTTATCACAAAATCCATTTCCAGACATAGATGGTCCGCACGGCGTCGAGAAAAACCCGAGCCTCTGTTAAACGTACCAGCAACTATCAAATCTTCGGCACCCAGGAATTTAACCGGAACCGGTCCCCGTCCGAGGCCTCAACCGATTGCCGGAACTCCTCCTCCGGATCCAGCAGAAAAATGCGACACCAAAATCATCCAGCAGACCTGTAACCTATTCGGTCTGGATCTGGAAAGGCCTCCGCCGGTTCCTCCCAGCAGATCGTATACGGTCACGGGAAACACCAAATTAGGTATATTATACGGGGTGTGCGAGCTACCATGATTTTGGGATATATTTTTAAGCCCGAAATTAGACTTTATAAAGTTAGCAAACGTCTCGTGGTCATTCATGTCCTAAGATTTGTGGTTCATTTTAAATTTTAATTGAATTGCCATTAAACCCTTGGTTACATTCAGTACACCTTTACTTTGAAATAAGCGTCACATTGGCCACTTGTTTCTTTGGACACAGGTGGAGAGACTGTTTTTATTCATTTCTACGGCCATTAGACTGTTCTGATTGATTTTTAGATTACCCCACTCATTGCACATTCATCATAAATCTAATATTATGCTGGTGTGTAAAATGTTGTATATAATTTTTTTTTATTAGTAATCATTATTTTTAAAATTATTTTAGGGATTTTGTTGATGATGCAATAATTTTCGATGATGTAGAACACGAATTCTATCCACTGAGTCAAAAAAAATGGATGAAAAATAGTAAATAACTTTTCAAAAAAATAACTTTGAATTCGAACTTTTCCCGCCCATTGTAAAATATTGTAAATAAATAATTCTCATTAGCAATTGTTATTTTTAAAATTATTTTAGCGATTGTATTGATGATACAATCATTTTGGATGACGTAGAACACGAATTCTATCCACTGAGTGGAAAAAATGGACGAAAAATGTAAGAAAAATAGATTTTATTTTTTCTTCAAGTCCAATCGTAAATAACTTTTCAAAAAATAACTTCATAATAAAATATTAAGAGATCTTTTCCATAGAACGTTAAAAATCAATATTGTTCTTTTTTGGACATCCAGTGGCTTGCTAGTTACAAAATTTCAAAATGAAAAATTTAAATCAAACAAACACAATTAGATTACAACAAAAACAGGTAAAACTAATAAAAATTCTTGATTTAGTTTCATTGTTTTTCAAAAAAAAATGCCATGATTGTCAGTTTTAAAAGCAATTTTGAAACCAAAATTAGACAGATGTTTCGAAACTTTCTTGCTAGGTTCTCCGATGTATTTCATTGTTTTATAATTTTTGAGCATGGTGTTAAAGATGAGGTGAATAGAGTTCAGATCTATTTGAAACTGTTTTAATCTTGTCTACCAAAAAAGGGGTCGTAACTTTTGTGAAAAGGTATATGGGTTAAGCATTTCATTTTTCAAAGCGTATTACTGTTTCCGTGAGTGAGGGTTTATGATAAATTGATAAATCTAATTTATTCTGTAATTTAGTTCTAGTTAAGTTAAGTTAGTCCGTCTCTATGGTAGGAGTTATTCAAGATTAAACTTGAAAAAATGAACTCCTTATTTTTTCCGTTTTTCGTCAAAGCCATCACTAATAATATAAAAAAAACAATTATGTAATTTCACTGTTGGAAATTAACTTTCCTACAATATTTTATACATTTTTTTCGCTATTCTTCAACTTATTAAGCACTACGAATAGAGAACACACATAGTCATAGTATTACCTTTTGATGCATTATGTAAAATATCAAATCATCGTCAAACTTGGGCATTTCTGAATTTAAATGAATGCCATAGTACCGAACTTTTATTTTTATCAACTCTTTTGTGCTCGTTAATGCGTTTGGTATCTCCGATATAAATTTTGGGACGTCATTCAGATTTTAACTTGTGGACTCAGGATTTTTAAACTTTTCGTAATTTAGTTTCGTTGTTTTTTAAAAAGTTTCCTAAGATGTTTTTTGTATTAAAAAAGCTCTTGAAATCAAATTTGTTATTTATTTATTTTCTAAATTTTAGGGTCGGGTTTTAATATGGAGGATATAATTCAGATGTTTTACAACCCTATCCACCAAAGAAGGGTCGCAACCTTTGGGAAAAGCTATTTGGTTTATAATTTTTTTTTCTCAAAAACTTCAAAAAGGCTATTTATTGTGTGTAATGGCACTTTGAGTTATGTTTATTACTGTTTCCGTGTGTTTAGTTATAGTTAGTTATCTATACAACTAAAAAAAACCTTTATTCAGAGGATGTTGAAGTTTCATATTTTCTAAATTGTCCATGAAAATTTGACAATCAAAAGTCCGCGTCACGACTATCCATAGTCCGTGACGGTTACACTATTCAATAAATTTTATTCTGTGGTAGCGTTAACCTGTCTTTGAGTATTTAATAACTGCGAAAATCTGCACATTTTTGGTTCTAATTTAATTGTGTTCAATTAAAAAACGTTTAAAAAATTGTTTAAGAATTGATCTGTTGAAAACAATATGACACAATGATGAGACCAAGGCAAACAACTGAACATGCAAATGGTAGAAATCTTCCCGTTAATAATAAGGGCTCAAACTGTCACGACTTTTTTTTTCATTATTCAAAATGCTTTTATCCATATATTTTCCATAAAAAAATTGTTGTCCAGTTTAAAAAAAAATAATAACTCGGTTTTCAGGTTACCCTCAGACCAGGATCATGAAAATGTCCTATCCCGAGGATAGTACGGGAGACGGACCAGTGTTACTCAAGGGAGAAACCGTTCTGGTCGTGGGCGCTTCCCACAGAAGGGGCCATTTGATCGTCGAACATAACCACAGTAGCCTGCACGTGCCTTTTCAGTTTATGGAGTTGAAGCAGAGCGTCAACATTTAAACTCGCCATTCGTATTAGTTCGTACTTGAACGTACTTATTTTACGAACGATTCAGGATTTTTAAACTCACGTAAAGACTGTTTGCTTATCGTATCGAACGAGAAAAAAAACGAATTGATCATCTGCGTGGGACAACGGCACTTGTCCGTTTTTATTTATTCATGAATGAAACAAACCCACATACCCGTACATTATAAGATTTGTATTTATAAAAAAATTAAACGTTTCAAACTTTACTTTTTCTGTGTCTTAGGATAGGCTATTGAAGTGACGACCATATCAATAAAGTACAAATTTTATCGGCAACGTGCAGAAAACATCTTTCTTTTTTCGCTTACTGAGCCGCCACGAAATGTATGTATGAGTTTTTTAAAAAAAGTTTGAATACAAAAGTTGTTTCCGGTAAAATGATCTTTATTTTTCGTGTACTATTTCAATTGCCGCTCAATTACATAGTGGGTGGTCAAATAAAGTTATATATTTTTAAATAAAAATTTAAAGGATATGTATAGTAGCGTCATACAAATTAACTGTGCAAAATTTGAACAAAATCGGACTTTGTTTTTGGCATAAAATGCGTGCTTATTTAATTATCTCTAAATTAAATGTAAATACATTTTAGCCCGTACTGCAATATTTCTACTACAAACGAACCGCAGACTTCGCTTATACTCGCCGAGATTCGTATCGAAACATTTCTTCTTCTTTACCTGTTGCCTGCAGTTTGGCACTAACAATGTATCAGTACGTGTGTTTTGTTATCGTGATTTTCCTTTTGTGAATTTTATCGCGATGCTTCTTTGCAACAAAAATATGCCTCAAACCCGCTTAGAGTGGCTTTGTTTTAAATGAAAACAAACTGGAACCGAGTTTGGGTGATGTATGTAAGCCGTTAATAAACGATTTAAAAACTTTATGGGATAAAAGTTCTCTTTATGTAGTTTCCGATCAACAAATTTTACATAAAATCAGAGAATATGTCAAAAAAAGTTGGCAGCTTTAGTGAAAAAAATTTATTTCATATTTCACTGTGTAAATGTAAAGACTTTTCCAAGTGCAGTTGTAAAATTAAAGTACCCATAGATAAAAGAACATTTTTAACTGACCAGCGAACAACACGAAAAATGGTGATCGGTAAAATTGATGTGACGGCAACTAAAATGACAGAAAAGAGAATGGAGCGTAAAAGTAAAAGTAACAAGAGGACAGGAAAGACTTGCACAGAAGACAATAAAGCCTGCCACACAACACTAACTTTATCAGAAAACTTGAAAAAAGATGATATCTCTAATTAACCTTCCACTTCACAAATGAGAATGGCACTTCCATCTTTGGCACAGGCTTGTGACCGAACAGGAGCTTAAGACAGAGCCGCAGCAATTCAATGCTGCTTTAGCAGACATGGGAACACTAAGAAAATCCGAATCATCTAAAATAATACATGGAAGCAAAATTTGTCGAGAACAGGCTAAAGCTCGCGAAAATATAAAAAGAAAGGATAAAGAAAAATTAACCTACGTTTACGGAGTGTATTTTGATGGAAGAAAAGATCGAACCTTAGTTCAAGTACGACAAGGAAATATTCTCTCAAGAAAGACAATTACGGAAGAACATACCGTTTTAGTTTCAGAGCCGGGTTCCAACTACTTCGGTCATATAACTCCATCTTCTGGAAGTGCTCAAAATGTTAAAAGAAGTTTGTTAGAATTTTTGAAAAAGAATGTAAATATTTCAGAAGTGCAAGTGATAGGATCCGATGGGACAGCGGTTAACACAGGAATTAAAAACGGATTAATAAGACAACTTGAAGTTGCGTTAGCGCGTCCCCTGCAGTGGTTTATTTGTTTAATGCATACCATTGCGACATCTGCCGCAGCATTTAGATGGAAAAACCACTGGACTAAAAAGCTTTTGCGGTGAAATTGGAAAAAGTCTAGAAAGTTGTGAAAGACTACCTGTTGTAAAGTTTGAAAGAATTGATGTCAGTTTTCCTCAAATTAATATGGAAGAACTAAGTACAAATCGGCAATATCTTTATGAGATCTGTAACGGAGTTTCAAAAGGAGTAATCTCTGCAAGTACGATACACCGAGAACCAGGTAAAATGGCACACTCAAGATGGTTAACAGCCGCAAATAGGATCCTAAGATTACACATTGGTACGGAAAATCCATCCCGTAATTTAACTATCCTAGCAAAATACGTTATGAAAGTTTATGCCCCGACATGGTTTGAAATTAAAGTTCGACCCTCATGTCGACATGGTAGTTGCCATTTGTTTGGCTTAATAAATAAAAATATTGAAAGTGAGGCAAGGCTCGATGATACTGCACTTACCAAAGAAAAGAATACCAGGAAAAAGAGATTACAATTGATATAACGATAGCTCGTCTCAATCTTCTCCGTGTAGACTTTTGACGAACCCTCCCCAACAAAATTTTAACGATGTTATTACCTATTTTTATTGGGTAAACCCATTAACAAAAAAAATATTTTTGCGTGAGTGGGCCGAGTATATTTCTTTTTTTCTGATATATTTCTTCAGTGTTAACCATTTGTGGCAGTATTGAACAATCGTTTTTACTCTGCGTTTCGGTTGATGCAAAACGGGTTGTCAAAAATGTGTATGAAACTTTAATCAGTCGATAAGAGATATTATTAATAGTGGAGAATTGAAGAACATGATTAAACGAAGTGAAATTTAATTATCTTCAAGAAATTAAAAGATATAGATTAGACAACATATCCATAATTCAACATGATGAAACATGGTTCTATACACATGACACTGTATCATAAGGATGGGTTGATCCATCTCAAAACCGTCAGACGAAAGCACCTTCAAATAAAGGAATACGCATTACCATAATACAAACTTCCCGAAAATTGGTTTCACAACAATATTTGAAAGGATATACCCAATAACCGTGTTATTTTCGTAGAGAACGCAAGATACTACAGCCGTCTGTTGCGCAAAGCACCAGCCTTGCCAAATCCAGGAATATTTGTTACAAAACCATATTTATTTTGAATTCAATTACAAAGAAGCGCCACTTTTGGAAGTCCTAAATTCATACGCATTTGAAAAACAATATCTCGTCTTCCTCCATTTCATCGAAGTTTAACATAATCCACAACCGTCGAAACTATATTCTTTAGTTGAATTACATAAACAAGATATGTCCATTAGGCCACACAGATTTTCAACCAAAATTTGCAATAAAAAATTCTTTTCAATTAATCAACAAAATTAAAGATATCAAAATCGCTTCTAACGCACCACTTGATTTGATGTACAAAACTTGATTCCCCGTATTGCTCCTTTGGATGTGATAGAGTTCGTCTTTTTTATTTCAGTTTTTCAATGTGCCAATAATACTAAAGAACGTGTAAACATAAGAAAATATAACGTGAAGCCGATGATTAAAATCCATGTTCTCGCTTCTTCTTGGCTCAGACAGAGTCAAAAACCTAAGTGAACATTTGAGCAAGTTGTTTCGTCAAGTTTCTCTGAAAGGTCTAATCAATTAATCGTGAGACGGCGTGTATAGTACACCATATCTAATCAGGCAACTCCTGATCATTATTGAAAACGAGTGTTTTGTGTATATACGATAAAAAATTTTGTTTTCTTGTACAAAGCTCGTAAGTGCAAATACGTCAGCGATGTTGCTTAGAGCGTGGGTTTCATTTTGTGTAATATTATTCTTCCCTCGCGCTCTCGCTCTGGACTGCGTTTTACACGATTTCGAATCTGTCCAAAGCATCACGAAGACCTGCACGGATATCGTCGTCGACAATCTTTTCGTTCCTGCCGGCGAAACCCTAGCTTTAAATTTACTCAACGGCTCCACTCTCACCTTTAAAGGAAATACCTCTTTCGGTTACACAAACTGGCAAGGATATTTGGTGAAAATCACCGGAAACGGACTCACCGTTGCGGGAGAAGCGGGTGAGTGGCTTGTATTTCGTCTCTTAATGCGAGAGAGAGAGAGAGTCAGAAAGTGCACATTTGCACCGACAGGCACCATTTAACAGGATAAATTTGAAAAAAAAAATGTTGTAACGAACACTCATAGTAGGCCCACCTGGACGTACCATCGTAGGCCTGACGCGAATGTCAGTCGGCAACAAGCTGATACAGAGATTTTACCGCGTATAACCGTTTAAATTCTGTTTTCATCTCAACAAACTGTTCCTACCCACTTTTTTTAATAATAAATACCATTTGCTTGAGTGCAGGTTGTTACTCTAAGTAAGCCAGTGAAACAATATTCATTTTCATATCATAGATAAACCAAAAAAACACTCTGTCTTTTTCACAAACTTGTAAAAGCGTATATTTCGAAACCATTTTTAATCGAATCTTAAATATTCATTAGAAATATGTCATTGATATTATTAATTCTTTTATAGAGGAATAGTATATTATGCAACACGTTCGGTAATACTTTTTCTACGACCGTTAGTTTTTGGGTACGTTTTCGCAAAGAGTAAGATCAGGTCAAGTGAATCGATCCCTCAAACGATTTTTTAAAATTTCGAATTTAACAACATTTTTTTTATAATGAAAATTTTAAACAGTTTTAATTAAAAAATTGATTAAAAATCAACCGTAATAGATAAATTGATAATATTTTCAGCGTCCATACTTTAAGAATATATTAACGACTTCAAATTATTTGTTTATGTTCGTATTGTTAACTAACTTTTAAGTTAATAAATGAAAATTTAACTTATTTCTTGGTAAAAAAAAATATGTTTTTTTATCAGTCACATCCTTTACACATTCAAGTTTAAGATTTCGAAAGAAAATTTCACTGCTTGTTACACAAAATTTAAAATAATAATACAAAATATTATTATAAAACAAATTTTATTATTATTTATATTATTTTATTATAATTGTCATTAATAAAATTTTATTTTTTTTAACAATATTAACAATAATAAACATACTGAATATAACAAACAAGCTTAAATAATTAAATTGTAAATTTGTGGTCAGTTATCTTTATTATTTTTTTAAAACCAATTTTTTAAAAAATTGATTCTATGAAACGAGCCTGTATTCTAGTGAAAAATTTTCCAATGGTTTGTAATAATTAGCATAATTATATTTAAATAATAGTTAAAACTAATTTTTTAATAACATAATTTCATAATTCACTCGGTCCATTTTAAATTACAGAAAATATTATTATTACAATTAAAAATTATAATACTAATATATTAACTAAAAAAACACAACTTAACAACACTTCAGCTTTTATTTTTAACAATATTTCATGCTATGCGTATAAACTTATGAATGACTTCCAAAATGATTTTATTTTTTACTAGGATACGCGAAAAACAAATGAAAATCGTAACGGAGCGGTTTTTCTTTTGTTAACTAAAGATGGAGTGATGAATAGTAAATTAAAAAATAACAATTTACTAAATTACTCTGGAATATATATATATATATATATATATATATATATATATATATATATATATATATATATATATATATATATATATATATATATATATATATATATATATATATATATATATATATAAATTTATCGATTACGGTTGATTTTTAATCAATTTTTTAATTAAAAGTGCTGAAAATTTTCATTATAAAGGAAATGTTTTTAAAACCAAAAATTTAAAAAATCGTTTGGCGGATCAATTTTCCATTTTCCAAGTATATAGAGATTAAATTTTTATGATTAAGTGGGAAAATTCAAAGCGAGGGAAATATCTCTGAACACATTCGATTGCTCTCACACTCGTGCGGGAAAATCCCCGAATCGTCCGAAGTGGCTCGTATCCGTGGGCAACGATACTGACGTGGTACAAAAAATATTTCCCAGACAGCTAGAAAATGTCACTTTGAAAACGTTTAGCTCAAAATAACACCTCCTCCAGTTTTAATGACTCAAGAATAATAAGTGCGCTTTCAAAAATATTTGAAAAAGTTCTCTGTAATGAAATCAGAAAGTCAATTTGCTTTAAAAAGAAATCAAGTAAATTGTCCAGGCAATTGAGAAGAAACTAATGGGCGCCCTTAATACTAATACAAATTATTGATTTCCAAGCTCAATTTATATGGTTTTTTAGCCAATTCGTGGAAGTTGATTAAATCTTATATTTCAAATCGATATCAAAAGATATAAACTGGGGTTCGATTTTGGATCCGATATTTTAAAATCTTTAAATTTTTGCAATGTTCAGGCATGTGAGGACGCTGCTCAATTGTATTGTTGTTTTGATTTTGATAATACAGCTGGTGCAGAGGTATTTTGAACCATGATCTTGGCACAATTACTGAACTTTCTCGTGCTCATAGTTTAAAGCTGAACCCATTAAAATCTCATTTAATGATTTTAGGAAATAAAAATAAAGTTAAGCTCACTAAATTTTCGGTTTTTGATTCAGCAAGGAACCTGGAACTAATTAAGGAACTACGATTTCGTCACCATTTAAAAAATTCCTTTCAAAAGGCAAACATGTCGCTAAAAATTCTATACTCAGTACGATTTGTGATGGCATTAAATGCCCGACAAAATAAAATATATTGTTCATCTTGCTTCCACTTATACTTCAATATATGTTGTTGTTAAATAAATAAAAAAAAACAATTAAAAAAAATTAAAATTAAAAAATATATATCATACCTATCGTATAAACTATAATTTGCCAGGAGTAAATATACAGGTAAACCACATTTAGTTTGTATTTATCATCAGAACCAAAACTGGAACTACTATTACCTGTATACAACTGATCCAATTTTCTTTGGTAACTGCTTGGAGAGCTGCCTTTTAACTTTTAAGTTTTAACTTTAACCTAGATACGCCCTAATGAGCTTTATCTATTTTTCTTTCAACTTATAAATCGTTAGTTCTGCTGCTGTGGTAAGTTCGAATTTAATCTTCAATTATTTTGCATTTTCTTGCTTTCACACCACACATGAACATATGTCTCAAACATCTTAACTTTTTAAAAAAATATAAATCTATATATATATATATATATATATATATATATATATATATATATATATATATATATATATATATATATATATATATATATATATATATATATATATATATATACGTATTTTGAAATTTTTATAATAATTTCTTATCACTGCAGTAGGCTGTCTGTACGAATTATTCATTCTGTCGTCAAGGCCGTTATTTGACAGTTGCTTGACATCACTTTTCCTAATCCATTCATTCCTAATAGACCAGATACGCGAACATTTTCAAATGTATATAGAACGTTGAGTAAAACAGGTTTTTTGGGGGCAAATAATCCAGGGGCCCAAGAACTCCAGAAATTGAAGAAGCAATTTTAAATTCTATTGAAAAAATGGAATTAATGTCGCACGTCTCGGTTTGGAAAATTTTGCAAGAATTTCTGTTGCACCCATATCATATTCAACGAGTCCAAGCGTTGCTTCCCAGAGATTATCCCTTCGCGTGTCAATGGTTTTTGGACAAAATTGTTGAGCAAGAAATACTATTTACAGATGAAGCTAACTTTTCCAGAAATGTAATCAAAAATTTCCACAATAACCATATTTTAGTTAATTAGTTGGACCCTTTTTCCCGTCAGCAATCTAAATGGTCATAATTATACGGTTTTTATAGTGACAGCACGCCTGCTCATTTTATTGTTGCAATAAAAGACTTAAGAAGAAACACTGGAAGTAAATTTCAAAAAGTGCCCGGCAATATGATGAAAAGAGCTGAAGCGTGTATCCTTCGAGGTGAAGGACACTTTCAACAACTTTAACAGATAATTTTGTTAAAAATTATTAATAGTAGTAGTGATTTTTTTAAAGAATAGTTTATTATTTATCTTGTTAGAATGTTATATTATTTCATTAAAACTGTAAAAGTAAAAAGAAGAAGAACATAGTAGAAAACAAAAAACCTAGATATTTTGTTTTAGATAGATATATGTTTCACAAAAAAAGGTCTTCCATTTAACTAGTGCAGTGGCGAATTAATTAACCAAAATATTATTTTATATTATTAATTTGTCTGCTCGGGCTTTTATTTAAAAAAAAATCAATTAAATTTTAGAAATGTTTTGAGATTGTAAGAATATTTTTTATAAAGAACCTTTCGTTCATGGTAGACCAGGAAAGCCATGACCATTTGTCGTGTGTTGGACTATACCTAAGACCACTAAGTTATACATTCTAATTATGATTTATATCTCTCTCGTATTATGAAACAGAGTATGAGAATAACCGTCATTTAAACGTCTTTGGTTTGTTTCCATAAGGTTCCTTCTTGGACGGTTTGGGACCACTCTATTGGGACGGGAAGGGCAACGGTGGGATAGAGAAACCGAAGTTTATAGATTTTTCGGTAACCGATTCCGTAATAAATAATCTCTACGTGCTCAACTGCCCGAAAACTTGCATATATTGCAGGGGGTGCGACAATGTTACAGTCACTAACCTCACCGTGGACAATAGAGCCGGAGACGAGGTAATTAGACAAATATTTTGTTTCCCATTTTAATATTCAATTCAATTGAAATATTCAATTGTTTGAGTTATCATATCATAAAAATGAGAAAAATAATGAAAATACAGCACAAAATACAAGCTCAACATGAGGTATAAAAGTGAGTCTGGAATCGAAGACAATCCCCAACTTTAACTGCACTTAATTCATTCAATACAGGTCTTTGGAAAAATATGTTTTTTTTTCACAGATTCACAGAAGTTATGGCGAAAATGTATCATATAGGGTGGTCAGCAATGACCATCAAAAATATTGGGATGCATAAAAAAAATAGGTTAAAAGTAGAATAGCTATGACAGTTCAACCCACTCTCCCACCATCCTCCCTCAATCCAATAGCACTTTTAATATTTAAATAAATTCGTTTTAGATGGATAAAGACTTTTTCAAAATAGGCACTTGTAAATCGGTCGTCGGTTCGCTGTTAAAAATTAAAAACCAAATTAAAAATATTAAGGACTTCCGGTCATTTTCATTCTAAATATGCGCAAAATATAATGAAAAAGATCAAAATATTTCATGCATTTTTAAAATAAACACTTAGCGAGGCTGCCAGACGTGAAGGAGGGGGTTGAGGGACGGGGGGTGTGGGAGAGGGTAGGTAGATTGGTGCTAAGAAGGGGATCGAATGACCTAGAGCGGCCCAATTTCCGCTTATATGGACCTTAAATTTTCTTATGGGAATTTACATGTAAAAACGGCCGAAATTCCTGCTGAACTGTCATAGCTATTCTACTTGTGTAGAAAATAGGTTAAATAGTGTTAAAAATGGAAATTCGGAAGAGGTAGAAATACTATTGCGAAAGTTAAAACCGTATATACTATTTGTATTGCCAAAGATGGAGGTTATATTTTATAATTAATAATAAGTTCTATTAACTTGCATTACTTGTTACTTGCTCGGTGGTTTTTGGTATTTCTGGTTCATTTGGACTAGTAGCAAGGACTTGAACTAGCCATTTGTAATAAGTTTTGTAACAACACAACGTATTTACAACAAAATCCGATAAGGAAATGTATTTATTAATTTTATCTTAAAATCCACTACATTTAAGTGATCCTTTGCGTAACTTTGGCGTAAAATGGAGCGAGTCTGTTATAAAAAAAATAGCATTTTGTTTTAAAAGGGAAGTTCTCCCGACATAAAAAAAATATGTAATAATAAATAAAAAAATATATAATAAAATAATAAAAAAAACAAATATTATTAAAATTTAATTATTATTGAATTAAAATTATGCTCAAATCGTCTCTGTAGAAGTATAATGAGTAGAGTCATGTGGGGCAAGAGTGCACTTTTTTTTTCTATGGTCATAAAATTGTAATAATTGTACAAAATAAATTGAAATAAAAGTATTTATTTAAAGGATTTATTGATTTAACAATTACGTAACATGAAATTCAATTTACTTAATTGTAATTAAAGAAATAAAATAAAATAAATGTTAGTCACACACTGCGCACACTTACCCCAATATTGGGGTAAACGTGCGCAGCACTGCGGGTAAGTGTGCGCATTTGTAATAATTTAAACCATAACTTGTTACATATAGTTACACCATATTCAATGTTATAAATATTATTTTTTATCAATACTTATCATTTTTTACTGCATTTTTTATATTTATATATTAAATATATAATTTTTGACAAATACTGTTTAACTTGATTTTTATCGAGAATAAGGCTTAGAGTAGTTAACAGTTTTGAATAGAGATAAATTCAAATGAGATCGTTTTTAACGGATATGATAAAATCTTAATTATTAGAACATATATCACATATGAAAGCACCAGTTTCATAATGAGTGCACTGTTCATGCCACCAGCTATGACATAAGCTACATTTAATCCAATCCTCTGTAGGTGGATCAACGTATTTTTCACCACAATGCACAGTAATCATCATTTTCCTTAAAATCATTAATATTTTCTTGACTGGCCTTAACTTTAACAGCCTTATCTTTGGTAGTAGTATTCTTCTTTGTTTTTTTAGAATTTTCAGTTTTATTTGCTCTAGCTATGCTAGTTGACGTGGGTTGTTGTAAATTCAAGTCAGGGTGCCTTTTTAAAAATCCATACACCCAATCACGTCCAGCCATTTTCGACTTTTGATTAAACCGATGAGGAATATGATTTATTTCAGCATACTCTTAGATCAATGTTCTTAGAGTTGTCATATTAAGACCATAATAGAGATCATCACATATTTTTAAATAATTATATATTTCATTTTCTTGCTCACTTGTGAAAGTTGAAGTAAATCTTCCTAATTTTAGAGCAGTTGAATCAGATTTTAATCTCTTCCTGAGAGTACTCTCTTTCATTCCAACCTGTTCAGCTGCTTTTCTTTTACTTAAACCTTCGGCAATCAATCGCTTAGCAGCATCAAATTGATCACGGGTAACAACGGACCTGTGTGGAGCCTTCCGCTTGTAATTTCGAGGCATTGTAGTTTTTTTTTTAAGAAATATATAAGTATAACCCGAAACAAATAACGAGTGTCAATACACAAAGAACTCACTATCGGGGTAAAAGTACGCATTAAAATATGCGTACTCTTACCCCACAACCGTATGCGTACACTTAACCCTAATCGCCTTTACAGATTTAGTTTAAAATTACACATTTTTGCCTCATTGTACCAAGTTTTGATGTATAGCTGATAAAATTAGATATATAAACGAGCATAATTAAAGTATTTGAATTCTAAATTGGAAAAAATCGTAAGAATAATAACCAAAATTTTTACTTACCAATATTACTAAAACTACTTTGCTAACTTTGCCAGACAAGACTCTATTCTTTTGTCCAACGTCGTGGTAACTACTGAAGGCAGTTGATTCCCCTACTCTACTGTCAACGGTTTTATAAATAATAAGCCTGCGCACACTTACCCGCTGCGCACACTTGCCCCACGTGACTCTAATAATTTGATATTTTCAGATTTGAACTAACTTCAAGACGAGTATAGGATAAATGACCACTTTATAAAATTGTTGACATAATAAAACTATGGTATAGACAATAGCCAACCTACATTGGGTGATTTACGTTTAACACTTTTCTCTAAAACAATTAATTAACGAGAGATATCTTGCTTTGATATACTATTTAGACAAGCTATTCAATTCATATGAAGCAAATATTTATTTTAGAATGTGGCGCCACCAAACCAGTACGGACATAACACGGATGGCTTCAATCTCCACCAATCAAATAATATTGTTATAAAAAATGGCACAATATTTAACCAGGATGATTGCGTATGTGTTTTCGAAGGTAAGAAATAAGCAAAAATGTATCGTAAATCTCACATTTTCTGCCTCGATCGATTTAAATTAGGAAACCTAAACCAAAAAATTGACAGAATTTTTGATAGGAACCATCTAATAAAATTGAAAAAAAAAACATACCTTCACTGAAAATTGGATTTGGTGGTAGTTGTCTGCAAAAACTTGCAATGGAAACCCTACCCCTAAAAGTCAATTTTTATTATTCTCTTTAATTATTTAATTATTTTAATTATACAATTATCTCCAAAACTATTATTGGATTAAAATAAGAAATTTAATTCCACTTCATTAAATGTCAAACAAGCACTTCAATATATACAATTTTTTTAATATACTCCAAGTTAGTTTTGTAGATAAAAAAACTAACCAAAACAGCAAGCCTACTTTCGTTTTAGGATCCAATATTTCCGTATCTGATATGTACTGTCATGGTTCCCACGGTTTGAGCATTTCGCTGAGTTCGGGTGTGGTCGAGAATGTTTTGTTCGCGGATTCGGTAGTCGAGGACGGTGAAAATGGTATCCACGTCAAAATTCACATTCCCGGGGAATCGGGAATATTAAGAAACGTCACATACAAAAATATATTTATGAGAGGTCAGTGTGTTTTGAATATCGTTATTTATTTTATCAGCGTACGCTTATATTACAAAAGCACTAGTATTTTGTTTCCGTTACGCGAAAAATGGTGGTATATGGTATATGACTGTAATAGTGCTAGGCATTTTTGGACTAATAAATGAAACCGATTTTTAATAACATGTTCCTGTTGAACGGGACGTTCAGAAGTAGCTGTAGGAAACTTGCCTGCTTCTCTCAGATATTAACTATTGCTAAAAACAGTTCTATAAGAAACTTACACAAAAACTTAACTTCTCACAACATTAATTAAGGTTTTATTGTCAGACACGGTGTTGTCGAAACAATTGTCATGTAAAAAAATATATAATTTCGTGAAAATCTGAACTTTTCACTTAATCAAGTATAAACCACCTCAGTTCAACTAATACAAATGGACTGTATATGTGTCCTCAGGTATCATTGATTATGGAATCGACGTTCAACAAAACTACCCAGATAAGTATGCTCCTCCCGAGAATACGATTCCGATATACAATTTGAACTTGATCAATGTGACCGGAAGCGTTAACCCCGAAGCAGTACCAATTCAAATACTGTGCGCCCAAGATGGATGCTTCGACTGGAATTGGTCGGGAGTGGACATTGAGGGAAATGTCGCCGCTGATAATTGCACGAACTACGTACCTCCCGGATTTCGTTGTTAGCCTGAAGAAAAATCTAAGAAATGTACCGATTATAGAGATTGTTTTAATAAGTTTTGAAATGTTTGTTGCTAACGCGAGCTAAAACTAAAAGCCAATTTTTGTTTATTTATTTACTTTACAACACTGTCCGCGATAAAAATCTTACCAACGCACTGTTGACGAACATTATCGTCGTTTTATCTACTACAGTTCTATATTTTCTGTAATAATCGTGAAAAAAGTCGTTTGATTTTACTCTGGACACTAAAGAATTAGAATTAGAAGAATAATCTCTCAGTTAGATTGTTCATCACAATATACAGGGTGTCGTATTCGAAAACACGAAGGTAAACGTTGAAAATAGATACAGGGAAAGGCACAGCAAAGCGATGTAGCACTGAGTTACCTTGCATAATTCGATGAAATAATTTGCAAGAAGAAACAAAAAGATCGGTAGGTTTTGATTAGATGTCGACAGAATTTCAATGGAAAACACTCGAAATTATCTTTTTCAATTCAATTCGACGGAAGTTGATAAAATGATATGTAGATGCCTTAGCGAGATCAGTTTTACTTTTTTACGATGAGGTGGTACCAGGGTGTCGCACTGTTACTCGCAATTAATTGGTGTTATACTGTGGTAAGTGTTATGTAAGTACTTTTAATATAACTCGATCATTATTATAAATGTGACCAAATATGTCTGCGCTGCGTCCATATAATACTAAATAATCTGCCAGCGAAAATATTTACAACTTATCAGACTTAACAAAGTAAATATACAAGGTGATCCTATTAAAAATAATCTGTTTTATTATTTGGAACTATTTTGGATTGGTGTTGCAAATAATATATCCCTTGTTCCGATAAGTTTCGGATCCTACACAAAAATCTAATTAGTACATCGTCGTCAGATGAGAATGGTATGCGTTCTGTCTCAGAAACTAGTAGAGACTTGCCTCAAAAATTTTATTACTAAAAGACGATAGATATTCCGGGATATTCCAAATTTCCAAGATGGTCATCGCGCGAAGTAAAAGTCCAGCTACATCTACACCGCCAGTTTCAGTCAAGCCAACAGCCAACAGAATGATTGGCAAAACGTCAGCAAGTTCGACTCGGCAAAAACCAACGCAGGAGGAATCCAGAAGTTTTGTAAAAAGTATTACAGTAGCCTTTGAAAAATCTAGACTATTGTTTTTAAACGCTCGTTTATGTTCGTTAATGCGTTTCTTGAAGGATCTACCTGTTTGTCCAATATAAATTTTAGAACAAGATCAAGATGGATTAATAGTAGGTTTTTCTTCCATTTTTCAAACAGATTCCAGTCAAAATCGTCTCCTCCGACACTTATCGAACCTAAAGCCGCATCAAAACTGCAGATATCAGCTCAAACTATCATTTTTTCATCCAAACAGTTACTTTTTGTTGTCGATATGTTTCAAATCCTAGTCAAAGTTGGCGTCTTCGGGCATTAGAGTAAAGGAAACCTTTATAAACCATTAGATATCGATGTAAAACCCCATTTCTGAGTCAAATAGTTGCCGATTTCGATAAGATCTTATTGTACCCAAATCTACCTTAGAAGTGCATGTACTAAAAAACAATGGACAAAAAATTGGTTTTCGCCCTTGATTTAAGGTAGATTATAGTCAAAACAGGCATTTTCATAACTTAGCAGACTGAAATATCCATTAAAGCTGCAGATGACTACTTAAAAATCCACTTTCGCATTTCAACCTGTAGACACCTGATTTTTGACATTTTGTATATTTCGTTTTATTGTTTTTTAAAAAAATTCCTATTGGGTTGTTAGTTCTGAAAGCCATTTTTAAACCACTTTATGACAAATGTTTTCAATGTTTTAAATTGTTCGTGTTCTGTATTAGATTTCGGATAAATAGAGTTTACTGTTGTCTGGATTTGTTTTTTATTTATAATTTTATCTATAATGGACGGATTGTTAAACTTAAATTCTCATAACAACATACGTTAAGGTTTTATTGTCATTTTTCGGTATATATAGTAGCAGATAGTTTGTAAATATTACATTTGATAGAGACACGGTGTTGTCGAAACAATTGTCATGTGAATAAATATAATTTCGTGTAAATCTGAACTTTTAGTTCTTATTTATTTTTTAAATGGATTTTCATCAAGTAAAAGCCACCTCAGTTCAACCAAATTTAGATCAAAGTCAATGATACATTTTCAGAGAAGCGTTGGAAATATTAATTCAAGTCGGCTACGCACACAAAGTCGCGTTTTTTTTTTATTTTAGCGCAGAAATCGATTTATAGAGTTTGCTTATTGTGCATTATAGGAAGCCGAACAATGGAGCCTTAACAGCATTAAACCTAAAGTGGATCCGGTCGGTGGACGTATAATTGGTGGATATGAAGTGCAACCACACGCTTATCCCTTTGCTGCGGCACTGTCCATAGACTACGGAGCATACTTTTGCGCCGGATCACTAATTTCACTCAATTATGTGCTCACAGCCGCACACTGTGCAGTTGTGTAAGTATTATATTGCTTATAAGGGAATAGAACAGAATACAATAGAAAGTAAAATATATTGTCCAGCATTCTTCCCCATTCATAACTTTTTTATTTGAAGAGAGATGAACAAAAAAAAATAAGAAAAATCTTATAGTTATATATTTTTTATGGGACGCCCTGTATATTACATCACAGAAAAAAGGATCTTTTTTCCTGTTTTCAAAAACATAGCGGTTGTCCAACTCCTTTGGATTACAATAGCAAATTCAATCTTCTTTTATTGCAAAATTTAATTATTAAATTGTGCGTAGATCTTAAAAAAATAATAACAACATGTCAAGACGCACATTCAAATATGTCGAAAGTAACTTCAGGGAAAGAAAATCTTCACATTGAAAACCACGGTTGAAAAATAACTTATTTTTTGTAGTCCTGGAACCCTTAAAAATTACGGTTATAACCCCTATAAAATTTTACCCGTTCAATAATTTCAAGAAGACCCTGATATTTTTTTAAAAATTTTGTGGGTCGATGAGGCCGCCTTTACAACTGCCGGAATATTTAACAGACACAACACTCATCTCTGCGGCACCAAGCATCCTCGAGGTAATGTAGAGGTAAAAAAACAGGGATGACAAGCGATCCATATTTTGGTGTGGCATCTTGAACAACAGATTGAGTGGACTAACAGTATCTAAACTTTTTGCAAATTGAAATCAGGAAATTTCTGGAAGCTATCGCCTTAAAGTAATTAACCAATTATCGTAATGGCATTTTTCAAATATGGATTGGACGACTCGCACGGGTTTCGAATTGTCCAGATTTCATCCCGCTGGATGCTTTTAAGAAAAAAATCTGCCCATAGAGCGGAATGTGAGTTTCTAGAAAAGTCTATATTGTATCTGGGTAATGTAAATTCTACCGTGAATCGCTCTTGTTTTTTTATGTCGACCCTGCGATCACTTGATCAGATTTCTGTCTTCCAGATCCTTTAAGGCGTGATCAAGTTCTGATTTAAAAATCTCTGGTTCATGTTTAGTAAATTTTGGATGGTTAATGCTGTTCGAGATTTTATCGTCGCTCTATACTACAACATTTCCGCCCTTATGTTCTGTTTCACAATAGTAGTATTTTAATTGATTGAATAATTTTCTAGATTCGGTCGCACAGTTAACGAAATGTGAATTTTTTAGGATGTATACAGTTGATGTAATCCTCGGAGCCCATAACGTTAAAAACGCAAGCGAGGCCACTCAAGTGACAATTACCAGTACCGACATCATAGTGAATCCCGCCTACAATACGACGTCATACAATAACGACATCGCCCTTATCAAGCTGCCCCGTCCCGTTTCTCTAAACGATGCGATTCAATTGGCTCAACTGCCCTCCAGGACAACGAGAGCGACCAATCCCGACGACGTTGTGGTTGCCATTGGTTGGGGGCTCACTGAAGACGTACCGATCCCATCTACCCAGGTAGTTTCCTTTGAGAAACGAAAGCTTCTTTTCAATCAATTGATATGTATAGTACCTTTGTCTATTACTTCCCGGTGTCGTACAATCGATAGAGATAGCGCTAATTACCCGATAATTAAGCTAGCTTCCACTACAAAACAGGGTCGCATTTTTGAAAAACTGCTGCTGAAACTCGAAAGGCCGTCTTTAATTATTATAGATAATGCACGATATCATTCTAGACTTAGTGAAAGTATACCCAGTGCATCGAGAAAGTCGGAAGCCTTTGAGAAGTCGCACTGTGAAATCATTAAGTGTTCTCCCCTTTCCAGGCCCCCGACTATGTCCTTCGCCACCCTGATCAAAGCTCTAGTTGTGGAGAACTTGCTTCTGAAACCAAACTGGGCAGAATCAAGTAATTGATTTACTTCAACAATTTTATATAGCCGCTCTTTTACCAGGATTTCAAAAACTTTAGAGAAAACAACAATGATAAAGACAGGACGATAATTATCGACCATCTGAGGGTTTTTAAATATTGGCGTTACTTTAGAAATTTTAAAAATACTTGGGAATATTCCTTCAGTAAACTAGTCAAAGGTTCCACCAAAATATTCGCGGTATCCTTGAGTGTTCTGCTATTCAAGTCAAATGCATCAAGCGCTGATGAACTCTTTAAGTTCATTATTGTTGAGAAAACTTCTTCAGGGGTCGTAGGAAAAAGAACAATCTGGTACCCTCAAACCCTTCAAAAAACAAGAGCTGCCCAATGTTGAATTTGGAAGATTTTTTTATGATATTATTTGCAATTCCACTAAAATACTTATTAAAGTGACCTGGTAATAAAGTTGCCCCCACACAGTGCCTGTCTCGATTATTTCTAAAAAGAGAGTGTTTTTCTGGTTCTTTTTTTGCGTCAGTAGGTCTCTTTGTGTTCTTAGTTCGGGGGAAAACCAATGAACAGGTGGCTCACCAGATTTACACTTTCTCAGATGAAAGCTACTTAAAGTATTAACATTATAAGTATTAACCAACCACGTTACTTAAGTTTCCATATCTTGAGAACAGGTTCCCAATCAGATTCAAGCAGTGAACTTTATGAAACCGACCCTAGTAAAGCGTCTTCTCCAAACTTCTGGTTTGTTATCACTGTTAATGTAATATTTTTGGCGCATTTTATGAAACTTCAAAGTGGCGAAACCGACACCAAACATTCCTCTACTTAAAATCGGGTGATCTATCATAACACGAACCTAAAGGAGTTTTATAATGATTATGTTAAGAACAATGTCTTAACAAAATTGTAAGATTGTCAAGAAAGAGATTCCGGTTGGTCTATCTTTTAAGTATTACTCCTTATATATAATAAATATGTTTTGTTAACATTTTCAGTATCTATCGCCAGTACTAAAAGCCGTCAACGTGACCGTAATGACAGTAGAAGATTGTAGTTACATTTACAACGACCAGATAAACTACGTCACGGACAAAAACATCTGCACGTCGGGTTACAAAATGAAGGGAACGTGCGACGGAGATTCGGGAGGGCCGCTCGTCACCAGAGACGGAATTCTCATAGGACTCACCTCCTTCGGCGACGAGCTTTGCGAGGCTTGTAACCCTTCGGCTTATACGGATATCTCGAAGTTCCTGGATTGGATCGAAGAAAATTCTGACGTCATCATCAAATAAAATGGCACAGATTAGTTTGTTCTGTTAAATGATTATGAAGTGGTTTTATTTTACCAGGTTCCTTTACATTTATTCCCATTCCACCATATAGCTTAATACTCTTTGATTCTTGACTAAAACGAAAAGATCTACGCACAAAACTTTTTCCTATAAAAGGTTTTGAAACTGAGGCTAAATATTTTACTTAGTACGTTGGTGAACCGATAGTACTAACGATAGGCCCAAGAAGTAGGTTTGTTTTGTGAATTTTCGGCAAGTGTTTTTAAAGTTTGTCACATAAATATCGGATCGCTTACAGCAAATTTCAATTCATTAATTAAAGAGGACCCTATGGGTGAAAATTATGCCATAACTGGTATTTGTGAGAACTGATAGGTTTGTGAATAGGCGTGGATGTGCTTATTTTGTGTTTTAATTTGGGTTCCTCTTGCGTCAGTTGCTGATGAATCAAACTAACTGAAACTGGCTGGCTTTCTACTCAATGCCTGCTTATGTATTGTTTGAGGGGTTCGAAGCTAAAATCTGCAGAGCTACTTTTCGCAATTCTGAGGTATTAAAATGGACTACACAAAACAAAACAAAACAGACTACTGACTACTGACGACTAAAAATACGATTGTAACTTAGGAATGCTCTTGCTTAGTTCCTGTGTGTAGGGCTTAAAGCTTTTTTTGTCCTGATTAGTTGCTTTGGCAATTTTTTGAGGTTCTTGTTAGTTTTCACCCAAAAACACGAATGAAACTTGTGAATTTATGAACACGCGGATGTATTAAACTAAAATAACGTTATTAATAATGAATACATTGATTTTAAATTAACACTCTCATGTTAGGTTAGGTTCTATTCAACAACGTTTCCTCTTCACCTTTTACAGTGGATTAATGTCAAGCAATCACAACAGAAACTAGCACAAACATATGGCCACATTTATTATAAATCCAACAAATACAATGTATAATAAATTATTCATAAAAAAAAATGAAACCAAAAAACTTTCTTAGATTTAAAAAAAATGACAAAAGGAAAGTTTTAATGGAATCTTTTAGAATTTGGAAATGACGACTGGAATATCTAGAAAAAATTACAATTATTTACTTGAACGAAACGTGGTTCGACACTTATGATACCCCGGAAAAGGGTTGGTTTACTCAATTGATAAGTGTAAAACAAACGCGCCATCAAAAAGAGGTAAAAGAATAACTATTTTGCATGCTGGCTCTAAAGATGGTTGGATTCCAAATGGACTTTCTCTGTCTGCGAAAAGCATTAAAGATTCTTGTCTGGATTACCATGAAGACACCACCGCCGATTTATTTGAAAATTCATTTAAAAACCACGAAGTATGTTAAAATGCCAGAATATCCTGAAGACTCAGGTAGGAAAATTGCATTTTCTCCGTAAACGGAACCATTTTTCTTAAACGGACGGCATAACCAAAAAAGATGTTTTAACCTATGTAAGTTTAACGAAGCTAAAGACTGAGTTGGGAAGAAATGGCTTTCGGGATTTCTTGCAAAGCATACAGGGCTGTCTTCGAGAATGCCCCAAGGGCTATCATATGCGCGAATAAAATCTTTCAGCACATATTCAGTTTGCATGTTCCGTGAATTACCATCCCCGAGGATGTCAGAGGTGAAGAATGGGTAAAGTGTCAAGGTTGCACTAAAGTCGAATGTGCGGATTTTGAGAGTTTCCTCGGGGAAAACCCACAAAATTTAGATAAGTTAATAGTTAGAAGTAAGGCAAAATTAAAGAAAATATCCTGGGTAATATTCGGATCTATCTGCTGCGTTCTAATTCGTCGGCACCATTAGAAAATTAACGTAGGCTATGAACAAGAAATTTTAAGATCTCGCCGTATGACAGCTGACAGTTTTCGTATGACAGCTGACAGTTTTCGGATTGGAATTATTTACCCTTTATCAAAACAACGGATCGCCTCTCTTTGGTTTTTATTTACAATCGTTAGTTATTTGATCTCGAGCAACAAAAGCTGAAAGCTTTTAAGCACTTCCATTAAATAAGACCCCACCGGCAGACTACGGCATTCTTTGTAAAAGATCGACGTGAACTCGGTACATATGTTTGAAAGATCGGGAAAAGCTTCGACGCTCAGATGGGGCTGAAAATTTTCCAGTTCCACGTGATGAATCGATCGTTCGTTAAGAAGGAAACCCGCGCTATTTCTGAGGCTGCTGGGAATCAACAAATAAATCCTAAAATTTTTGACTGCCCGCTTGATCGTCGCCGATTTGATAACTTCAATTTTATCAATCAAAACGTCGAGGTCTTTCGATCCTTCTTCGTACAAATACGTGCGTTTGTTAACGGCGTATTTCAAGTTCCCCGAAGTGTACAGCTTATTGCTCGCCTTTTGCAGCAAAAACGACTCGGGCAACGGGTAAATATGACTAGTTAAAATATGAAATTCTGTACTGATAGGCGCGAGTCTTAAATCTTTTTCTAAATAAGACACCGCCGAATACACACCGCCTCCGTGCAAAAACCCAAAGAACAACGTACAAAGTACATTGACCAGGATCCACAGGCGAAAAAGTACAAATTGCCGGCTTTTTTTGACGTGAGTAGTCGGTGGTGCTCCTTCGGATATTTTCGCCAAGGCATCGTCCGGTTCCGGTAAAATCGTCTTACCATGAAGGTAGACCAACGGGAGAACGCTGGGTATCAAAAACCTCGGCTCCTGATGTGGGAATATAGACAGAAGCGAAACGGGCGCCAGAAATGAAGCCGTCATTAAGCATCTTATACTTCTAATAGATGGCAGTCGTTGAAAATTTCTTCTGAAGCACCTAAAATAATACACTACTACAGGATAAAGGCTTTAATAACGATAATAATAATAAACAGTAAAACAAAAACTTGCCGTCATCTCCAAAAACGAAAAATTCAAAATAGCCTCTTTTCTTAAAATCAAACAGACTTCTATAGATCACTCAAAAAGAATCCGGAAAACAAAGGAAAACCATCAAAAAGCTTTATTGAAGCAGAAACACAAAGCAACCACCAGTTGCATAGGAAATAATATTTACTGAACGAGATATATAATAACCTACTTAGCCAAGTGAAAAACACCTCGAAATGATAGTATTTAAAATTTCTGGCACAAAAAACCAGCCACATCCCCAGCCAGTTTAATAGGGCTCTCTGAAACCCAGAAATCCGCCTCTCAGAAGTGGACAAAATTTTATAGGCAATATGGGAAAAACTATATACATATTTGAAGACCAACAACATCCTCAGCGGGGAACAAAAATATGCAAAAAAAATGAGCTACACAGAGCAAATAATGATCGATAATAAGAGCAAATACGTACGTATATATAGATTACCAAAACGCATTTCACTCAGCTCTTTACAGCTGTCATGATAGAATTCCTGAAAAATAGCTTGAAGGAATGCAATACACTGTAAATCAGACAATAATTGAAACTGAATCGATAAACATGAAAGGAGGATTTTTTTAATGAGATTTGCAAATTATCACATAGCTAAACCGCACCGGATATGGACGCCCTAAAACAGTACGCTCCAAATAAGCAACAAGTAGTAAAAGTTTTGCACCGGTGGAGTACGTAAGGATATTGGAATATCGTTCGGAATGAAAGAATGCCAAACTGCAACGGTTGGGTTTCTTGGGTTTTGAGACCAGAAAAAAGTCGAGATTTTTCAACACCATTTTTGCGGATGCGGAACTAAATAGCCATATCTTCGATTGTATCACAGACAAACTAGTCGGGAAAGCAGAGTTAATAGTAGGAAACCGATCAGAATTGACAGATTGGTTAAGCATAAAAGACGTTCTTATTCAATGCTTCGCCGATAGGAGAAATTTAGATTGTCTAGTTCAGGAATTAACTAGAACAAGACCGTTCAAAAACGAACATTTAGTTGAATTCGGTGGTAGGCTACAACTTTTAAAGAGTAGTGTAATACAGCGGATTAGTAACTCAGAAAACTTAGATCAAAATGAAAAACTATTCCATGTAAATTATTACAACAAAATCGCGCTCAATACATTCATAGCTGGACGCACCGGGACGCTCAAAAACAACGTGCATTTAAAACAACCACATTCATTAGAAGAAACCATTGCCAAATGCCCAATTTTCAACAAAGTAATTCAAAACAATTCCAAATACCCAACTTCCAACAAAACAACGCAAGACAATTCCAAACACCAAATTTTCAGCAATTCAACACGAAACAACATTTTCAACCATTTCAACAATTCCAAAATATGCCGAATTTAAATAGATTTCAGCCTAGAAAAAATCCCAACTCAAATTTCATGCCAAACAATTTTAATAATTTTTCAAATCCAAACAAATATCAAAATCAATTCCAAAAACCACAATTTCCATCTCAATCGATAAATATTCAACCGAGGCAAATACCTCAAAGACGATTTCCAACAAATCGGAAGTTCCCGGAGCCCAAACCCAATCAAATATCACCCAACCAACTTCCTAAACCGACACCAAAGTCAGGTATCTCAAGACAAACACATAATTCATTTACAAGACAACCGATAAGACAAAATTATTTTACTAACAACAATCCACCCCCGAATTTTACCGCGGAAGAAGTGTTTAACCAAGAATGCGATGAAAACACGAGTAGTTCACGATCGATATTACGTCCAACCATCGCTGAAAAATATTTTCCAAATTGCATTTATCATAAAAGTAATGAAATAAAGACAGCTGTAGAAGTCAAAATACTAGATTTCAAGCTAGCATACAAGCATTTTCTGAATTTAAGATCGATTATCGAATAGAGTTTAACCTATTTGAGTTTCATGACTTTTTGACGGAGTAATAGGCTTAACTGATTTAATTAATATGAATCTGAACAACAAACTTAATAAACAAAAAGCTAATAGGATTTAACAACAAATTTCCATTCAAATATAGAAAACAACCAGACGCAAACTTTACTCTAACAATAAATCCCCATGAAACATATTTAAAGAAAATACCAGTAAGTGAAAGCAAAGTCCAACACGTGCAAAAATGTTCTTACTCCTGAGCCAGTATTATCCTATAAGGACTTAACAAAGAAGTTTTAAGTAACAACCGACGCATCAAGATATGCCATCTCAGGAATTTTATCCCAGAACGGACACCCAATATGATACGCATCAAGAACGCTGAACCCGGTAGAAATAAATACTCGACAACTGAACAGGAACTCTTAGCAATTGTTTGGAGATGTAAATATTATAGACTTTATTTACTGAGACAAAATTTCATTATTTACACGGATGATAAACCCCTACAGTGGCTAATGTCAAAGTCAAATTCGCGACTCGTTAAATGGAGACTTAAACTTGAGGAGTATGAGTAAGAAATTAAAAACAAAAATGGTAAAAACAACCAAGCAACGGACGCTTTGTCCACGATATCCAATAGATATGAACGCTAGTGAAACTAACTCGATATTTAACAACTTAGGAGACACGGATGCAATTATAGGTCATTTAAATCCTCATTTGATCTAAATGTTAACGCTATAATTTCTTCTTATTATTTTATTTATTTAAATAAAAATTAATTAAAAAAATAAATAAATAAAAAATTTCTTCTTATGTTCAATCGCATAAAGAAAACTGAAGTAAATTGTACGAATAAATAAAGGAATTAAATGAAAAAACGAAGAAGGCATTATTTCAAAAAGAAACGAAAATCGCGAAGAACCACCAGACTTTAGTGATCAAAAATATACTTTTATTAAAACAAAATTTAGAAGCAAAGGGAAAATAAATTAATAACACCAAAGACCAGCTATCATAAAAGTAGTGCAAGGAAGCCAAAGGCTAATAAAAATCTATTCTTTCAGGAAACCAATGAAGATCAAAAAGTTGACTCGTAGCAGTTCTAACCGAACGAATAGTAACGACAGACGTACAAATTACCAAACTCGTAAATCCTATACTTCCTATTCAGATAGGTAACGCAAAGTTAATAAGCATAGAGAACGCATTCAGGATAATTAAAGATAAGTTTAATGTTAAAAATATAACTAATAATATTTCTTATTATGGACTTGCCGAAAATTTACTTTTAAGAACTGAATATTTAATACAAATTACGGTGGAAAAACGAGGCCTAATTAACGCGGTTGGTAAAATAAATAAATGGCTATTTGGAACTCTCGACGCTGACGAGGGAAGTTATTATAAAGCAGCAATAAATACACTTGAGGAAAACCAAAATAATTTAGCCAAAGAATTAAAACTACAAGTATCTTTTTCAAAGGGCATAATCAATAACTATAATAAAACTATTGTGAAATTAAATGAAAATCAACGAAAACTACAATTAAACTTAGACTGGCAAAATATTATGTTTCTAGATAACCTAGAAGACGCTATTATGTTTGCAAAAGTTAATGCGCAATCTTTCAAGAAAATCAAATTCCACAATTTAAAAGTATTTTATCTTTTTATCAGATTTTGGGAACTCAGGTAAATTTTGTTGACTCGAAACTGATCTTTGCGGTCCATGTACAAATTTTAAGATCCAAAATATTTTTCTTTTAGCATATTTTCCCAACAATCCAAAATCAATCAATTTTTATACCCCAATACCCTTATATGGCACAAGCGGAGAAGAAGAAGACAGAAGAAATCTATTTTTTCTCTATGTTGCCTTATTAAACTACTTATTTTTGATGGCATTTCCAACGCATTCCAACCAAAGTTCAAAAATCATCATTGAAATAGCAAATAATAAACGGTACTTACAAAAAAACGTATTCTGCGATCTTGCAAAGTGCGACGATCCCCAGGACGTTGAATAACAGGGGGACATTTACTAAAAAATGTAAAAATCTCGGGTGTAACCCGTGCTCCGCCAAATTTTGACTATTTGAGTTGTATTTCAGAAAATTGACCGGGGTGACCACAAAATTATTAATAGAGACGTCTAGTACGCCGATTTCTCCCCAGGTGATGTAGCCGTAATAAAACGAATCCACTAGGATGAAGAATATAAACGTGGGCAAACAGCACAAGGCAAAAAATAAAATTCTCGTGTGGAACTGCATGAATATGGTCGATTTGCTCCCGAAACCGCGATATATCCAGAAGAAAACGGGCATGACGGCAAAAGCTAGAAAGGTGGGCCTGTTGAAAAAGCCGATCACAGTAACAGTGCTTATAATTAAACAATTCCGGTATGAATCGGAAGTTAAGTAGAGCTTCAACTTGTGGAACTTGGCCTTTTCCTGCAAGGTTTCACTTTTGTCGTATCTATAGTTGATATACTCTCTTTTGCGCGACAAAATATTTGAAAATGTTAGACTTTCGCTTACGAAATATAACAATGCTGAGAATAAAACCATTTCGAAGGTATTGGAAAACGTCCTGCAACCATAAACGAGAATCACGTACGAACTGCTCATAATTAAAAATCTAGCCTTGTACGGTTCGTTATTGTTCAAGCAAATCTTGTACAAGCAATAATCCACCACAAACGATAAGGCGCACATTAAAAATCGCGGAACGACTAGCAGAAAATAGGGCTGGATTACATTCAACGATAAATGTTTCATCGTCAGGTTGTTTACGTCCCTGAGAAAGATGTAACCCATTCCAATTGTAAAGTAGGGAATCACCATACTCCGAATCGGCAAAGTGGCGTTGAACTCCCAGGGAGGGTTATTTTCAACATCAAAAATTTTTCCTTAAACAGAAACAATTTGCCTTCGCATAAGCTACATATCTGAACTTCTGATTCACCTATTAAAACTTCGAGAGACTGAAAATATTCGTCAGGATGTATGTATCCCGTTTGCGGCACCATTACCAAAAAAACCCTCAGGGCCGCAAAAAACAAATACCAGTGTCGAAACCATCGCAATTCTTCGTACTTCATGGAGACAATTGGGATTTCCCTGAACCATTTACTCTAGTAGATTTGTATCGTTTTCGAGGTTAGTTGTTCGCTTCTTCTTCCTTTACATACTTTGTAGCTAACTTACGCGGGACTAATGGCACCTCTTACGCATTTCACCCTTATGCAACCTAATTCCTTGTTAACAGATTATAAATCAAATAGAAAATAAATAAACTAAGATTTAACAAACAAACACAACTCGACCCTGAATGTTTCCAAAGGGGTCCGTTTTGCTTTGTGCCAAGGGTGCCAATCTCTCATATACTAAATCAACTAAAAATTTAGGTATAGAAAACGAAAATATATTAAGTTTTAAGCCCGGCATAAATAACTATTTATTCCTCTAAAAGTTAGATTTCCAGACATCTTAATTTTATCTTATTTTAAGCATGGTATGTGGAATATGGTCCGTGTTTAGACAGTATTGATTTTAAGAGAATAGAGATAAAAGTGTCGTCAAACTGCATTCGCTTTCCAATTTTGTGCATATCAACTGTTCCGCAATAAAACTTTACCTTCAAACCAATTACTGAAATATTTAACGACCATAGAAACGACTTCTTCAGTATATAATGAATGAAATAAAGAAAAAACGTAATTTTTTATCAAGTGCGCAAGCTTAAGGACTAACGTAATAAACAATGTCAAAATAAGCAATGCGAAGTCCCCACTATGGCTACGCTAAAGATATGAATACTAGTCAAAATTACTCGAAATATAAAAATAAAATCTCTGTAAATACAATGAGAATAACTCTTTAAATAAATGGAAATATCCAGTCCTTCACCACAGTCATTCCTCTGCCATTAATAGCCACAGTTTACACCACATGCTTACACACACAGTTACACACTTTGCTTTTAAAATATATGCTCAGGGAATTCGCCCATTACCGACGGCCATCGAGGAATTTTTCGATTGGGCATAAACCAATACGTATACACCTGCACTACTATTACCAACGCTTTCACTCTGGTTGCAAAAAGGGACTTTGACCGAAATAAAAAAACAACGAAGTCTACCTGGAGCGAACGGAGATTAAACCACCATGCGCAATGCTTTAATTTAATTGGTTTTGATCAATTTTTGGCCGTAGCCCCTGGATCACCCGGGCGATTTTTTATCTTTTGTCAATTGCATTATCTCAGTATAAATTGTGGAAGAGGAAATTGTTTCCAACCATACGTCAACAAATAACTCTAAATAAACAAAAATAATGTAGACAAATAATAGCTAACTATGAGACTTTATCTGTATCTCCATTTAGGCATCATTTTGTCCATTATTTTAGTAATATTTTTGCTGTACAATATTAAACAAATCAATCAAAACGAATTACCGCTCGCGGAAAATTTAACGAGGAATGGAAAACCTTCTGAAGACATCGTATTAAAGGGAAACGATATCGTGGTCGCGGTGGTGGCTTGCGGAGATCGATTGCACGAGACTTTGATGATGCTCAAATCGGCGCTGATGTTTACGAGGAAAAAGATAAATTTTATTGTTTTGGCGGAGGACGCGTTGATAGAAAGTTTCGAGGAAAAGTTGAGGGAGTGGCAATCATTTTTAAACGCCTCTTTCTCATTTAAAATCTTACCGCTACATTTTCCGAAGAAAAACGCGAGCGATTGGAAGAGTTTATTCAAGCCTTGCGCCGCCCAAAGGTTATTTTTACCCACTGTTTTGAGGAACATCGATTCGATATTATATGTAGATACGGACACGTTATTTTTGACTCCCGTCGAGGACGTCTGGTCATATTTCGGCAAGTTTAATAGGAGCCAAATGGCAGCACTGGCGCCAGAGCACGAGGACCCTAACGTTGGTTGGTACAATCGCTTCGCGAAGCACCCATATTACGGTAAACTCGGCGTGAATTCGGGAGTGATGCTCATGAACCTCACCCGAATGAGGACCTTCCAGTGGGAAGAATATGTGGTTCCTATTTATAAGAAATACAAACTTCACATAACATGGGGAGACCAAGACATAATAAACATTATTTTTCATTACCACCCAGATAAACTGTATGTTTATTCCTGCAGGTATAATTACAGGCCGGATCATTGCATGTACACGAGCATTTGCAAAAGTGCTGAGAGAAAAGGCGTGGCAGTTTTGCACGGTTCTAGAGGATTTTTCCATTCCTTAAAGCAGCCCGTTTTCCAAGCAGTTTATCGAGCTTTCGAAGAATTCCAGTTAGGTAAAAAAAATTATTTAAATTATGTTTTATGTAAGGACAAATATTAATATTAAATATTAAGTTGGACATTTTTAAAGTGAAATGTAAATATCATTAAAATTAAAAATACATATAATAACATATTTATAGTGTATTGTGAGGATGGCTTTATTTGTTAAACTGCGCAGATATTAGTGTTTTATCCATGTTAATGTTTTTCATTATTGTAATGTATTGTATATTTCAATCATGAATGAGTATTAATTATTATTGACATTATAAATATAATGTTGACGTTTTAACAGTAAATTTATAAATATTTTGCTACATTAATAATGTAATCTGAAAAACATTCCCAAAGATCCTTATTTAATAAATTTTTTAGAAGTAAATTTTATATGTTGTGATGTTGCAAAATATTATCTAGCGACTATGCAAGCAATCTAAATCAATCTACTCAGGGCAGCGCTGATTTTGTTTTTTTTTTTATATTTAAAAGTTAATTTTTTTGATAGTTATAAAAATGTTAACTTTACTTTGTACCAAGAGATACTCAGCTGAATAAAAATATTGTTAATGCTAAAACAAAAATGTTCAAGTTAAAATTAAAAGTACTTTTTCTTATTTCACTCAACCAAAGTTATTGTTTGTATTTTCTCATTTCAGTTAAACCAAAATGTTATTTCTTAACAAACAATATTAAAGTTTAGGTCCCATTTATAATTGAAATTCTTTGTTTTTCCAATTTCAGGTGGTGATATCTACAACGAATTTTATCAGCCCTTAAAATTGTATTTGGATTTGGCAGAAAATACGAAGTGCGGAGTGGTGAGAGACATTTTTCTCAAAAATATTAACAAATACCTAGATCTGCGGTTAACCTCGAAATAATTGCTCGCGTTTCGTAGACATTGTTATTCGCGCCATGTTCGCGGCGACTATGGACGTTTTTCAAAATGTATTCTCGGTGATATGACTGTACAAATTACTCGATAATCTCACTAGTTGCTAGGTGCATATTCATTTTTATGAATATACGAAACTGTCTGTCCAATTGGTTTAACTCAGTTAAATTAGAAAGATTTAAAAGAATTTTATGATGAATTGTTTTTGAAAAATTTGAAAAATCATAAAGAGTTTATGTGTGTAGAGGTAATTTTGTCTATAATGCGCAGGTGACCTTGGAATTGGTACATTGTGATTTTGAAATTTTCTTATAGACACCATATTGAATATTTTAATTATTAGATAGAGCATACAAAATGCTTTTAAACGATTTATCGCTTAATGCATTTATCACCACTTTTTTAAAGGTCTATTCAAAATTGAAAAATCAATAACATAAAAAATTTCAAACAAAATTTATTTACTTACCAATCACTTTGGACGAAATAAACAAATAATAATTTAAATTTTTTAAATTACACATTGTTGATAGTAATATTTATATTTTAAGGTTAATTGTTTGAAATGCTTCTAAAATTACCTAACGTAATTGATGTTCGAAAATTACGTTGGTACGCATAGTTTTCGATGTACTTCCAAAAGTAAAAGTCGGGAGGAGCTGGATGTGGCAATCGTGCAGGCCAGGAAAATGTGTCAAATCTAATTGATGTGTTCCCAAAATTCCCACGCACATATAAGATCTTATTTGGCTGCCATCTTTCAATTGAGCTATTTAAATTTTAATTTTAATTTAAATTTCTCGATTATTATTCACAAAATGTAACACTTTAACATGTCGAACTCACTTTCAAAAGAAAAATTTCTTTCCAAATTTTAAATAAGTTGAAAGTGTACCTAATTAACTTTTGTATTGTAACGGAAGTTAAACTGTCAATAAAAACATTTATTTTTCCAACACCCACTATGTTTATAGTAGCAATTGTACTGTCAAAATTTTTATTTTTCTGTCTGTTGAGCATGGCCCGCTATAAAAAAAATCAAATTTTGTTTTTGTGAGCCTAAGAAACATCATTTAAAGGCATTTTTTGTGCCCTATCATGAGAATATTCAATATGCAAATCTCGAATTGTTGTTTACTTTTATATACAAATAGCGAACTATCAACTTTTTATATTTCCTCAAACTTCTCACTATGGAATCATCTTGCGGCCAGATTTAACTTTTTCATAAGATTCTTTAAAACTTTTCTGATCTAACCAACCCTATATCTCCTATGGTTTCCCTTATATGGGACACGCTGCATAATAATTAAAACGTTATTTGTGAATTTAAGTATGAAATATAAATTGTTGTATCCGTTTTTAACATTCTTTTATTTATTTATAATTAAATTCACTACAATATTGACACGCAAGTTATAAACAAACATTTTGTTTTTTGGTGACGACCTACTTCACAGCCACCTAAGATATAAATTATATATTCTAGAATATTATTTTATTTTTGAATGTTTCCTTTATGTTATGTTTATCTCAAAAACTTGGATTTAGATAAAAAATATATATCTTTTATTTGTGGATGATTTCTGCAACACTCTGTATCTATAAAAATATAGCTTGCATATAGCTTACTGTTTTTTGGACAACTTTTGTATTTGACGTAGTAATGTAACTGTATAAAAAATGATAGCTGCAGTAAATTCTAGTTGAAAATAAATGTGAAAACTTACCACTCAATCAACAGCGACTAGCGACTATTGCAGCAATAATCACAAATCACCTCGCGTTAAATTATAACGCTTGATAAGTGTTTTTAAAACCGCAGAAAAGGGTGTGCGCTTAATACTACAGGATAAGGAAGGTAACTACATTGCTTGGATCAACGGCCATCATGTACTCATACGTGATTTGTGGAATTTTGGGTAATTAGTGCCTAGAAAAACGAATTTTTGGAATACGTGCGCTGTACTATTTTGCATTTAAATGTTTAAATAAGCATTGTAACTAAAGTTGTAATCCCGGTTGGCCCGATTCAATTTTCACATGAATCTCTTCATGTATTTTTAGCCGTCAATTTTTTTTGTGGTGAACACAATGCGGTTTTTTCGAGCAAGATTGGATTGATTATTCTGGTGGAATTTTGTTTTTAAAAGTTTTTTTAATTTTGATAGAATAAACTTTACTTAATGTTTGTTGATATTAATTGACTACACTTTATGCAATTTTTGTGACCACTCATATATGAACTTGTGGGTGTGTAGGAGAAAACTAATTTCTTTACAATTTTGCAATTCTCTTGCATATACGGTTAATGGCATCGTGTCCGCCGAGCTCTAGCAGTAAGTACGAGTTTTGGAATACGTATGACAGCTTGTAAAAATACAGGGGACCCTTTTGTTTTGTCTACTATGACCCACTCATTTTCTGGGACTGTAATTATTTTGCAATTAAATTATCAAATAAACATTTTTATTCGACCTACCTTCAAATAAAAAGCTCTGCAAAAATTACAAAGGGCAAAACGGTCTGGCCTGGCCTCCAGTCCTTTTTAAATAAGGCACTTGACTTAAGGGAAGTCACAATTCACCGGAAAGACTGTCCGAATAATCTGTGAGTTGGCCATAGAATAAGACACGACTGTCTTTGATAATTTTTTCTTGGTTTAATTTTTTTAATATTGCAGGAAATTTGTTTCGAATTGGTTAGGCAACCTTTTGCATTTTAAATGAAAAGGGTGCATTTTATTTATAACGAAAATTTAAATGGCGATAAATATTCTACGAGAAACCGTTACCAGCTTTAGAGAAAAAATCCTTAGCGGTGAGCGTTAAACTCTGGTATCAATTAGATGATAAACATCCGCGGTCCATCGATTTGACGCCACTTAAATTTTATTGTATAATATATTTTATTTATAAAAAATTGTTTTGTAATCGAATTTAAAACGTGATCTTCTGCGAAGTGCAAATTGCACCAACACAATTTTGTGGACGGTAAACTAACGAGATGGTTTCATGGATGACACTTGGAACCTACCTTAACTCCAAATGTTCAACGTTGTTTCTAAATTACATCTCATTAAACTATTAATGAATTGCTTGGGTGAAAAGTCCTGTTAAATTCAGTAGCTCAAAAGCCTAATATTTGTTGGGTAAATTTGGCCCATCTCGCTATATTGTTTCGAGAATTGTTTCATTTTAAGAGTTTTTTTAATGTACAGCACACCCTTCCATTTAAAAAAATATATCTAACAACTTTATTAATAAGGCATTTTCAATTACAAAACAATAAATTAGGTTATACAGATATTGGAAGTTAACCATTTAATTTTATAGAAACTACCTAAATTTCAGGACCAGGTACAATATAAAAAACACAACAAACGAAAAAATAAACAAATATAAAACTATATAATTGTGAGATCCTCTGGACAGCTTTTTCACTCGGTTCATCGTTTTCCCGAGAAACCCGCCAGTCCGATCCAGATCATCATCGACGTCCCTTAGGAGTTTGTCTTGATACTTCACTTCATTGCCAATATCTATGCTTAAAGATTTGAGCACTCCGATTTTTTCTGCGAGTTCCTGTTCCATCCGTTCATTTTCGCCTTCGATTTCATTAGAACTCTGCGGTAACGGTTCATAATAATTTCCAGCGTGCGCTCTTCGCATTTTCGACGAGGCCAGCGTGTTTAATTAAAGCCGCTTTTTAACAAATGAAACAATCCTTACATCAATTGCACAAATTGCTAAACAAAAATGTTGACGTGTCCTTTGAGGCTATGTTCTTGATTTGACAGATATCTTCTCTTAAAATTCGCCGCGAAATGCCCGAAATGAAAATCAACTACAGGTCAATGGTTATCCTCTCACTTTTATGGGCACAACACATCAGTGCAAAAAATGTGTGTATAGTTCAGTTTTTTTGACCACTGCATCATAATTTTGAGTGAAATTGGTACATTGCAAGCGAAGCCTGTGGGCAGCTGTGATTTTTTTATGGAAAATGCTATTCTTTGACTTTTACTTGCTTTTACCTACTGATCAAACCGTTTAGTTAAAATGTCTATCTAAAGGAAAAGTGGACCTGGACTTTTCTTAAGACACATCCTCGCTATTACATACATTTTGAGGCCTGGTACGTAAAAAACATTGAAATAAGGTTGTACGATGCTTAGGTACCCTAAGGAGTTCACGACTACAAGTTAGCCTGTTATGGGTATGGACTCCTCTAACCAACTTTTCATATAAATAGATAGGATCGCGATGGAGTATAATTTTATATAAAAAACGGCAAAAATTAATTTCACAAACACAAAACTTTGATGCTTCGCCCGCCAATACGACACTATGAACGCGATTTGCAAGTATGGATATCCCTAAAACTTTATAGCACACGAGCTTAGGTTAGATACTAACGCACTCATACTATTCGATTTATGACAGCACATCAAAAGTGGTAAAAAGGAATACATATTTGTCCGCCGTATAATCGAGGAAATTGGGTTTTTGAGGGTATTGAGCTAGGATTAGTGGATACTGTTAGAATATATTGTCATTCTGTTTGTATTTTTTACTTACAAAAAAAAACTTTCATTTATATAACACGTAATTTTCTTTTAGCTTTTCTTAATCTACTTGTCATAGAGTACAAAAAAAAGTGCCCCAACACAAAAACCCAACTAATTTTTGCTAGTTCAGTTAATCTGCAAATCTTCCTTTTTTAATAACACGACTATTTGTTGCCAATATTTTGCGTGTAAATCGGCGCAAGACGTTTGTTTTAATGAACTTATCAATTTAAACAGTATAACACATGGAAATAAAGTCAAAATAAAGAAAAATGATTTTTAAAGATGTAAATAAAGGTACATGGGATACTAAATATCAGGAAAAATCTAATTGAAAAAAATGGTCAGGAAGCAACTGTAGAACTTGCTATAAACAGAATTACAGATGAATTTGTGTAACAAATTCTACGTATTGCAAAATTTAATCGAGAAAGAACTATTATAAAACAAGCCAACAAACAATTTGTTTAAAAAACTGTATTTCAATATTTAACCTAAAACTCGAGTGAAGATAGGCTCACAGTAATGCGCTGCAAGTCGACTTATACCGACAAGTTATATGCGTGATAAAAAAGAAGTTTCGCCCTTTAACACTAAAAAAACAACTTTATCAACTTTTAAAAAACTACTTTTTAAAAGAAAATTCCACCACAATAAGCATATTTTTCTGGAAAAAATTGCATTGTATTTTTAATTGTTAAAAATACATGTAAAAATTGCTTTGTGGATTTTTACACAAGCAGTTTGATCCTGTGATGGGCGAGTGTCCAGAGTAAATGTGCCCACTGAAAATGTTTGAGGAGGTAGATTTTGTTGTTTGGGTTTTATTTGAGGTCTATGTAAAACCGTTATTAGCAAAAAGATATGGCAGCCCCACCGCACCATTTCATGCAAAACTTGAATATGCCGGGGCAGGGCGGAATGCGTGGTACTTTCGGTCCCGGGCCAATCCAAAACAGTTTAGGAGGAACTGGAATGCAAAACACCATGCCCAATCAAATGGCCAGCCCGATGGGTACCCCCATAATGGGGCAGATTAATAATCCGTTAAACGGAGCCATGAGCCCCATCAATACTCAACTGAATGCGGCTATGAATCCTGCACTGAACAGTAATTCCGCGATGCTCAGTCAGATGAACCAACAATACAGCATGAATAGTCCAATCAGTGGCAACATAAGCGGTTCTATAACCCCAATGTCAGGAAACCAAATGGTGTCCCACCAAACCCCACCAATGCCCATGCAGCAGAGGCCCATAGGTTTGTAAAAATACTGAGTTTTGTGCAAAATAGTTTTTAAATTTTTTTTCCGGGCGCTATATTGAATATTTTCATTATTAGAACATAAAAATGCTTTTAAATATGCTTTTTTAGTTTCACGAAAGAACATTTTGATTTTTTTTCATACTTCATGATTTCTCTCCCGACAGACATTATGAAAAACAAAAGTTTTGATCCTTTGATCACATCAAATTAGTATTAAATTTATAACTAATTCAAAATTGAAAAGTCAATAATGTAAAAAAATTCAAACAAAATTTCTTTATCTACTCATTGCATTAGAGTAACTTAGAATCACTGACTCTATTGCATTGCATGCACTTTATTATTTTAAGGAAACTAACAATGAACGTGGAAGGACAACAATTAAAACAAAATTAAGAAGGAAAAAAATAAAGGTTTGCGTCACGTTAAGCACGTACTTTAAACAAAAAACTCCATGATAACATTGGAATAATAAGCCGATGATTACAATAAATAAAATTATTCTTAAGCAATCTCTTGTATGTTTGACAATTTATGTTGGTTGACAATGAAAAAAAATGAAGGGCGGACGTTTTTCTCGTTTTTGGCTCGTGCTCGGTCGCGTGAAGTCGGCTTGGCTGGGGCGAGACACCGCGTCCCCATAGATCAGATGCGTTCGGTTTTTTTTTAATGGTGAGGCTGATTCGAGTTGATACCAAGTACATTTGTTTCGATACCGAGTAAGTATCGCAAGATTGATTCGATGCTATAAATACTTGGTATCGAATCAAAAGTATCGAGTACCTGCTCGTATTTACTAGTATCGGAATATCCCTAATCATTGGCTTCAAATGTGGGTAAATGTTTATAGACCATTATTAAAAAAAACCTAACCTTATTTTCTTATCCGTCTAATAAATACCATAATTCTCTTTGAATATGCACTCCTAGCATGTCACAGTTTCAGAATTTACTCCAGGACTCAACCATCATGAGATGACTCAATCCCAGACCCCAGGTGTGACACCTACTCCGCCTTCTCATACGCCTCAACAACAGCAATCTAAAGAGTTCAATACGGCATCCTTATGCAGGTTGGGACAAGAGACGGTGCAGGATATTGTTAGTAGGACGCAGGAAGTGTTTCAAACACTGAAAGCTATTCAGGTATGTTCTATTTTGGGAATATGTGTGAGGTTATGTTATTTATTTATCTCATTGACCATATAATATATGGAGCGATTCTATATCACACATTATGAGTGATCACATGAAGGAAGCGATATATAGGTGAAAGAGGATTAAAAAAAAACGTTTCAATTTTTTCAAGATTTTTAGGCACTGCATAAAAATAGTGATCCAACCTCGTGATGTAGATCATTAGTTATTTACTTCCAGATCTAAGTTCTACTACCTTTTAGAGAAGCTTTCAACCGTAAATGTTTATGAATTTATATGCGCTTCGTTCTTAGGACACCAAATTATATAACCATAGTTCAAAATTGCTTGAACATATGAAACATGTGGTTAGTTTTGGTAGTTACTACTACTACTACTACTACGAGACACAAAAATGCTGAACAGTGCATATTTTTCAATGGAACACATTTCATATTATCGCATATTCTAAGAGCAAATTAAATTTTCTGTCGAACGATCTTTTGGTTTCTGAAATAAAAGCAAGTTTCTATGAACGCTTCATTAGTTTGGCATAATTCGTCCTTTAGATTACCATTAAATATCCGTCTTATGTTAAATAATTTATTTTCCGTTTGACAGTTCAATAAAGACTTCCTCATTATTCGTTTGAAGTAACACTTTTTTGTAATGATGCAAATACCCTCAATTTCAAAACATAGTTTGTAAAGTTTTCCTTAATTCTTTAAAATTTTCTCATGCGCGTCTTCTGGGTGTAATGTGGTCGCATTGTCTATGCATAATAAATAAATTCAAAATAAAGATGGCCACCTACAAGATGAATTATGCCAGAAATCAAACGATTTAGGTATAGAGACATGATACATCATTCTAAAGGGAATTTAATTTGCTCTTAGAATATGTGGTAATGTTGGTGTCCCATTAAAAAAAATGTGCTTTTCATCATTTTTGCATCTGGTAAGCAAATCATTAGTTTCGCAGCGTTAAAAATAGAGCATTACCGCCGTAAACGTCTAAGGTACCATCAACGGTCAAACACCCCGTATAGCAAAATATATTATAGAGTGTCTAAATATCAGCAATTTCAGTGCGTCAGCTGGGCGGCTGCCATATTTTGATAAAAACTTAAAAAACATTCAACCTTTTTTTTCTACCGCCCAAGTCCTGTTATCTAAAATAAACAATTTCAAAATTTTGCAAATGCTATTTATAATTAAAAATGCTGCATGGAAAAATTCACGGATGCATCAATTAAACTGTTTCGAAAGTCATATCCATTATCTGGAAAATGATGATTTTGTTAGTTTTATCCGCAATAGGTGAATTTATCTCCATCGATATTAACTTATCAATAGAAGATGATATAAATTGAGCCAATCTGAGATGCCAATTCTATTAACAAAATTGCAAGACAAGAACGTAACTAAAAACTGCTATAATTGATTTTTTCAAACCTAGTGAGAGGACAACACTTACACGAACCAGTCTAATTCTCTCCAGTAAAACACTGCGCTCAAATCAGTATACACAAACAAAAATGGAACATGATTTTTCAAAGAAACTTCCTCATAATACTTTTTGTAAATCTTTTGGATTCCTGCTGCATCTTTTGTTGATAAATCGAATCTTTTGACGCTTAGGAGGATTCCAGAAGATTTGTATATAGTGTTATATTTATGATATATTTCATTTTTTTTTATTACAACGTACATTTACGAGTATGTGAAAGTAACAAAAATCCACCATACATATTTTTATATATTGCCCATACCCTTCCTTAGGCCTCCTTTAGAGAGGTTTTACTGTCCTTCATTGTTTTCTGCTAGAACATAATACAAAATCACCATATCCGTCCTCTCCCCACTACATTCTTTTGTCATTAGGTGTATGACGTTTCATGTTTTAGCCTCCCAGCGGTACGACGCAATCGTCAACTGCCAGTAATGAAAAGAAAGCGAAGGTTCAGGAGTTGTTGCGCACCATACGCGTCCTGTTCAAGAGGCTGCGATTAATATACGAGAAATGTAACGAAAACTGCCAGATTCAAGGTATGGAGTACACCCACATCGAGAGCTTGATTCCGTTCCGCGACGAACTGGATCCGAAACACGAAGAGAAGAAAAACTCGGAAACGTACAGGCTGGCCTGCGAGGAGAGCAAAGAAGTAATGGAGCAAGTGATACTGAAGAACAAGCAGTTGAAAGAAGTGATAGATCATTTGAGGCGCATCGTGTGGGAGATCAACACTATGCTGACCATGAGGAAATCGTAGGAAGCACGTCGAGTTTTGACGAGGGATACTGTTTTTTTTTTAATGTAAAAAATGGAAAGATCTTAAAAAATCGTTTGCGGGGGGCGGAGCTAAAGGAGGGATTGGCATATAGTCTTGGATCTTTTGGTTCCCTAGAACTTAAAAAAGGACTTTGGGAAAAGTTTATATTTAGAGATTAAAGCCTATATAAAAAAAGTAAATACAGGGTGGCCCCAAATAGTGTGACAAAGTATACTCGGAACAAAGTAGTGTGTCGCATAGGTGACTCATATTAAAATATTTAAATATTCTGAGAAAATTCTATGTATGTTCATGTGAATATGTATATATTCTAAGAATCCCCAAATGGTTTTGCATAGAATATTCTATATTTCATCAATTCTTACTATCCACACTTTTTCCTAGAATACGCATAGAATATTGAAAAAGATATATTTGAGTGTTCTGTAAATATTAGTTGCTCCTGATGATGTTCTCAGAATATGCCAAAGGCCAGGGTTTGTTCATATTCTAAGAATGTAGATTTAAAAAAAAACGAAAATATATTTAAAAACTATAGGGGTCAACACAAAATTTGACTTTGATTTTGAAACATAAAATTTCGATATTTTAGGTCGTTATTAGATGGAAAAAAATGACAAAAGGTTATATATTTAATAAATATATAATAAATAAAATAAAACCATCCAAATAAATATGTTTATAAGTTCTATTATCGAAATAAATAATTGAAAAGTGTACGCTTTTCTTTTATGTTCATAAGTAGTTTCTCTGAATAAACCGCAAATATAATCTCCCGTTTTCATTGCAATTGTACGAATCAAATGTATTGATAACATTGTCCGAAGCCCATAATGTACTGATGAAAACAGTCTCCCATGTTGTTTAAATTTATGTACATTCAAAAACTATTGCTTCAAAACTGTTTTAACTTGCGTTTTGAATACGATTTAGCAGCGTTGGAAATTTTTCATCAACGAAAATCTGTCTTAATTTGCAGACCAACAAAAACTTCATCATTAGCCTTTGCTTCAGATAACTTCGGTGAAGACTTTCAAGTACTCAAAAGCTTCTGAAGTTTCATCCAATTTCTTAACAAGTTGTTTCATTAACCCCCTAACATTAAAAACCCCGCCATCTTAGTCTCCAATCAGCTGCCCTTTATACCGCTTACGGATTCAAGCAAGATTTTAGCAATTTCATAAATTTCTTTTAAATGTACTGAGTGGCCGACTTGGAAAGATGGGAATTTATTTCTGTTCTGTAATAAAGCAGCTTTGTAGAACTGTTAATAAATAATTCGAACACAGGGTATGTCAATTTCTTCGAACATAGCATTTATGCTATTTTTACATCATCAAGCAAATTCCGTTGTTTTAAGGGAGATTCTAAAAGCTCTGCTTTCTTTTTTTGGCAAATTTAAATCTCTTATCAGTCGTTAAATTCTTCTGAAGTAATGAGATTGCGTTTTGGTTGTTCTAGTGCATGTAACAACTCCTTATCAAAATTACTTTTATTGGCGCAGAAGAAGATTCAAGATAGGGGTATTAGATTGGTTTTGCAGTTTTACCTTTACGTCTTTTACTTGGATTCAAAATGCAAAAGTAGCAGTCATTGACGTGGCCTTTTGGTTGTGTCCAGATTCTTGCTATTGCAAATGTCATAGACCTTTTCTAACTTCGATACTATAGGTTCGTGGATCTTGAATAATACACCACTTTCCTGGACTTGGGCGATCTATTATTAATAAAATTGTTAAATATATTCCACAGGGCACGTTAAGGCCTGTCATCACATTTCCGACATATATTCAACTCTTTTCGCCATCTAGGTTTCACAGGCTAAACAAAACTAACTATTACTACTGAGTTGTAGCTAAGGATACAGATTCCTACAATAGATACCAACCTAAAATATCTATTCTATTTGATTCACGGCTTTATTTAAAAATTGTTTATTTTCTAAACAACTTTTACAATACACGACATTAAGTTTTTCGACGCTTGTACAAAACACCTGATATTATTTTTTTTTCAAAGAAACTTCCACAGGTAATACTACTGACAAAACTTCTGGATCTCTCCTCGTCGGTTGTTGTTGAATCGAACTTGCCGGCGTTTCACCTGTTGCCTTTTGTACCTGCTTATATATTGTTTGAGGGGGCGAAGCCAAAGGAGGGACATAAACAGTGCCAGATTATTTGGTGGCTTATAGAATTCTATATATTCTCGAATCTTTTTGTTTCCGCAGTATTTTCGAATGTAATTAAAATGTTAAGTAAAATTCATAAAAAAATTCAAAGATGTGTATTATTATTATTATTATAACCATCACATAAGCAAACTTTATATCAAAAGAAGGTATTTTCTCTTCGGTTTTGTCCATAATTAACTGAAAACGCATAAAATAAACTTTAGGACAAAGAACAAAAATTCTTTTGTAGAATCGTGTAATCGTTAAAACACTTGAATTCTGAATAAAACTCTTTCTTTCCTATTAATTTTACATTGCGTTGCTCTCTTTCGCAGTCGCCACATCAACGACGTCAGTGCCGAGGGTCGTGTTTTTTAATAACCTCCTAATAAATCGTTTTGTTATTATCCCATTCGGCTAAATATATTTTGATCCACACGGCAAAGTCCGCTTCATCAGTTGTCAACAAAATCATATTTAGTTGTTCTTTGTTAATAGCACAATGATTTTATTTCTGTACTTGATAACGGCTGTGATTATCGCGGCCTATCTGAAGATCAGGACGGCCCATTCTTATTGGTCCAAAAGGGGCGTAAAACAGCTCGAACCCCACTGGCTTTTGGGCAATTTTAAGGATGTGTTTTTCAGGAGGAAAAGTCCCGCTCAGTTCGGCGTCTACTTATACAGGGAAATGAAAAAATTAGGTAAGCGTACTATTCGTGCGTATGATTCCAACGATATAGATGCCCAATTTAAAATAATTTCAAAGTATATAGGGTCGCCCAAAAAAGGGCTGCCAATAAAAATTGAATTTTGTAAATGAAACTCCAATTTTCCTTCAACACCTGAAAGATCTTACAAAAATCTACAACTTTTATAAAGTATGTCATATACATGTTTTAAATACTTTGCTATTTCTTTTAACTTTTCCGATAGTCACCCTTCTTTCTGTCTAAGACTACTGCTATAATATTAGTTATATTGTTAACAAACAGGGCTCTCTTAATATTAGAAAATGAACAGTTTTGTTTTTAATTCACAGAAAAAGTAAATAACATTAAATACCTATTAATTATGATTATGGCGCAATAAATGTTCCAAAAATGCTTTCTTTGATGTTCCTCCGTATAAATCCTATTTTACATATCTTCTGGTGTTGTAGGAGGATTATAATAATAGTAATAATTATTACTATAAACAAATCGACAAATACAATGTATAGAAAATTGTCTGCGGGTAATGATTTTTTAAAAATTCTCGTTGGTAATGTCTCTGTATTTTATAATCTTTTCGGATTCCCTCTCTTTTATTATGGCAACGTCGATCGATAGGCATATCTTGTTTTTATTATTATTATTATTATTATTATTATTACACAGAATTCCTAAATTGAAATCTGATGAGCATTTTCCTCTATCACGTAAGGTTTTTTATCAACATAATTAATAAATGAAAATGTCGGCTGTTTTAAATATTATTTTTATGAGTACAAAAACAAAAACCGAGTTAAAAAATCGAAATTAAATAACAAAGTCTCAAAAGATCTTGACATCTGTGTTCTTCTTCTTTTATTTCTTGGTGGAACTTCTCACCTCCCTCCTTACTTACGGCACCAAGTCACTAAATTGGTAAATGTAAAGTAGTTTTTTACTAATCCCACTTTGATTCGATCATGGCATTCATAAAGTCTCGATCTTCCGTTAATGGAATTATTAGAGCACTTACAAAAATTCCTTCCATAAATTTAGTGTCCGAGAGAGCTGCAAATTTTCCACATAGTTACTTACAACATGCTGCATTATTATTGAAAGCTTTAACTTACTGTTGCATCAGTCATCCACCATCAGTGGTAAGAGAATTTTTCGTGGATGTGATGAATTTGATTATCGTAAAGAATATTTTTTGATCCCGTTTTGGCCAGTTCTTTTTCACCCAATGTTGCTGTCTGTTTCTACTGTCCCACTTAGACAAAAAAAACCGGGGTCCTTCGCATATCCTGACTGCTGACGTAGCAGAAGTTCCACAATATTTAAGTCACCACAAATCATCATACTAAAGTCTTTGTGTTTGTGATTTTCTCCATATTTTCGTAGCATTCTTTCATTTGCACAGAAGCAGCAACAGGTATAGTGCAAAAGAACAGCTTTAAGGCTTCTCTTGGATGAGCAAAGTCTCCAGTCCGTAGAATTGTAGCCTGTATCAAGTTTATTAGATAGAAGACTTTGTTCAAAATAGCCTAAAAAATCTTTGTCACTTTCCTTGAAATATGGAATTTCAACGTCTTGTCCGAGTAAATTAATATTCCGAAGTCTGGATGCGAAAATTTCGTAAATTTCCCTGGATAAACATAAGTCGTTAAGTTTTGAATGTGAAAATAACTCTGGTTGCTGAGAAACACTCCAAATATCACCTGGATCACCAGTTTTTACTTTAAAACAAGAGTAGTGTTGTTTTATAAATAGGAGTGTAATTTTACCTCTAAATTTCCAAAGGCAGCATTTTAAAAAGAAATTTAACTCCACAGTGCTCACTAACCTCATGAAATAACTGCATACAATACAAGCAATTACACTATAAAAGGTCTTTCTTTAAGACGTGTTTACAAAGCAATGTTTTTTTTACTTAGTTGGGAATCCCGGACGCTATATTTTATTATCGGGAATTCTCAAAAATTATTTAAAAAATTTATTTTCAGACTAAAATAAATAAGAACTAAAAGTTCAGATTTTCACAATTGCTTCGACAACGCCGTGTCTTTATCAAATGTAATATTTACAAACGTTGTGAGAATTTAAGTTCAATAAAGGAGAGGTATTTAAATCTAATTGATCGTTAAGCAATACATTTGAATGTCTCATTTTGTTAATCTCAAGGGTTTCCGATAAATTTAATTTTCTACTTTTGTGGCTGTATGTAAAATATCAAAATTGTCGTCAGAAATGTGTTTTCCTGTGTTTAATAATTAGAATCTATTGTTTTTACACGCTTTTTATGTTCGTTAATGCATTTCTTGATGGATCTACCTGTTTGTACAATATAAATTTTAGGACAAGACCCGCATTTCAACCTGTAGACACCTGATTTTTGAAATTTTGGACATACCTTTTTAATGTTTTTTAAAAATTTTCCTATTGTGTTGTTAGTTCTGAAAGCTATTTTTAAACCACATTTTGACAAATATTTTGAAACTTTTTTACTGTTTACTGTTGTCTGGATTTGTTTTTTATTTACAATTTTATCTATAACGGACGGATTGTAGCCGTTGTTCAGTGCAATTTGTTTAGTGATATTAAGTTCTTTGTCAGTGAACTTAAAGAAGACAAAATATCGTAACATCGGTGGAGTACACCAGGAACTAGACCTAGAAAACGGCAACAAAATCGAGGCATGCGAAAAATATGCATACTTTTGAACAGTGACGGATATAGCGGACGGACTGTGAGAGAGATAGAAAATAGGCTTATAAAAGGAAAACAAATTATTGGAGCTTTAAACTATGTTTTATGTTAAATATAACCAATTATATAATACCGTCTTTAAAAATGTCCTATTATACGGATATACTAAATAAAACAACAGAAAAAAAATTAAATACCATCGAAATGGACTTTTGGAGAAGACCAGCTGGAATATATAGACGCGATAGTATCACCAACGAAAGAGTAAGAGAGATCATGAAAGTAGAGAGAATAATTGTAGAAGATATCCAAGAGCGCCAATTTGAAATTTGAGACTAGGTGACTGGAATGACCGCCGAGAATTGAGAAGTTCCTTGTTGTAATTTTCTGTTGAGACTGGCATATTAAGAAGTCTGTGTATAAAAGAGTGAAATGCAATTAATTAATAAAAATTAATTGAGTTATCCTGTTTAATCTCGATAGTGAATTTTATACGATTACGTAATGATTTAATGTAATTTAAAAAAGAATTCAATTGGTTTTCCGTTCCAACAAAGCAAGCAAGGACATCATCCACGTATCTATACCGCCATAGAAAACTTTTACTTAAAGGATGTCCTAGTATGATATTTTCCAAATTATCCATAAAAATCTCGGCTAACAAAGGACAAGGTGGGTTTCCCATAATCAAACCTTCTTTAGACATGTAAATCTGTCCATTAAATCCAAAATAATTTTGGTCTAAAGATACTGTTAAGCAATCTAATAAATCTTGTTTCACCAAAGAGTTAACCTGTTTCCGAGTTAGGGTGATGTCTACTAAATCTATCACATCCATAGGAGCAATACTGGGAATCAAGTTTTGTACATCCAAAAGACAGCAGTGTTGCTAAAGAAGCGATTTTGATATCTTTGATTTTAAATTTCGGTTTAAAATCTGTGTGGAAATAAAATATTTACTAATTTTGTTGAGAATTTAACTGCTGGAGCTGTTACATAAGACACTGGTCTAATGGGCATATCTTGTTTATGTAATTTAACCAAATAATATAATTTCGGCGGTTGTGGATTCATAATTGTTAAAAAATATTTGTCTTTCTCACTAAATAGTGTGAAAATTTGAACTTTCAGTTCTTATTTATTGTGATAAATGGATTTTCATCATGCGAAAACCACCTCAGTCCAATTTTATTTTCAGACCTTAAGTATATGGGAATGTATAATTTTTACGAGCCCATTTTGGTCGTTCGAGATTTGGAGTTGATGAAACTGATTCTGATTCAGGACTTCAATTACTTCAACGATCGGGGCGCGTTCTGTAACGAGAAAGTGGAAAAACACGCCGGCCATATCGTTAACGTCAAGGGAGAAAGGTGGAAGCGTTTTCGGAAAAAGCTGACGCCAGCTTTTACTTCAGGTATCCATTATTTTTGAACGATAAGATTTAGTTTTACTGTTGACTTATGTCAGTCAAAAAAGATATTGCCGTGAAACTTGGTGCACGGCCATAAAATTTAAAAATATTTTCGCTTTTGCAATGGTGCCGGATTTACCCGAAATGAGCGGCAACATGGACATTTCGAATTATGTTTTAGAATTCGACATAAAAATTTGGACAATTTCCATTTAAAAAAATATATATATTTTTAAACTTCTCTTAATACTTTTTAATATTTTTACAGGCTATAGCTGGTGATAATTTTATACACTTTTCAAGGACATATAGTAATAATGAAAAGTCTTTTTTTTTAAATGCATGTTTTTAAATTCTGTTGACTAGCACTACAATAATCTACAAAATCATTATACGTATTTCCAAACCTATCTTTTACGGTTTTTTAAGGAATAAAGATATTATTCTTTAAAAGGAACTTCCACACACACGAATTTTAGAGAAAAGAGGAATCACGATGTGTCTTGTCACTCGTATTTGTGAAATCATCATCGTTTTAGGGAAAATGAAACTAATGTTTGAGACGATCGCCGTTCGATCTTCAGAACTGATCGAAATGCTGACTCCCTACGTCGAATCTAACGAACCGGTTGAAATGAAGGACGCCTTTGCCCGTTTCACGAGCGATATCCTCGGGACAGTCGCCTTCGGGATCGATTGCAACACCATGCGGGTTTCCGACTCTGAGTTCAGGAAATACGGAGATAAGTTATTTGAGAGATCGGTGTGGACTACGATGAAGAGGCTGTTTGTGCCAAAACTGCCCCCTTTCGTCGTCACGCTGTTCGGTTTGAGGCTCAACAACAAGGAGGCGATAGATTTCTTCTGGGACGTCATCCAAGAGAACGTGCAGTATCGAGAGAAAAATCGAGTGGTCAAAAAGGATTTTTTGCAAATGATGATCCAGCTGAAAAATCAAGGCGAGTAGAGGGCTTTCGCAGATAAATGATTTTTTTAATTTTAATTGACAGGAAACACAAGTTTCATAAAAAAACGTGTAACTTCCACAGGCTACTGTAATAGTTTTTACAAAACTTCTGGATTCCTTCTGCGTCGATTTTTGCCGACGTTTCGCCAATGGTCCTGTTGGCTTCTTCAGAGCTTGACTGAAACTGATCGCGATGTTTTTTTTGCTATAGCTGTTCCCGACGTTTGTTCAAAAATTTGACCTTTAAAAAATATATGTTGCCGACTAGCATTTTTCAATTAAGATGAGAAGGATTGGTTCCAGATCCTTGGATTTTAATATATAGTAAAGAAGGGATGGGATGGGATAATACGTGGGACAAGGACAATTTGGAACCTTCTGCAACAACTGTTTTTGAGGGTCAGAAAGTTGGTACGATGATAAATTCATCACAGTGTTTTGTAGTTGAGAAGAGTTATAGTTTCACTAGTGTTGACGTTTGGTTAGACGTCTCCCACCTAAAAAAGCAAGTTCGATTCACAAACAACTGATTCGAATCCAGAAGTTTTGTAAATAGTATTACGATAGCCTGTGGAGCTTTCTTTGATCAATTCGTTATTATTTTAATTTAAAGACAACCAATATTACAAAAAAAATACCAGCTATTTCTAAAGGCAGTGTAGGCGACGACGACGGCAAGTATCAGAAAAATTGCGAGGACGCGTTCACACTCACTGAAGTGATAGCCAACAGCTTGGTCTTTTACGCTGGTGGGTTTGAAACGTCTTCTTCCGTATCGACTTTCACGTTGTATGAACTCGCCGTGAACCAAGATGTTCAGGACACGTTGAGATCGGAAATAAACCGAGTGTTGGAAGAACATGATGGAAAAATGAGCTACGACGCTATCCAAAAGATGACTTATCTTGAAAACGCTGTCTATGGTAAGATCACTTTGGAGCTTTTGGTTGTTCATCCCATTTCTTTGGCGCGTAGAAGGCATGAGAAGACACAAAGCGACAAATTTTCTCGTGAGGAAAGCGGAATCGGACTATAGAGTACGCGGAACGGACCTGGTAATTGAAAAGGGAGTATCTGTTTGGATTCCCATGTCCGGCTTCTACGAGGAGGAGGAGTATTTCCCTGACCCGGAAAAATACGACCCAGATCGGTTTTCCGAGGAGAATAAAGCGAAGCGACCCGCCATGGCTTTCTTGCCTTTTGGAGAAGGACCTCGGCAGTGCATTGGTAAATAACAGTTAACATTAAGAAGTTCTACACAACAATTCCATCAGTTTCTGTATTTTGTTATTTCTAAATTGTAGAGAACCTATCTTGTTTATATTTATCTATCTAAATTTAAAGTGACAGGAAAGGGCGAAATCGAAATTTCAAAACCTTCACAACAGTCGTGTGTAGATTCTATATATTCCCAATATTGGGAGGAAATTTGATAATTTAATAATCAATCGCTGGCATAGTACCACGCTACTTTGATACGAGTTAAGAATACTTTAGCTGATTTGTTAATGAAAAGTGTATCGACAAACCTTTGAGTCTATTTATATGTTGGAGCGTCGTAAATAAAATAAAAAAAACTAACTGCTAAGTGCCATTTTCGTTTCCTACTGTAAGAATTACGTCTTTTGATGGATAATGTGGCCCGGTTAACTAGAAGAGACATGTGCGAACGTTTTTAAATCGTAGGTATGAAAAACGCTGCATAACTGATCTACGTTTGCGCCCATACCCAGTTATCCTCATTTTTCTCATTCTCATTCTCATTTTTCTGGATGGTGCCGCTCTTAGCATGTCGGGCTTTTCTGTGCCTCCCGCCCTTCGCAGTCCTTTTAATATTTTTAACCTGAATTCCGAGACATACTTCCCTTCCGACTTAATTTTTCCTGTTGACTCTAGGGTCTCCTGCTTGCTAGACTGTAGCCTTCCCTTTGCTTTCAAAGCCCGATCTTAACATCAACTTACCGCAAAATTGCTTCGCAAAGTTTCCTGCCAGTCCCCTGTCAATGTCAAGTTCCTAACCTCGTGTCTTCTAGCCCTGTCTGCAAGGTGCAACTGTCTGTAATTGATTGTATAGCTTGTTTACGCTCTTCCTGTGACCCTGACTTGTTTCTTTAGTTTGTTTACATTGAACTTTGCCATCGTTCTCTGAGATAACGTCCTCGAGAACCGGAATAAAATCGGGGGATATTTGAAAGAGTTAAGATAAAAAATATAATCAAATTTTTCTCATTTGCTTGGAAAAAGGGTGTAGGATGGCTAGTCTATTCTTTTCCTTTTGCGTAATATGTGGAATGCGCATGTATTGCTAATGACCTATATTGCTTGCAGGACTGAGATTTGGAATGCTGCAAGACAAGGTCGGCATCGCAGCGATCATTAGGAACTTCAGAGTGACGCTCAATACGAAGACTCTGACTCCTTTGGAACACGATCTTGCTACTTTTGTGCCAACACCTAAGGGAGGGGTGTGGCTTAATTTTGCAAAAGTATGAAACGATTGTCCCTTCTCCAGGAAAAGTTTTCGATTCTGACAAGATAAAAATTTTCAATTTTAATTAGAATACCCTAGATATGAAAACATTTTTGAATACGGCGGTACATATTTAAAAACTCGACATATTTTTAGAACTTAAATAAAAAACTTGAAAAGAGTCATTTCTTTCTAATTTAACTACCCTTCATATTATGCTCCGGAAAAACCTTTTCGTTCCTAATATTTCGGAAACTACTTCTCTTAGAAATAAAAAACTTTATACAAAGTCACCAACGTTTCACATGCCAAATTTTAATTCAAATTTTTCATGATAGTTTTTGGTCACACACATTAAATATCAACAATGCATACCACGAAAGTAGATCTCGTTCTATAAAAACATTAACCCTAAACATATAACAAAGGCTTTCAGTCGCCAAAATCGAGATATATATTTAGACCTTAAAAACCTCATTTTGACATAAAATTCAAAATACGCCAGGAACGGTAAGACTTACAGTGAATCTATCCATCATAAATATTTCTTACGCATTTATTGCAGTAAATATAAAATATACAGGGTGAACCAAAAACACTTTTTTTATTCATTTTCGAATTCTGCGTCAAAATTAACTTATATATACTTATATCTTATTACAGCTATTTCTTATTACCATAGATTCAATTTTCAAAGTGTTAAAAATGCATTAAATATGCCCACCATTAACTTCTTGACAATATGCCCAAAAAAAAAAAAATATGTTGCATGATTGTCTTTCTTCCATCGCTAATTTTTTGTACTCTAACCTACAGTGTTCTTTATTTAGGGTACCATTTAAATAAAACCTATCATCCTCAACTTCTAATAATTAGGAAATATCAGAAAGTCACTGTCATATCAGAAATTACATTTGAGAATATACGAGTGCAAAAAAATATGATGGTATTTTTGCAAAAAAGTGGGTGCAGGTGGTGACATCTAAGAGTTGTCGCAAAACTGATTACACCATCTAATTTTTGGTCCTCGAAAACCCTCAGTTTATTTGACAAATCGAAATATTTTGTAGTATAGTAATAGTTTAGAATTCAAAAATAAAATAAAATACTTTCATATATAAAGAAATATATTTTTAGGATGTGCGGTTTTGATACGGGGTGTTTCACGGTTGATGGTAACTTTACGTTTACGCTTATGGCGAACGGTATATTGCAACGTTGCCGCTTCTTCGAAAAAGTAGCGTCAACATTGAAATTTTATCTGATAATACTTTATTTATTTTTTAATAATATATTTTCATAGCGATATTCCAGAAAATATTTATGTTCTTATAACCTAGCGAAGTATCAAATAGAATTCCTTAATATCGAAATTAGTTCTACATTATACAGGGTTGGTCAAAACTAATGATTTGCCTACCAGATTCAAAAATGGTCAATAGCGCATTTTTTTAAATGGAACTCCCAGTATATTATCTTATAAGCTAAGAGCAAATCAAATTCCCTTTCGCATGATGTATCAGGTACATTTACCCAGAATCGTTTGATTTCTGAAATAAATGCTGTCTCTGAAAACTGGACTACTTTGGTGGTATTTTCGATCGTAGGACTGAACTTTGCATCTGTTGACATTCCCCATGAAACAAAAGAAATTGGATTTAAAAGGAAATTTAATTTAATTTTTATTTTTTTTATTTTTAATTTAATTTAATTAACCTCATGTAAAAATTGAATTCATTTTTCTGGGTGCAACTTTCATTTTACACACCTAATATTTTGTTAGTTTATATAGTTCTTAAAATGTGTTTCGTAAAATGGTTTGCAGAGCTTTCCTAAATTCCGGAAAATTTTTGCTGGTTCATGTGTTGTAAATCACGCTTCATTTCATTAAATTTTCTGCATGTTCTAATAATAATTGACCAAACAAATTCATTAAAACGGCATTAGTCTCCGCATCAAAATTTACATCACAATCAATGATGAGTAAATTTTATTGAACTGTCAAACGGGATATGAATTATTTAACATGAAACACCTGAAAAATGAATTATGCCAAAATAATCCAGTTTTCATAGAAAAATTTCGATTTTCCGAAATAATTTACCGGGTATCACATTTTGGGCACTTTTATGGAGTGCTACTTTTTTGTGACATTGAAGATGCCGTCAACAAAATTCTCATGACCCTCTTTGTTTTTGAGTTAGGGGGTAAAATCCAAAACTACCGATTTTAGGACCACCCTGGTATCTACGTTATATTTTAAGTTCTTATAGGATTTTTCTGTAGAATCCACTGGCGTAACCAACCTAACCAAAACAATATTCAGTAAAAAATTATTAACTTACAAGGAACTCAATACTTCAAAATTTTTAACTTATTATAGTCCATGAAGTACATTAACTAATACGAAATTATATCAAAAGAATATTAACATTTTTATTTTTTTTTAAAATTCTTTGGGCAGTCGATTTTTTTTTTGCAAGACCATGACGGCGTTGCTTTTATGTAACCTTTTGTTTCTATTTTCTGTGGTACTATAATTTCGAAACTTCTTCGGCATTTTCGTTGCCTTGTATAAAATATACCAACATATCATATTTTTCAGAATTTTCAAAAACTGCCATGATAATAGAAAAATAATTAAAAGTGAAATAAACATAGAAAGGACAAATGAATAGGTAATAAAAATATAATTAAAAATTGACAGTCTCGTAACACATTTGCTTTTTTGTTTTTGATAGGCGAGTCATAGCCAACATTATAATAACAATATTTATGACTATAATAAAATATTATTATTTTTTTCATTCTGTTTTTGCGAAATTATGTAATGAATCTCTTGTATAGCAATAACTGCTTAGATGTATGTTGCTACAAATAAAGTAAAAAAAATAAGTTTTTGGTTGTGGTTGTTGATGTTATTCGTTGATTGGAAACGAACGTTAGAAGTTTCTTGAAAAAATGCATATAAATATGATTTATTATTGATATCCTTGTATCCTGTGATGTACATTTTCTACCTAATTGTTTAGCTTTGCATTTGACATTTTTAACGTATGTCAATCATTCAACGTCGAAATTCGAAATGTGCTAATGAAAAATTGAAAATATGGGCGTTGGAAAGAGTGACATTCAAACGCTAGCTACCAAATTGTCGATAGCATCCGTAACATGCCGAATCTGCTACGATAGCGACAAAGAAGAACAACTGATAGCGCCTTGCCACTGCAAAGTATCTATGCCCTGTTTCGAGTATTTTTATTTGGAGTTCCCGAGGTAAGTGGTATGGTACACTTTCTGACACACCCATTAAAAATTAATTTTAAGTCGAGCCGGTAGATTATACAGTGCTTAACTAAAACTGCATCGCATTTTACTCCGTACCGGCTTATATATTGTTTGATGGGGGCGGAGTTAAAGGAGGGGCATGAACATTATCTCAGAGGACTGATTCCTATTGGCGAAAGGTAAAGATCTGAGTCAATGTTAAGATTGTTTGATTGCTTGTCGATTTCCATGAGGATATCAAAAGGGATGTAAAGGCGGAGATAGAAATAATAATAAATATAGTAAACGACTTTTATTTCAGTAATAGTATAACGAATTTTTAAAGCATGGTCATAACAAATGCATGAGAAAAACAAAAAAAAACGGAAAAAATCTCTACAGCAAATTCTGCAGATGCAGTAATAATAATATTACAGTTTAAATTTACCAGGTTATTAGGTGTTCTGTGATGAGACATTAGTAAAATTTTTTAAACACTATTCGTTCCCGAATTGGGGACCTCGGAGTTCTTATTAAAGAAGTCCGGAAATGTAGTCTGATATAGATTAATTGTGCGGTAAATTGGATAGTTTATTTTGCATTGTTTCACAGTGTCTTATCATATGGGCTACTATTGTGGGGGAACGCGATGGAGCCTTTAGATTGCAGAAGTCTGCGACTCGGGTTCTGGGGGGTGTTCTGCCGTTACCATGTATGTTTGTTCTCCAATCTTTAGTTGGAATCCACTCAAATTTGTCTGCCTTTCCGACTCATGCTGACCATCATAGCTACATGACTCGAACAGCTGACAATATCATAACATTAAGATCGAGGTTCTGTACTACACAAAAAATAAACTTAATCTAGATTTGTGTAATGTTTTTGCAAAAACTCTTTTTCAGTCCAAAAATATTGATGTTAAACGACTTTTCATTAAAAAATTTAAACAATATCAAAAAGTTTTTTGAAGAACATTGTTTTTATTTTTTTTGTTACACATCCGGTCCAGTAGATCTAGTTTATTTTATAAATTAATTATTCTTAGAGTGTACCTGTGTATAATGGGTGTTTTTTTTCGATGTATAGAACTTTAAGTTGGCATTAGAGTTCAAGATGGCGACCGATTTAAGAGCTGTCAAGTGATTTATTCTCAGTTTGGTTTGGCAATTCATCATGAATAGACTCACGCCTGAACAACGCTTGCAAATACTGCAATTTTATTTCGAAAATAATGGTTCTGTGCGGAATACGTATCGCGCACTACGTCCATTTTATCGTCGACAAAATCGTCCATCAGAGCAGTTAATTCGATTAACCATGGAACGTTTTCGCACCACGTTTACTCTTATTGATAACTCGCATCCCCAGAAACGCCGTACGGTGCGTACAGAAGAAGCTATTGCTGCTGTAGAGCGTGGCATTGAGGAAGACCCGAATGAGTCCATCCGCCATCGAGGACAGGATTTGGATCTGTGTCCATCCACTTAAGGATCTTGGTTTACGTGCTTACAAAATCCAACTCGTGCAAGAATTGAAGCCAAACGATCATCAAGTAAGGCGTAGATTCGTCGAATGGGCCCAAAACGAGATTGCCGTTGTTCCCGATTTTCATAAGCGAATTTTATTTAGCGATGAAGCGCACTTCTGGTTGAATAGCTACGTCAACAAACAAAACTGCCGCATTTGGAGCGACGCTAATTCTCAAGTGTATGTCGAAACACGGTTACATCCAGAAAAACTGACTTTTTGGTGCGCTTTATGGGCTGGTGGAATCATTGGTCCGTACTTCTGGCCAGAACGTTACAGTCAATGGTGATCGGTGTACAGCTAGGATTACTAACTCTTTCATGGAGGATGTGGTTTCAACAAGACGGCGCAACATGTCACACAGCTCGTGCCACAATCAATTTATTGAAAGACATGTTTGGTGACCGCCTAATTTCACGTTTTGGACCTGTGAATTGGCCTCGAAGATCTTGTGATTTAACATCGCTAGACTACTTTCTGTGGGTCTATGCGGATAAGCCACAAACGCTTGACCATTTGAAAGACAACATTCGCCGTGTTATTGCCGATATACGACCACATATGTTGGAAAATAGTATATTATTTAACGAGCGTATTATGAAGGCCATAATAAACGAGGATGATTTATAAAACGAGCCGCTTGCGGCGAGTGTTATAATCATCTGAGTTTATTATGGTCCATAATACTCGAGTCAAATACTATACTTTATCTACAACCATCCACTTATATAGGGTACCTCACCGGAATTGAAATTTGTCATTTTATTGTGAAAAAAAACTATACATGGGAGAAACCTGAAAATTCGGTAGGAAGCTAATGCTGATGGCAGAGCAATTCAGCTAGAATATTCTCAAGATGGTGGCACTTCCGGTTAGGCCGGAAGTGGATGTTAACTTGCTTTATATGAAATGGAACATAATATCATACATTTTTAGATTCTACCATTCACTCAATATCAACACTGGTTACTGTTTATGTATGCTGTTTATGTTATATGTTTATGTGTTATGAGTTGTGATGTAATAAGGAATAAATTCAATGAAAGTCCTGGATTGAACATTTAATAAGTTTAATAATATTTAATTAACATTTACACTTCAGCACACAATTATTTTTAAATTGACGCTTAATAGGATCATTATGTATTACTCTGTCTATTTCATAAAATTGATTGTTATATTAGGGCAGTTATTGAAATTCATCGTAGTTGGTGTAGTACCAATACTAATGTCCGTGGTGTCTTTACTAATCGAAAAAGTGTTATGAGAAGATTCGCTCGTAATAGTAGACATACCTGGATATTGTGAGGGGGTAGAAACAAAAGTACTGTTATTAATATTACAATTAGGGTTGATTTGACTTAATATTTTAGTAGCTGCATCGGTCTTGTTCTTCTGCGAGTCTGCAATATAGCCTTCAGCTACAGAAGCCGACTTCCAGCCTCCGTGGCGCTTCAGAGCTGTCATACTTGCCCCTGCGTCGACATACAATGTGGCTGAAGATCGTCGTAGACAGTGCCCGGTATATCTTTCTGGGTTTTTGATTTGTAAGAAACTTGCAATTTCTCTGCCCATTTTGGCAAACTTGTTAATGCCGATAACTTGTTTTGTGCATTTTCCATTTTGAAAATTCATAAAAAAAGAATCTGATGCATTTGGCAGTCTCAGATTTGCATATTTTTTAACAATATCATGGAACTTCTCAGTAATAGTAAAATTCCTAGGGATCTTGGTCTTCGTAACGGGAACTATTACTCTAGTGCAACCTTCATAAAATGTAACGTGTTGTATTTTCATTGCATGTAGTTCATTTGAGCGGCATGCACCCATCACTCCCATAATTAATGCAATCTAAAAAATTAACACCTCTTGGTAAATACCGTAGGTATGTAACGTCTTATCATTCCTTACCTTTGTAGCCAAATATTTTGTATCAGGAGCTTCATAAATAAATTTATTTATTTCCTGTCCGGTAAATGCCTTAGATTTTTTGGGTTGATAGCCTTCTGATTGTCTTTTTAATAAAGCATGTAGCTTCGCGTAGTGGTCGATCTTGACATTGTGTTTAATATAAAGTGTGCTTTTCAGCATGGAATAAAACGTCCACAAGGAGGACGACTTATACTTTTTAGCCAATTCTTTGAAATACACTAATAATGTATCTTCAGAGAAGGAGGTGGCCTTGTTTCTTGATCGCCAATCCATGAAATTGTTGTAGGCAATTTCATAATTGTTTCTTGATTTCTTGGGAAGTAAATCCAGAGACGCAGCTTCCGCTGCCGCTCGAATTTCCGGGGGTGTTAGTACTTCGTTTTCAGAATCCATTTTTATTAAATCTTATGTTTTAATTGCAAGGCGAAATTTTAAAGCTTCTCTATATGAATATTATTTACTTTACAATTATTATTTCATGAAAGAAAATGTTTGTATTCACGATGAGCGTCGCGTCGGGTAAGCTGTCGCTATGGATACCCGCTGCGCGCTGTCAGATTTAGCCTGCACGGCCTACTAATTCTTTTTAATTATTGTCATATTGGTTTGTATTTTTTGAACTGTTTTTGAATAATAGAATTGAATTGGTAACGTGTGTATGACTTTAATATGGGTAACTTTATAGTAAATTTTCATAAAAATAATAAATGAAATGTGTGAATTCTGCGCCGATTAATTGAAGCCCGGATTATTAAGAATTCCAGAATATTTTATTACACTTGTTGTTTTATGATATAATTACACTTGTTTTTTTATGATATAATTACACTTGTTGTATTATGCGTAGCATAATACTCTCACTGTCAGAAGTATTATGCGTCTATTATTAAATGGTTGTAGATAAAGTATATTAAATAATATTTAAAATGTAATGCCCCAAGATTATCTTTCGGATAAATAAAATTCATGTTGATCGAATGATCTATCGTTGTTTTATTGCAACTTAAAGTTCTATACATCTAAAAAAAAACACCCCTTGCAAAGTTTTATTTTCTGGTTACACTGGTTTAACTGTTCATATATAATATATTTATTTATCTTGTTTGTACTCTTCCCGACTTCAAAAATACGTTTTTGTATTTATAAGTGGCCAATAAACGATTATTTATTTATTTATTTATTAATTATTACTACTATTATAAGGGGAGTTTTAGTTCTATCGAACCGCTGTTAAGATTCTTTGGTTAGTTTACAGATTTCGCTAACCGATATGTTTTTAATATTCTAGGAAAAATACGAAAGTATCTATTAAGTGGTGAAACAAGTTATCTCTAAAACATGTTTGTGTGTCGGAAAAGTGTATCACAAACGAATTGTTGTGAGCCATGGATTGTTCGCAGGGCACTATGGCATTCGTCCATCGTTCGTGTCTCGAAACTTGGTTAAGCGAATCGGGCACTTCGACGTGCGAACTCTGCCATCAGATATATACGACGGAGAGAACTATCAAATACACTTCGGGCTGTTCGATTTGGCACTGGCTGAGGAGCTCCTCGGGGTACCAAGGGCACGGCGTCAGGGGTGATATCGCGACTTGCAGCGTGATCACTCCGTTAGCGATTGTGATAACTTACGTTTGCCTCTATTCGTCCGAATATTACTCCCAACAAAAGTTTTCTACAGTTCCTGCAGCTAGATGGACGTCGATGTCCCTCCTACTCATGATCGGTATAGTGCTGGTGGGGTACTACTTGTGGGCTTATTCGGTAATCAGACTTCACGCGCGTACTTGGTATAACTGGTGGCAAAGAGCGTGCGTAGTGCGCTACATTCCATCGAGCCTGATCTCGATCAGGCAAAGAGGAGACGAGGAACCGGCCGCTGTACCAAACAACACTCCGAATTTCCGAAACATTGAAGTCGGGCAAAGCGAATCCCTGATAGATATCGAGCTGCAGGTGGAAGACTTTGGGAAAGGTGCGGGGTCCAGTAGGTCCGACGAGAAGAGCGTCGTTGTGGATATTCATGATCTGGGTTGTAGTAATAAAGAATTTCATGTTAAATAATTTATCGAGCCAAATTGGAAAGCTGTACAGGTTTCTATGGTTTACAAAATGGGTTAAGAATTAATGGTAAAAATACCATAAAATACCAAGATATAAGTTTAGTTCTTAAAGTCTATACTTATGAGGATACAGGGTTATAAATGCAATTTTATTTTTACGTCAAAATTTTAAAAATATAGGCACAAAATGTCGCATGTGGGGGTTTTCGTGGATGAGAAATAAGATGGAGTAATCAGATTTGTATATGGCGCTACCCACACACACACCATCATATCTCTTTGTATATTCTCAAATTTAATTTCTGATAAGAGAGGGTCTATAAAATACCCAATTACACACCGATGCGGAAAGCGTCCTTTTACCACGGGTTTCGGCGCAATCGGATGTTTCCGGAGATATTTACTACCTCTTGAATTCTGACGTTTGTCAATTCTGACAAACGTCGACGTGTTGTTTTTCAAAAATGTACCCAAAAACTTATACACAGAAAAATGTTATGCAATATACCAGACAATTTAAATACATGATTTTTTTTCTTTTTATATTAATATCTTGCTAAGACCAATGTAAAAAGTTAATCCTCTCGAAAGCTCTATCATTGGTTGATTTTTCTTCCAATTACAGTCTTTTCCTTTAAATAATCTACTAATATTGGATTGTCTTCAGGGGTGGGTAACATAGGGGAGGCGTGGGAAAAATTGGCCCCAAATTATTTTTCATCAACAATGAACCTCCTTTAAAATGCATAGTTCATAATTTTTTTTAGAATAATTAGCTTTACAGTTGATAGTTTGATTTATCTTTCGTTAATAAAAGTATTTATAAGAACAATCCAAGTAAAAACTATTTCAGCAATGCACAAAAATTGAAAGCTGTCGAATAATTGACATTTAATTTTTATTTGCCGAGCAACACAAACAAATCAAAAGCGTCATTAACTTACTAAAGATTATCTGCACCTCGATTGTAAACACTAAAATAAAAAAAATAATTTCTAATTAAAGTTTCAAAAGCATGTTTCTAGAAGAAGTTGAAATTACGAAAATTCGACAAACAAAAAATTGGGGCAAATTTTTCCCGCGCCTCCCCTGCGTTACCCACCCATGAAGACAATCCAATACTAAGTTTTAGTTCATTACATAAAGCCTAAAAAGTTTATATTTACAAAAAATCGCCTCCACCTCTTCAAATTTAACATCCTGTATGTTAAAAACTATGACGTTTTGGATCCTAGTTTATATGAACTTTTATCTTTATTTTCGCCCACAGAATACGTGGTTAAAATATTGACGTCTAATTTCGGAACACTCTGTAAATGACAAATAAAAGAATCATTGCAAAATATGGCAAAATTTTATGTTTTTAACTTGCTTGCGTGAATAGCTTGATAAGACCTGGCAATATACTAAAGGTTTACAAACATTTTATGAAAAGCAAAAAAAAAAGGCAAACATGATATCATAATTAAAAAAAAAACAATCAAAATTAGCATTAATTATAAGGTTGTTCGGAAAGTCATTTCGTTTTTTCCCGTCAGAGGACTTAATTACGTTTTTTCGAAACCAACTTCACACTTAAGCCGCATAACCATTATATGTCTTGAGAGCTGATATTGCAAGGCTTGTGTGTGAAAAAGTTCTATTAATTCTACGCAGTAGTTTTTGGTTGGTGCCCTTTTAAATATGGAGAGCAATAAGCAGCATTTTCGTCATATTTTACTTTTTTACTTCAGAAAAGGTAAAAATGCTGTCCAAGCGACAAAGAAATTGACGGATGTGTATGGAGAAGGCGTGTTAACAGTACGCCAGTGCCAGAACTGGTTTGCAAAATTTCGATCCGGTAATTTTGATGTCGAAGATGCACCACGGTCTGGAAGGCCGGTCGAAGCTGACAAAGATGCGATAAAGGCATTATCGCAAATCGGCGAATAACCACACGAGAGATCGGTGAGAGATTAAATTTGTCGAATTCGACTGTTTATGGCCATTTGAAAGGCATGGGCTTAACCTCGAAGCTCGATGTGTGGGTGCCCCATGTCCTTACGGAGCGAAATTTGTGTCGTCGCGTTGACGTGTGTGATTCGCTCCTCAAACGTCAAGAAAATGATCCATTTTTGAAGCGGATTATTACTGGGGACGAAAAATGGGTTGTATACAACAATGTTAAACGCAAGAGGTCATGGAGCGGAAAAGATGAACCGGCTCAAAGCGTGTCAAAAGCCAACATTCACCAAAAAAAGGTGATGCTCTCCGTTTGGTGGGATGTCAAAGGAATAGTTTTTTTTGAGCTTTTGCCGGACAATACAACGATTAATTCAGAAGTCTATTGTCATCAACTGGACAAATTGAATGATTCACTTAAAGAGAAGAGGCCCGAATTAATCAACAGGAAGGGTGTAGTGTTCCACCAGGATAATGCGAGACCTCACACAAGTTTGGTCACTCGCCAAAAACTTTTACAGCTTGAATGGGACGTACCGCAATACCCACCATATTCTCCAGATCTGGCGCCTTCCGACTACTATTTGTTCCGGTCCCTGCAAAATTTTGTGGATGGCAAAACCTTTACCTCAAATGAAGATGTCAAAAACCACCTGAACCAGTTTTTTGCCAGCAAGGACCAAAACTTTTATGAGAGGGGAATTATGTTACTGCCAGAAAGATGGCAAAAGGTGTTGGACCAGAATAGCCAATATATAATTTAATAAAATATTTATTCATTATACGAAAACTGTCTTTCACGTTCCCCAAAAAAAACGAAATGACTTTCCGAACAACCCAATAACACTAACAAAGCGATACACAATCTGTCAGAAAAACAAACGATTCTTGACGCTTGCTTGGTGTCATGGCAAACTTAACCATTTTTTGGTATTTTGATATAAACGCCTAGGGTTATATAGGCAGAATTCGCGGTACCGGCTGACCTATAAATTGGCCCAGTATCGTGGATGAAATAAGGACGAAACAACGAAACTGGTGCTTTCAGAGAATAACAACAAAACAACCTAAGATGAAAGAGGAAGACCATGGAGAAATTGGAGAGAGGAAATCAATAAGGAGATTAGAGACAGAGGCTTTGGAATGGCGAGAGGGTGTCAAACGTCGGAGAGCGTTTTGGTTATGTTTAGCACTATGATTTTTAATTTATATATAAAAAGTTTTTAATAAACTCTGTCGGTGGGTGTCAAACTATAAATGCTCAAGGATTATAATAAATACCGGTTAAAATAAAACACAGCGTACACAAACGAAACTTTATGGCATGACTATCTCTATAATCAAATGATATTCTTTTGAATTAATTTTTGATTTTGCGGCACTTTTGTTTTTGATTTGTTTTCAGATTGGCCCACTAACATTTTAACATTGAAATCCTTCGGGATCAAAATTGCAGTCGTTTTCTTTTAACCCGGCGACGGAAACGTCGTCGAATTCCCAATCGCTGCACGCACCCTCTGCGCAATTGATGTAAACGGGAACTGCGGTATCGTTCACAGTTCCGACGACATTCAAAAAGTGCAAGTTGGTGATCGGGATATTTCCTTTGGGGGTAGGATCGTTCGGCGTATTGGCCGGCAGGTTTCTGTAGTTCTGTTGAATATTGATTCCGTACTTTGTCAAGCCTGTCAAAAGAACAGTATGTAAGCGATGAACTAGATGAACCTGTTCACACGTCATCATTGCGCACCCAGATCAAGACTCTTGCGCTCCTACGTGTTCTCCGATTTGTTTTACGCAGTTGAAGCATGGACGCTTACAGAAACTACCACGAAGAAACTGAAAGGGTTCGAGTTGTGCTTGTATCGTAGAATATAATAATTAAGAACTCTTGACATGTGGTGAGTGATGTTTTGCATGTAAGGCAGGGCAACAGTGGCAAGTGCGGGATTGCTTTCGGACTCATTTTCACATTTGGAAGGTTGTGGTGAAGTGTATTTTGGGATGGAACGCTTAACGTCTCTAATTTTGAAATTTTTACAGAGGAGGGCAAATACACTTCACTACAATCTTCCAATGACAGTGAGTCCAGAAGCAACTCCACACCTACCACTGGTCTTAACCAGATGTACCACTTGTCCAAAAATCTGTCAAAATTCCGTTTGAGATAGTTGGCATTCCATGGATAGGCAGCAAATAATACATTGGAGAGGCTGGATCAAAAATATCAATTAGACAAAAAGAACATGAAAGTGCCTTAAGACTATAACAAATAAACTCAAAAATAGTTGCTGAACACAAAACCCGGGCATCTAATTTTATTCAATGAAACTAAAATTCTAAAATCTAGAAGCAACAAAATAATCTTAATTGCGACTCTAGTCTTTACTTTACACGAAAATAAGAATTCGTTATCCGAGACAAAGTCCATGCAGGTACCGAGTAGAATGTGAGCCAGTTTTAGTTAGGAACTTCGATTAATCAACAACCTTCGCAAAAGAAATCTAGAGGATTTGTAAATAGTATTACAGTAGTCTGTGGAAGTTTGCTTGAAAAATTTACATAGCAATTATCTAAGTTCTTGGAAGAATAGTCATAGAAAAGGAAGTGGTTAACACTGTGGCAGCTCGAATGCTCTAATATTTGGGACAAAAACATCAAAATCGAAAATGTATATTGCAATCTATCTTGGTTGAAAAATCTCAGAACCTCGCTTGGTGTTGTATGAGTAGCGGGAAAAAGAACAGATTCTGAATAATTTTTTGTGATAGAACTATAGTAGGAAGAAATTGCAGAAACTCCAATTTTAATAAAATCTCACAGCATTATCCTTCCACGTTTAAAATACACAATTGATTCTAATACAGGCTCCTACCAAAAAGTAGGCTCAATAGACGTCAAGTTCCATTTGAACGCTTTGTTTTCAAAGTAGACTTGAAAATTATTAATTTTGGGGGCAAAAAGCTTTGTGCTGTTTCCTGCCATTAATCTCTAATGGTGAAATGGTGAAAAATCGCAATACCCAGTCGGATAAGCAAAAATATTTCATAGGACTCTCATACATAAACCTTCGTCGGAAAAGTGTGTTGAAAAGTTTGTTTGAATGGCCTGTGTGAAAAATAAAATTACCTGTGAACTGTATATCTTCGTAAGTGACGTTGTTGATCAGTCCTTCACCACCATCGGCGTGGGTTTTAATGTGAATGGCGTTTTCACCCAACTCGAGGACGCTGTTTCTAATCACGACGTTGGTGAGGGTATTCAGTTTAATGGAGTCGTTGCTAAAGCCCACCGATAAGCTGAGGCCGTGCCCTCCGTGGCAAAAAAAGTTGTCCACTAAATAATTCGAGCCTGAAAAAAACATAAATAAAATAAAAAATATATAAATAAAAAAGGAGGAGCTTATAAACTTTACTAACAAGAAGATCTTATATGGGACAGAACAGAGAAGTAGTTTGGAAAAAATGATTCCTGGCCAACGGACTTCTAGATTTTAATAAAGAAATCTTTGAAAACCAGAATCAATATTGACTTTATCATTTCTTTTTGATATTAAGGCGAGGTTGTCATCTTGTACATTTTTGCATAACCCGTTGTGTTTCTTCTTTCTAAAATGGACAACCCGCAGTCATCTAATGATTTCTATTCTGCCAATATTACCTGTTTTTCAATAGCATGAGGTGCTTCCCAAGCAATGGAAGGGCACATATACAAGCCTTTAACACAATAAAAAAAAAGCTATATACAACACACAAGGAGTTAGGAGTAGAAAAAAAGTTCATTAGAATGATTAGAATGATCAAGCTAACAACGGAGGAGACGAATTAGTGGCGGGAGGCAAACAAGGATTAAGAGGAGTCCTCCTACGTATCGAACACAGTTCAGTTTAAAATAACAACAGCAAGAAGGAAAATATGCATTCTTGAGGAAAGGGCATCATTTACATAGTTGGGTGCAAAATAAGGAACCCTTAGATGAGAAACCATTTTTAATGAGTGTCAAAAGTTAATTAGTGGGAGGATGCACAGATGGTTGGCTTGCGTAATGGTTTTATCGGAATTTCAAATGAAAACGCAAAATGTACAAAAAATGGTTCTATAGTATTTCAAAAGCAATCAAAAGAACTTGCGTTCTAAATCGATCCCACTCCAAAATATGGTACTAAAAACCAATCGATTTTATTTGATTTCGAGAGCTTAATCTTCTTCAGTTCAAGGCGTTTTTGGATGAAATATCAGTCGAGCATGACAACGTAACTATTATAAATTCAGATGGTTAAGTAAAGGGAAAGGGTTTGACGAGGTTAGAAATGAGATTTTATGAAAATTTCTGGTCGATCTTACAGGCTTTTTGAATGATTTAAATTGGACTCTTCAAAAATAACGACAGTTAGAAGATTATTTGTGCAACCAATAGAAAGAGTTTTAGAGCAAAACATACGTTGTTTGGTAACATTACTATTTCACCATACTCTCTACGTATGAAAATATTGCTTATGCTCAACCCGGCATACCCTGACGATTAAAAAAAAAACAAGTATTTTTCAAAACTGGTTGAGTCATTTACCATCGTAAATAAAAATCTCGAAAACATTGTGACGAAATCAAATAATCATTCGGGCCGCAATCAAGTCAGACACTTGAAAATTTTTTATTGTCGACTATCGATGTTGGCTATATTATCTGATACCAATCAGGAATTTCTAGAATTTTTTTTTGTAACGAATATTTTCATTCTGCCATATATTTGTTTGATAGTATTGAGATACCTCTTCTGGATTCCTCTCCCATATTGGTGACAGGTAGAGACCTCAGGCGTTGGTAGAAGAATTGATTACGTGCAAGAATTCTAGTTTTATCGAACAAGATTTGATTTATGGTTTCATGAGCAGATGTAAGCTGTTCTAATTTTGGGTTCAGTGACTCGGTAGGTTTGCTGTAAACCGAATAACCCAATGTTAGGTCTGATTTTCTGTAAATAAGAATATCTAACAATGGGAGATTAACACTAGTTTCTAATTCAATAGTGAAACTTAGTGTCTACATAGATTAAATTGTTGACCATGAGGCTAAATTACAAAAGCACAACAACAACGTAATTTTGATGTTAGGTGGAAGAAACACCGTTACAAGAAAAATATATTATTATATCTGAAATAATGTTGAGAGTTTCAGTTACTTAATCAGAATATCGTTTGGATCTAACGTAATGGATTTTAATTGTGAAGTGAAAGGAATTAAGTATCAAACTGCCAGTTTTCCCTGTAAAGGTTTTTAATGGAGAAGCTAGATGTTTTTTTGATAGAGAATATATCGGAGAACCAAAGGTGTTGAGGTCAAAGGGGTAATCTTAGTTTGTCAATGTTAGGAAGTCCAAAAAGTCGAAGAATTTTAGAATCGGGAGGGGTGACTTTTTTTCACTTTTTCACGGATTCTAGCAGAGAGTTGGCGATAGGATCTGCATATAAAAAGATCTGGATCTAGGCTAAAAGAACATGAAAGACCGTTAAGACAGCGACAAATAAACTCATCAGCAGTTGAAGCTAGATGTTTTGCTAGAGAATATGTTGGAGAACCAGTGGTGTTGATGATTGGCCAAAGGGGTAATGTCAATGTTAGGAAGTCCACAAAGTCTAAGCATTTTAGAATCACGAGGGGTGACTTTTTTTCACTTTTTCGCGGATTTCAACAGAGTGCCTTAATAACAAGTTTAAAGTTGTGTTCCATAGATAGATAGATAGAGATCTTTTTTAAGTAGGCGAGAGAATCCGCATGTGCAAAGATCTTGATTTTTTCCTGATTAAATACATATAGAATTAGATCGAGAAATATCAACGAGGCTAAAAGAACATGAAAGACTGTTAAGACAACGACAAATAAACTCATCAGCAGTTCTGTAACACAATCATGCAAATTGACGTAAAATCTAATTCGATAAAACTTGCATGTTATCAATTCTTTTACCAAAGAAAAATGCGAAAATCCATAGAAATCTCAATACAACCAAACAAACTTAAACGCGATTCGCAACAACCGACTCAGAAGATTTATAAATAGTGGTAAGAAAAATTCGGTTCCTGACATGTTGAAAATTATTTTGTATGCAAATTATTTAAAAAATAGATTGACCTAACGACCATCGTGTCGTGTCATATTTGGCCCAGCTTGTAGAAGACTGCGGTTGCCATTTTAAGGAAGAAAATTTTTACTTGTTCAGGAATACTTAATTAAAATAAATAGCTTTATAGCTTAATCTATTAATAACAAAAAAATGACAAAATTGTATCCCCAATTCAATTTGGTAGCAAGTAGCTAAGAAAATCAGACATCTGACTCAGCCAGATACTGTAATAACTTCAAAGTTAGAGTTAAATTAACGGACAAGTTTAATATGCAATTGCTTTTCGGCGTCTTCATTACGGACTACCCTTTATATTCTTTTTTATCAGTTAAAAGATTACGAAAAGCATTTCAAAAGCACTTTTTCTAAAATGTAAACGAATTTAAATAAATCATATTTTGATGTTATGTCAAACAATTTCCGCCATCATTTGCATTTTCGTTAAGTTGTCAAAAAAAAAACTGAAAACTAAGAAAAACCAAAAGGTCTTACCGCAGCGGATCGCAACGCAATCGTCTTGACTGCGTACCGTGGAATCCTGTAATACAATGTTGGTGGAGTTCCATAAATCAAATCCGTCTGTGTTGTGGCCGAATTTGTTTGGGGGTGCCACGCTCTAAAAAAGAAAAATCGAATAAAACGAATAAAATAACAAAAACGTATTTCGTTGTATTTGCAGAGGGTTAAAATTACCTGTTTTCCAAAAGATAAAGTCAGGTTAAAAATTTTACTAAAATTTCAGTTTCCCTATTGTCCAAGTTGCGTTTTTTTTTAGGAATTATTTCTTGTAATCTAACCCGAACCATGTTTTTGTGAAATTTTCTAATCTTTAGATATAGAACAATGAAGTAAGTGTTACAAGATTGAAAAACCTTCAGATTTAATCAACAATTTATAATCTAGTCATTCAATTGTTGAATAATAAGAGTTTTACTTCAATAATTGTTATTGGACATTCGAAAACAAGTAAGAAAAAAATTGCAGCGGAATTAAATACGGATGCATCGACTCTATGGAGGATCTTAAAAGAACAACAGTTATATTCTTACCGCTTTTTTACCAAGGGCTTTCGATCTGAGGATGATTTTTCCCAATGGTTTCGCCATCTGAATACCCATTATTCTTTTTGTTGTTCAAAAATAATAAAAATAAAATAATATATAAAAATAATCCGCATTGGATAACAGAATGTAGACGTCAATATCAGCTTGCCGTTACATATTTTCTACCGGAATTAACAGCCTAAATGTGCAAAGGTTTTAAATGTACGTAGCTGGATAGAAAGTGGTGGGCTATATCACTGGCCGCCTCTATCACCAGAAATAAATCTTTAGGATTATTTTAAATGCGGATATATGAAATAAATAATCTGGACTACCCTGATACAGGATACCGATGACCGAAGAAAGCTTGTGTCTTGTGATGTCGTAAGAAATAATCCAGGCATATTCCACCGTTTTAGGGACTCAATGATAAGATACAATGCATGTATTTTTCCTTTCTAAGTAGTGGGCAAAATCTAGGGTGCTTCCGAATTCATTACAAAGATTTTAAGGGCCTATACATCGGCCAAGTTTTTCCAATAAAAAAATTCATTCATATACAGGATGTTCTAATTAAAATCGGAAAACTATAACTTGCCCATTGGTTTGCAATCTATTCTATTCCTGCTTATATACTAATTGAGGGGCGGAGGTAACGGAGGGAGGACGTGAACTTTGTCTCTAAGGACAGATTGATATTTTTGTTTCGTTGTTCAGATATTTCTATGGGTTCTCATATTTTTCCTTGGTAGAAATATTGATCACATACAGGAATTATAATTTGGCCGAATATGCAAACCGATTTTTTTGATCAGTTCTTGAAAAAGGTTCCCAGTGCGTCCACGCCCCACGTATCATCATAAAAGAGAAAATCATTTCAAATATCGTCCTAAACAAAGTGCCTCCCAAGCAGCTAATAAAATCAGAACTTCCCAAATGTAATATTCCAAAGGCTGAACTCAGATCTGTAAGATCTAATCCCGACATGGTAATTCTAAAAGCAAACAAAGGAAATGCAACGGTAGTTATAAACACAACTGACTATCAGGAAAAACTCCAGATATTCTTACAGACTCGTCCTGTCGACAGAATTTGTAATTAAAGCTATTTGAATCGTTGAAAAAGTCTTTGTGGAATTCCCAAGATTTGTAAACCAACATTACCCCTTCGACCTGTCAACAATACATTTACGGATGCTTTTGAGAAGAATGCGCTCGATACATCCTATATAAATCCAAAACAATGGAAACACTGCGTTGATGATACTTTTATTATTTTGTCCGATGGTCAAAAATATTCTTTTTCTTATCAAAAGAAAATCAGACCTAACATTGTGACATTAATTTCCAGAAAAGTAACTAAAGCTAAAACTAATTTCAACTGATAACTGACGCGGGAGGAATACAAAAGATTTATAAATAGTATTATAAATGCGTAATTTCAGAATGGCACAGCATTTAGCGATTGCTATTGTTCGGCTGCGGTTGGGCGTTGCCGTTGCTAAGGCAACCAGTAAATGTCTTCGTCTTCCAGCACTGACGTGTTTCTATTTTGTGTTGTCATTTGTTAGTGTTTATTGTATAGGGCTGTGTTGGTTGATTTTCAATATTTTGTACACACATGTTTATATAAAAAAAAACATTTGTTTTTGGTTGATAAATGTGGCCTTTAAATTTTGTATTCTGGCTTTCTTTTCAATTTTAGAAATTAACATTTTAGTCACGCTTTAAGAACATAGTAGAGTTGGAGTTAGTGGTAAGTCTAAGAAATTGAGTCTTTAGTAAAAATTAATAAAATAATATTAAAAAAAATTACCTCATCACCAGCGGAATCGTCGATCAACCAATTTGTGAATGTGACTCGATCAGAATCGCTCAAAACCAAAGTGTGTCTGGGAGTGTTCAACACGAAAAAGGTGTCGAACAGTGAGACACCGTCGGCCATGATGTTGAAAAATAGCGGCTTTGTGCTTCCCCATTCCCCTTGACCGTCCCAGTACGACTGACCTTGGCCATCCCAAACATGTCCTGAAAATAGCAAATAATGGAAACGGTACAAAACTGAATTAAAGAATATCTAATGTTGTATTAGTGTGGATTTGGTATCAGTTCTCTGTTCTCGATAAAGGACTTTCGGCAATTGTTTGAAGCTGGATAACATTGGAACGATTGACACTAGGGGTTTCAAATCTAAGTGCCGGAAATTTCGAGTTATCGAGTTGAAATTCAGCAGGAATATGGACGGGATCGGAAGTTCCGAAGTATTTTAAAAAAGAAAATGACTTTGTTTTTTCGGGACAGAAAAAAAAACGATTTTCTCGAAAAATTTCGAGTTATCGAGTTGAAATTCAGCAGGAATATGGACGGGATCGGAAGTTCCGAAGTATTTTAAAAAAGAAAATGACTTTGTTTTTTCGGGACAGAAAAAAAAACTATTTTCTCGAAAATTGTATGTAATGTCGAAAAAAATCTTGAACCAGAAGATAGAGTATAGTCAAAGTATACAGGCTGTCTCAGTTATAGTAAAAAAGTGAAAATTTCGATTTTTCGGATTAAACCATTCGCAGTAGCTGGAAAACCGTGGCAAACAATTTTTGCATTTAAAATGTTCGCTCATCATACAGAATGCGCGATATACGCGCTAGAAAACGATAAAATATTATTTCGTAACTCAACTATTTACGCTTTTCATCAATTATTTGGTGTGTTCGCAAAATATTGATTTGTTTGTGATAGTCACGTTTTGAATAATACAGGGTGAATGAAATATTTCGTGAAAGTACCGTTAGGCTCTTCCGGACCTTAACCGAAGAATAAAACAATTATATTTAAAAAAAATGAAGTAGAGCAATCAGGAGAACAATACAACCGAGAAAACTAGCCTCTATCCTCTCAATAGTTTCGTGAAATCAACTTGTTTACCTGGTTCGCCTCTTATGGTGAAGTTGGTGCCGTTGATTTGGACCAATGGGCCGTCCCATTCGAAGTATTCGAAGGTGATGTTACCCTTTACCACAATGGTGGTACCGGGACTGAGACGCAGATTCAAAGTTTGTCCTCCAGGTACAAGCAAATCTTCAATAACGATGTCTTTGCAGTTCTCGGTTGCCGATTGTACCTGCGAAAAATCGGTGATGGTGCAATCCTCGGCACCGAGAGCAGCTTGGTAACTTAGCTCCACTAATGCCGCCAATACCAGAACTGCTGCGAACCGTTTCATTTTCGCTGAGAACATTTAAAAATCTACGTGAAATACTTGTAGAACCGGCTTATATTTCTTCGTTTATCATCACGTACGATAAGTGGCTCGGTGAAGTGTCCCAAAACGTTATCATTTAAGTGGCAGTTGACTATCCATAATCCTGTACTACTACTTACCAATCTTCCAGATTCCTTCTGCGTCAGATGAATCGAATTTTCTGAGGTTTCGAAAGTCATCCAGTTGGCTTCTTCAGACTATAACTGCCTTCTACATTGTACCTGTTTATATACTGATTCCCAAATTGGTGATAGGCTAAACGTCGCCGTACAGTTTGCTTGTTTCGAGGTTGGATTCTCGGATATTTTTTTACTAGTTTGATTACATGAAAGTTTGGGAGAACAAGACTTGATATTGATATGTTTACGTTCGACAACTGCTCGTGAGTTTATCTGTCGTGTGCATTGTTCCTAATGTATGAATGCTGTAAACTTCTGGTGTGTCAAACGGAATTTTGTCTTCTTTGATTTTCACATTACATGTGCTGAGAATTTTTGATATGTGGTCGGTGGTGTTTTAAATGTAAAGAAGCATCACTTTCTGACTCATTTACTTAGGAAGGTTGTGTTGAAGTGAAGTTTTAATTATAGATTCTGATTCAAGTTGAGATAGTTTTAAGGCTCTGCTCGTAGTCATCGATGATTTCTGGACGTGGTTTTCTGTAAACAGAATGACCCAATCTGAGGTCTGATTTTCTATTTCTTGTTCTATATTTGTTCATAAATTTAACCGTTACAAGATAAATACGTTTGTTTGATTACAGATTATCTGATTTTAATATATCTGAAATAATGTTGAGATTTTCGGGACTAGGGACTTTAGCAAGGGGGGAATCTACGTCGAAACTAACCAAAATATCCTTTGGATCTAAAGTAATGGTATTTAATGAATTCTTAATTACAAGTGTTATAGGGAATTCAAATTTGAATTTAGGTTTAAAAAAGGGGATCCATTTAATATGGGCATTAAGCAATAAATTCGAATGGTTTTCAGTAAAAATTCTTTTACAGCTTTTTGATGTACAACGAATTTAAACAAATGGCATAATTAGAATCCGAACCTCTGTCTATTAGAGGTTACGTACTGAGTTGAAGGGAACTACTGAGGTACCTCCTGCATTCCCAAATTTACATTAAAATAAATGAAACTTATTAATATCCATATGAAGTGTATGGTTTCATTTGTACAATGTTTAATACTTTCTTTACACTGTCACAAGTCTGTGATCTCTTCAGGTGTTCGTGACTGTGTTTTTCCTTAATATGAACACCCCATGCTCTTCAACCTTTCCTGGTGCTACACATCTTCTTGTTCATCTACTCTTCTTTATCAAAAAACAAAAAGTGCTACTACAAAGGGTTAGATAGTGCTACAGAACGAAACATTTTTTAAGCTGAACGTGCAAAATGCCTTTTTTGAGCTACTACAAAATAATTCCATAATAATTTCATTACACCTTTTGCATGTATAATACATAAAATTGTAGTGAAAAACTATTTGCTAAGGGTTTCTGTTCCCGTTCTCCATTTCAACCCAGCTACCCTATAAATTTCAATTTTTTACGAAGAAATAAGCATATATGTGTATTTTTGAAATCAATTTTCCTTGAAAACGACCTATTTTTCTACTAACAGGACACAACTTTTCCGATTTTATGAGAAAAAAGTCTAAAAGTCAATCCATAAAAAAGTTGTTACAGTTGTAGGAACGTATACCCCTCAAAAGTCACTCCCAGGACAACAATTAGACATTTATATTTTGTTTGACATTTACGGATTTTTTCTGTTTCGTTCGCACTGAATTACAGTGGCAATAAATCAGTTGAGAGACAATTTGGTCCTATTACTTAATTCCAAAAATTAAACTTTCTGAAAAATGCGTTGAAGAAAGTGGTGGTTAAATTTAGCAAGAGTTTCATTATCGCAAATTGTTTTTGTCCTGTTTTTGACAATATCTTAACAAGTGGAATAAAATCCAAAGTGTGTTATGTAATTGTAATCAGAGTAACGTGTCCAATTGAATTCCGATAAAATAAACAGGCTGTTTCATTAAAAAAAAATCAAACAGCCTGATGTCTTGTGTTTAAGAACAATTGTTTTCAGCTTTACATTGACAATTACAATGTTTTTTTTCGAGCAAACACAAAAAATAAATTATTTTTCGAGTGAGTAGTCGAAATTTAATTCGCTCTTATCAGACTCTCGTTTTTTTGCGGCGAATTTTCGTAAACACTCGACAAAGTTTTTGAAATTGATGTTGGTTTCGATAACCGAGTTTTTAGTAACTTTTAATTCTTTTGGTTACATCAGAGCTCGAGTGCTTTGCGCTCTGTTTCATCTGTCCTACAGGCCAAAAGATTTAAAGCTCTCTACTTCTGAAAAATTACAGACAGTTAACTCGTTTTAAAATTCAATTGTGGGAATGTTTCGACAGAATGTCTCATATAAATTGACAACTGTCGAATTTACAGACTGTCAGTACTTACGTTTTATACCAAATGCAACATGAGTAACACAAAAAGCATCTTTTTTCTATGCCCTGTCTCTTATTTCCTTATGTGAGAACTCCTTAAATTCGGATTTCATTATGGTTAAAATAACCAAAGCTAAAATTTCAATTAGTAGATCACATGGAAAGACATTTTTTCATTAGTTGTTCCCTTGTTTGATTTGTTATTACTATGACAATTCCTAAGCCAATTATGACAAAAAAAGTGTTTATGATGTTTTCCGAAAATGAAAAATTTTAAATTCTCAATCTACCGGCATCATTGGTAACTTTGTTATGAGTAGAGATACGGAGGTGAAAGCAAAAGAACAATTATATTTTTTAGCTAAGCCAGTATGTAAATCACCAACAGAATAAAAAAGGTCGAATGCAATATTAGGATAAAATGAAAAATAACCCAATTATCAGCACATTTCTCCTTTGCGCTAAATGGTGAGTGGTGGTTACGTTACGTTTTATTTGAGCTTAAGCAATAAATAACATCATTTTCCGAATTTCCATCATTTATTATAAAATTTTTTCATCCATTCTGTGCTTTTATCGAATCTTTACGAATAATGAAACCGTTTTTGGAAAAAGAAGAAATGTTTATTATAAGTGGAGACCTGAAAATTGGTGTTCTTGGATATTTTGAAGCATATCGTGACAATTATATTCGAGTCGGAGTCAAACACTCTATCTAACCTATCCTTTAGTACTGTTGGAAGGACAAAAAAAGACACTTATAAATTCCGACCAGTTCAGGTGCTTTTGTCAGGGAACGCAGAGAGAAGACATTTTTTTTGTTATTGGCAATGTTAACTTTTGCAACCAAAACATAAATAATTTTCGGTTTATTTTGGGGACTGGCGAATGGCTTATTTGAAATTCTGCAATTTATTTCAGTTTGTCCCAAGATCCTAACTGAAGCATCGCTCGAAGGACTTTATTTAAAATTTAAAAATAATAATAAAAAATGTTTTGACTTAAAAAGTTACCGAACGTGTCGCATACTATACTTTTTCCACGACCGTTAGTTTTTGGGTACATTTTCGCAAAACAATACCAATACAGTCACTGACATGACCGTCAGCATTGATAAACGTCAAAATTCAAAGCCTGGGAAATATCTGCGACAGCATCCGATTGCACCCAAACCCGTGCGGTAAAATCCCGGAAATGTCCGAATTGGCTCGAATTCGCTCGAAATTGACGTGGTAGAGTGACGCTAGATCGGTGTGTAATTAGGTATTTCACAGAGGGGAGTAGAAAAATATTTTTTATTTGCTTATATTATACTTTTCAAAACCACTTTATATATTTTTTCTACTCCCGTCTGTAAAATATTTCCCACGCTTTGAATGTTGACGTTCGTCAATTCTGACAGTAATGTCAGTAAATGTATTCGTGTTGTTTTACGAAAATGTACCCAAAAACTAACGGTCATAGAAAAAGTATAGTACGCAACGCGTTACCATCGTTACCTATATGATCTTTTAGAGATCTTGTCGCATTTAAAACTTGTTAACGTGTAAGCGTATATCTATACCTGCTGTATCTTCTTCCACTATCGCACCTTGAATATTCCGTAACTGTTGAAAATTTTCGACAATTTTGCATGTCTGTCACTATTACCTCCCCTGTTACGTTTCTAATTATTTTTGGTCTTTGAATGCTTCCACCATGTGTTTACTTCTTTAAAGAATTTGGTTATTTATTTCTGTTTCTACCTATCTAGCTGTAAGTAAAGGAGGATAGCCTACACTACAGCACTTGGCCTTATCAAGCCCATTGTGTTTCCTTCTGTACAGAGTACTCCGCTTTACATCAAGCCTAGAGACTTCAGACAGCTCTCAAAGTCATCTCCCTAATTACCACATGAGTTGAATATGGTTTGGTTCAGCAGCACTTCAGGCCATGGCGTCGGCGCGGCGGCCTGATTTTCTCTGGAATGAGCATACCCCTTCCTATTTATCTATCTACCCGTCGACGTAGTTCGTCTCCACTTTTGTCGCTGCTTCTTCTATGATTGTTGTTGTTGCGTGCTCCAGCTCTACATTGCCGTCCTCTTGACTCCTCTTCTTGCCCCTAAGTAATTGCCTTGTCTATATGCTTGTTCTGTGAAATTCTTCTTTGTTCTCATCTGTAGAGTTGATTAGCGTTAAAAGAGTTTTTTTGGCTTCTAGTGCTTCTTCTTTCTGTCACACCATTTTCTTCTCAGGCGTTTTTTTTTCTTCCCGTACTTTTTCTATAGCTGCTTCTTCTATGATTGTTGTTGTTGGGTACCATGCGTCAGTTTCCAAAATTGATGCAATTCATTATAATAGCTATAAAAGCTATTGTCTTAGTTATAAAAGGTAATCCAAAAGCAACTATATTGTTCCTATGGTCAACATTAGGATTGATTAGTTTAACTCGGAAATTCCTCAGTTACATATAGAGTGTTATAAAAAAGTTCATTCATACAAAAGTAAAAATACTGATTAAAGTAATATTACAAGAGCAAGAGTCATTCGAAAACGTGCGTTTTAAATCTATTTTCTACCAAAAAGTTGGCAACTGCGCATTAAAATTATTTGTGTGAATAATGTGTTCCATTAAAATAATGTATTTTTGTCTTCCGACATTTTCACAAAACACCATATATAATTGAGGATATAATTAACAACTATTAAAACATTTTGCCAAAATGGCCATGAATGATGGAGGTAGAATATTTTATGCCACTATTGCTGGAAAAAAACGAAATAAATTTGTAAAAATTGGTAACTTGAAAAACTTGAAGTGGATTGGAGATAAATTACGATAGGCCAGAACAAATTTTGCAAAATCATTGATCTTGAATTTTGGGTATAATTTGGAGGATTGCAAAAAATGATTGACACAAATGATAGTGAAAATAATTCAACAAGTTAATTTGCATGATACTTAACGTATCATTGTATTTATATTAAACGATTGAAATGTTGATAAAAATTCAGAAGAAATTAGGGTGAAATTTGACTGGGTACAGAAAAAATAATTAAAAGTGTTGCTCGTTATTAAATTTAAATCAGTTATTTATGAATGTCAACAATACATTTCTAAATCGTCCAAATTAACATAGTCATTAACTCTTTACCCACTGTACACTGTGTCCCATTCTGGACGTGGCTGAGGGGTTGTTAGTAAAGACGGAGCCTTGCATTTTTAGTGGCGTAGTCAGTGTTTTTCTAAATGGTTTGGTCTTTAAATAAAGTTTTTTAATATAACACCCTATTCCTTGATTCCGCTTCGTATGAGCTTCTCAAAAATGTATAACAGTATGCGGTTATTTGTAAAATTCAAGTGTTTCGTTTATTAAATATACCGGTGCTGCTTATTTTTTTTACCTATTTAAATAGAAGTCCATCGCGTCAGTGATAGTTTCTTCGCAAATATTTAATTATGTCTTATTTTTCGAAGTTTTCAAAAAGCATTATCTTATATCTTAGTTTAATAGTAGTAGTAGTAGTAGTAGCAATAATAGTTTTTTACAAGAATGCTTTACTTTTTTGAGAGGGATATTGACATGTGCGGTTTCTTGCACACTTTTTACTTTTATAATGGCCAACCTTTTTTTACGATAAAAAATTGGATAAGAAATATTTAATTAATAAATTAAAAAGTTAATTAAATTTATTAATTTAATTTATACAAATAACAACATACTATTATAAATTTTTAGCAAGCTCAAACCAAGCGAAATCAAATTGGCCTACAAGATATACAGTGTTCCATTCAAAAAATCTGACGACTTCACTGCATTCTAAGTATAAATATAAATCGGATGCGCTTTTCACCTTATCGACATTTCATAGGATATCCGAGATACGAGGGGTGCCCAAAAACTTCAAATTTCGAAAATCACCCCGTATTTTAACAACTAAACAAGTCTTGAAAATTTTGTTAACGTCATCTATCGTTTCACAACAAAGTAGCAAAAGTTTGAGAAAACGCAAGGCTCTATCTTCGATAACAACGAACATACCCCTCAGTCCCGACCAAAATGGGACACAGTGTACATATACACATGTATATATAGTGTATATTTATTTATATCAGTCGATTATTTATAACCGCGCGCACAACGGTTTCTCATTTCGACTGACTGACTGACCGGGGAGCAGCGCAAAAAATTGTCTTCTTCCAAATATCCCACCAGGCGGCGTAATAGTTTATGACAATGCTGGTTAACACAGCACTTTAACTAAAAAAGTACCAACGAGCAGCAGCAAAGAAGACATATTGCAAGAGTTCCTTAGTCAGCATGAGCTTTATTTTGAATTTACTTATAAAAAAAACAACTAGTTGAAGTTTTAAGAACCAAATGGTATGCTAAAACTTAATTCGTAGACAAGGTCATATACCTCTTATCACTGAGATTTGAATCTTATGGAAACGATATGAACCAAAATCCAAAAACAAAAGTTAGACGCAATAACCTAAACCCAAAAATATCCACCCATGTATGCTGTTAATCATGTGCTTGAAGTGGGAAATAATTATAAATAAAGTTAGGGCAGCAACATCCATGTCTGCCAACAAAGTTGTATATATATATATATATATATATATATATATATATATATATATATATATATATATATGTATACATTTTTTTATAGACCTCCTAAACGAGTGATTTTCTTGAAATTCGGTTTCCAGCCATACGAAATCGTTTGATGTGGTGATATTAATTTAGACTAATTAAATTTAATAGATCCGCATACCGTTCGCTTCTATGACTATAAAGAATTCATTAATTTAAAACAAGTCCTAATGGAGCCAACTAGATTTCCCAAAAGAAGCGCTACTACACTGGATGTTGTCTTGGTATCATTGGGATATAGGAACTATTGACAGACTGACTACAATATTTAGCGTATTTTATTAATCTACTTTAAATGTAATCATTGTCAATTATTATAAATTACAAAATAATAATTCAGCTGCAGAAATTAAATAAAAATACAGACAACGAATAAGGCTTGCAGAAGTCTGCTCTTATATTAATTGGAAAGGTCCTATGGCTGACAGAAAACCACAAAATGCTTGTAACTGCAGATTAAGATGTTGAAATATTTGTTTTATTAAAATACATCGTAACTGTTCTATGTTGTATAAAGTTGCGTAATTTTTATATGTCCTCTGTTTTTTGTGTATAACATATAAATGTTAGTTATACAGAAATAAATTTAAATCTTTTTTTTAAAAACAAGTAGAAGATTGTAGCTGACAGAGATAAGATAGCAGATTGTTGCCGAAAATTATGTAAAAATTTTCAAGGGCCACGTGTCTTGTTCGCGATTAAGCGGACAATTAGACTATGGTCAGCAACAGCAGCCTTCATATTAACATGCATGCATGCATATGGCGGCAAAGTTATCAGGTTAATTGGTTTTCCATCTTACTTCTACTACAAAATACCTACCAATACTTTGCTATGACATTCGCATTCAGTTGGAGCATAACAAAGCCTTTCTTGCAACTAATAAAATTCTCAGTTTGAGCGATAAAATACTAGCTTACAGTCACAACTTATGTGACGTACCGTTGCAGCGTTTTGATTTGTTTTGGAGCCAACGATAACTGTCAGCAGATTTCATAAACTAAACTAAGTTCAGCAAGTCTATCGAGGTGAATTTTGTTTCGTCTACTTACTCGATTCTCAATTCTCAATTCTTAAATGTGCATATAGGTGATTGGCAAAATTGTTTTGGTTGGAACTTCTGCTGCCATCTGCTGCCAATGGCGAAACCTAGTTGTTTGGTTTGGCAGAAAACCGGACTCGTGTGCTTTTTTCGTCCGTGAGTACTTACAGTAGTTACAAATATGTAATTTCGTTTATGACAGCTACCGGTCATAAAATGTGTTTTATTTCATTCTCGCATATAGAATTTTGCTTCCTGACCATTATTCCTGAGTCCCTGCCCTTATTTATTCTCCTCCGATCGCTTCGTCCACAGCATTGTAAATACCTTCTTTATAATGTTCATACTTCGCAGCGGTATTTTTTAAAAATTTTGTAGCCAGTAGTATTTTATACAAGTCTTGTTTCTTAGCTTTTTAATTTGTGTGTGGAGATTTCAATCTTTCTTCTTTTATTACCGTTTTCTTGAGCTTTGTTATAAAGTGGTTGTCGGAGAAAATATAGAACAATTTATCACAGAAGCCCTAGGGACAAGCATAGACACCAACGGAAAGAGAAACAACAAACAGTGGATCACCAACGAAGTTAAGGAACTGGAAGAAGAGAAGAATGAAGGATAAAATACATTAACAATAGGACACCAGATGATAATGTTATAAATTGAACAACCAGATACTGCGATACATTGCAAGTAAATGACATTACAGAAGAACGGATGAATAGACATACACCGATAGAGACATCAGTAAATGATAACAATAAAGAACCAGAAATACCACTAGAGAAAGTTGAAGAAATAATCAAAAAAATGAAAAATCGTAAAGCTCTTGGTGTGAAAAAGTTATCCCGAGAATTTTAAAAACATAACTTTGTTAACTCAACAGAAAAAATAATAGAGTTCAACAAGCCCATGTTACCCGCATGATGGAGTGTCAGTAGCAGAGAGTGAAGCTGACTCAAAGGGTCTACTGTACAGGATGCAGACAACGGCAAATAACTATACTATAAGAATTTCAACCATGAAAACTCAATAATTGTTTATTCCCAAATATCTGTATCTGATGTGTGCAACGGAAGCACAAGCCGAAACATCAACTACAAAAAGAACAATGAAGACGACTGAAAAGAAAACGGTAAGAAAGGTGTTAGCCGCAGAGGGAGCCTGAGAAGTCAGGATATTAGAGGAGCATTAGGAATTCAGGATGTAGAGAGATGGATTAGAGAATGTAAACTAGGCTGTCTAAAGAATGTCAGAAAGGATATCTGGAAAAACAGAGACCGAACACACGGATACCACCATAAAGAATGTCAAGAAAAAAAAATTCAGGACCCAATATTCAAATTTAATAGAGGAATAAAAGAAGGAAGGAGTTCCTTGTTGGTTGGTGCCATATAAGTTGGTGTAGTTTTCTTAGAGATAGTTCAGCTCTGAAGAAGCCAAATGCTAGCAAGTTCGAATTATCAATCAGTTGGAATCAACACGATTTGGAAATAGAACTACAGTAGCCTCTTGAAGTTTCTTTGAAAGTTTAACAACTCTGCATGAAAAGGACATGGTGCACAAAGTTAGAAGATCACCGATTGAAACTAGTAAGATTATTATGTACAATGACTTTTTTGTAACATTGTAGATTTCCTTAAAAATATCCGATCATATTATACCTGTAAAGAAATAGACCAAATCAATGAGCAACCTATTCCGTCTCTACATCTTGAAATTGCTTCCATCTTTTTCCAATCCCAGCGCGAGACCTTTTGAAATATGAAAAAGCTAAAAATATACGTTTACCTTCTACCCAAAATCACATTCAAATTTTTGGAAAACTCACCTCAACACTTGCGAAATCCTCAAACTTTTAACTACCAAACACTGTGGTAAATGTAGTCATAAACTGACCATCAGGAAAAAATCCAAGATTTCGTTACGCACGAATCCTATCATCAATTCAAAAAGGATGCTAGGTGGATGGAAGGCAACCTTAAACCTGCTATTAAAGCTTCTGCAATATTAGAATCTGACTTCTTATGATCCACAAACCCTTCGACCAATTCTTGGGGCCAAATCTCTAGCTTCTATATTAAAACCGTTTACAGGGAAAACTGACAAAATCTTGACATTTTATCCATATTCCTAAAACTTAAAAAAAAATCAGATATATTAAAATCCGAATTTCTGGAATAAAATCTTCCCCTTCCTTATATCGGTGAAATTTATGAAAAAATATTAGGAACAGCTCTTTATCATCACCAGTCATCGCAAAAATATATATGGAAACTTTTGAGAAAGAAACTCCCTTACACCTTGACGACACTTTTGTTATTTGAACTTAGTATTAAGATTGTATTAGAGCTGGAGCTCAGCTTATATATTCGAAATTTAATAGAAAAATAAAGGAAGTTCCTTGTTGGTTGGTGCCATATATGCTGGTGTATTGTTTGTACACTTCTATAACCCTACATTGATGATACCATTCTTATTTGGTCTTATGGTCACTCTCAACCAAAGCAGGACAATAATAATAGATAACAATAAATTGTATTATTTATTTTTGCGGTATCCGAGGCTTGTATGTGAGATTTCTTGCAATTTATAGCTTTTCGCTACACCAGGTACACGCCCATCGCTTCGACAGTGTACATATCACATACACCAATTGTATGTGATGTATTCAGGGATACGCTACACATGTCTTAGTGAAAGCGAGCAGAAGTGAGTTCCACAGCTCAAACCTCTCAATTTTTGTTGTTGCACGGTAACCGATATCGCATGCAGCTTCGTTGAGACCGTTACCGACCTTTATCAAAGCGCATCAAATTAGGCCAAACTGTAGCATATACTGTATTAAAACTTTGCGTAGGACTGCCATTCTCAGATTGTTCATGAATACACAAATGCTATTTAAATGATAATACATGACATACTTCATCGAGTCACTGATAAACAAAAGAATATAAGCCGATCCTACAAGTGTTTTTTGGTGATTGATTTTTAAACGTAACCGCATCGAAAATGAAACGATTAGGAATAGTTTGGGTATTGGCCGCGTTAGTGGAGTTAAGTTGCCAAACTGCTCTCAGCGCCGACGATTGCACCATCACCGAATTTTCGCAAGTACAATCGGTAACCGAGAACTGCAAAGACATTGTCATTCAAGATTTGCATGTACCTGGAGGACAAACTTTAAACCTCCTTCTCAGCAAGGAAACTACCGTTGTGGTAAAAGGTAACATCACCTTCGGTTATTTCGTATGGAACGGGCCGTTGGTGCAAATCAACGGCACCAACTTCACCATAAGAGGCGAACCAGGTAAATATCAACCAAGTTTTTGTGAACTTCTCTAACAGTTTTTGTCAAGTGCTGAATTGCATCGCTATTTTATTTCTATATTAATTTACCTAGAGACAGAAATCATAGTGACTGCCGCCTGACGTACGAAAAGACAAGCCTGTCTTTCTTCCGAACAAATCCAGTTCGAAGGACCATTATGTTGGCTCAATGGTCTTGACAACTTGATGCGAACTGGACTGTGTATTTTTAACTGTTTATATCCATATAAAATACTAATTTGTTCGGAAGAAAGGCGGGCATGTTTTCGCCGCCACCAATTCCCCCCCACCCTCCGGGAAGCGCCCTACTGTTGCACATGTTACAAAAGGATATGTTTGCTTCATCGACTACCAAAAAGCTTTTCCCAACATCAGACATGACCAGGTCATTCGAATCATCCACAAATTATACTGAAACCAAACAGGTAATCTTCGTATTAGCAGATCACTACAGGCGTGGAACATCGAAGTTGTTAAGGGAGTGAGACAAAGGTCATTCTCTAGCCGCTTCTAGATATGCGGATAATATAGAAATCCTTGCCGAGAACATTGAAGATTTACAAGGTTTAGGAGATAAATTAATCCAAACTAAGCAAACAGATGGAAAGAAATAAACATCGCATATCAATTGCTGGCATCACTTTCATGAAATTCAATACTTCTGTGTCAAGAGGTCTCCCTAAATCTTCGTTTACGTGGCTATATTTGGTCAGACAGAAACAAGTCAGTGGACAGAGCATGTAACCAATGAAATGGTACTGCAAAGAGCAAATACAGGGAGGCAGCTACTATCGCGGCCCCAGATACAACTTGCTGAAAACTATATAAGGGACTGATGAAACGTGCAAGATGCGGCCACCGGGTTTAGAAAGGCAGAAAGATGGCGCACTATTCAATGAACTCTGATGAACCTAAGTACTTCTACATGCTACCTAAGCGTATGACACTATAAGCAGAAGAAGATTGTGATTCTTTAGTATATTTCACCATTATAATACAATTATATGGGGAGAATCCTGTGACATCCACCTTGTGTTCGTTTAACACAAATAAATTGTGCGCCTCTTTACGGTATGAAATGAAGGCTTTAGGCGCGACATATATATATATATATATATATATATATATATCCTGGAATCCTGCATCCGGCTGGAATCCTGCAAATCTTGCATCCGACTGGAATCCTGCAGACGTTTCGCCAACATCTCACTTGGCATCTTCAATGCTCGCGTTCCGAAAACACTTCGAACACTGGGAGGTTATCGGCGGTGCGTGCGGTATTTATACTCTGCGCCGGAGATGGTAACGGTGCTGCTTGTGCGTGGGGGGAGGTGGCTCCGCCCCCTGAATTGTCGCGTTGTTAATTTCGCCCGATCGTAGTTGCGATGTCCCCGTTGGCTGCTGCGCATCGCTCTGCTGTTTGATTATCTTTCTCCACGTGTTGGATAAATGCAGAGCGTCGTCTCTCGTATTGAGGTGTCCGGACTTTTCTATTTCGATGGCCTCTCGTATAATCCTAGTCCTAAAATCAGGAATATTAGCTATTTGTTTGCAAGTGCCGAAATCAATTTTATGGCCTGTCTGATGTTGGTGCTGAAACAAAGCAGATGTTGTTTGTTTGTTTCTTATGGCTAAACGATGTTCCTCGAGCCTGGCTGAAATCCTTCTGTTGGTCTGTCCCACATACGTCAGGCTGCACGATCCGCATGCTACACTGTATACTCCTTGGTTTTCCAGAGTAATCCTTTGTTTAAGGTTTGGGTTGATGTGTCGTGTTTCCGTAATATTCGGCCGATTTTGTCAGTAACCCCCTTGAGGTATGGCAGGACAGCGATCGATCTTCGTTGGGTCTCGTCCTGCACTCTCTGCTGCGGCTGTTGTTGTTTACCGATTGCCTTGCTGATGGTGCGCCTTTGGTATCCGTTTTGTTGAAGACAGGTACTAATTTTCTTCAGTTCTTTATCTCTGTTCCTCTCGTTTGTGAGCCTGAAGGACCGAGCAATTAATGTATTTGCCACTGCCTGTATCTGTGATGGGTGGTGATGAGATCAGATATATATATATATATATATATATATATATATATATATATATATATATATATATATATATATATATATATATATATATATATATATATATATATATATATATATATATATATATATATATATATATATATATATATATATATATATATATATATATATATATATATATATATATATATATATATATATATATATATATATATATATATATATATATATATATATATATATATATGGTCGATTTGCATTTACTGTCCTAATTTATTTATTTGTGTACTGTTATATAAAAATGTATAAATATTTTCTGCCTCTCTTTTATGACTTATTCTTATCTACTTTACAGTATTGTCCGAATCTAATAGACTTGTAGTTTGAATTCAAATCCTATCAATCATATTGCCATTGCTCGTTTATATAATGCTTTAATTATTAAGTAATGGCGCCATTTTCGGAAATTTAATTCTCGGGGGACACGACGAACGTTCACAAGAAGATAATTCAATCTGGTATTCTAGGGCACGTTTGGGACGGTCAAGGTCAGTCGTACTGGGATGGCCAGGGAGAATGGGGAAGCACAAAGCCGCTACTTTTCAACGTCATGGCCGACGGTGTGTCTCTGTTCGAAGATTTTAACGTTTTGAACACTCCGAGACACACTTTGATTTTGAGCGACTCAGATCGAGTCACATTTAGCAATTGGTTGATCGACGATTCTGCCGGTGACGAGGTAAAGTTATTTATCATGTTACTATATATTGGAAACATTTGAAAAAGATCATATAAATATAGATCGCGATCTTCTGTAAAAGCTTGCAGTACACAGGCCAACAAATGTTTTGTGTGGGACTAAACTAATAGAAAAACGATGTTTTTCTGTTTTTGTCACGCAATTTGGAATTCATTTTTGGGATGTAATTTTTATTGTTTTAAAACCCGTAACATTACATAACATTCTAACAATTGAAATTGCCACGCCAAGGCCATACATTTTGCATATATTAACAAAATTTCTTATTCTCCCTCTGCAAAATGCCTAATTACTCACCGATCTAGCGGGCGGGAAGCGTCACTTTGCCACATCAGTTTCGTTTCCCACGGAACCTAGCCATTTCCTGGATTTTTTTCCGCGGTTTTTTTGCGAAAATGTAGCCAAAAACTAACGATCGTAGAAAAAGTATAATATGCAACATGCAACATGCCGTTTACCGCACTTGTTGCATAATATACCATAGTATTGCTTCGCAAAAACTAATACACAGAAAAATGTTATGCAACGTATCACACAATTTATTAATACTGCGATAACCTACAATTAAAATCCAGCGATCTGGATGGTAAGTAAATGTATGCAACGCAATGCAAATGTGTCATTTTTACTTGTAAACCATTGCAGTTTTTGTCTAGTTAGCATTTGACCTATGACCTAGTAAAATTTTTCAATTCATTTTGCATCTCGAATTAATAGTCACTTCGTTGACTTCTGAATGAAAATTTTTGCGCCATCGACAAACCGATTTGTATCAACATGAATATGATATGCCTAGAAACGTATATTATGAAGAAACTGAACAATTTTACCCCTCACTACTATTACATACACTTCGCATGAACTTTTGTAGTTTTTATTGTTGTGTTTTTATTTATTATTATTTATTATTGTTGAACATATGTTCGGCTACACTTGATTTTTCTAATCTACCAAATTTTAAATGAGCTAAATGTTCCTTAAATCTAACATTAATTGATCTTTTGGTTTGCCCTACATATGACTTGTCACAATCGTCATGTCGTCATTTAAATCCATGCAAGTTGTATCAAAAACCGCGAAAACATCGTCGACGTATCTATACCATATGCTAGGAAAGTACTCGAAATTTGCTTTAGCATTCTATTCAAAATGATGCATGAAAAGTTTAGCCAGGAAAGGAGATAAACAATTTCCCATGGCCGTGCCATTTTGTTGTTCATAACAGTTGTTATTATATAGAAAAATATTTTGACTCATGCAAAGCTTTGTCAGAGTGACTAGCTCTTCAATTATATCTTTACTGTAGTTATTATATTCGAGTAATTTCCTGAAGTATTCCAACGTTTCTGGTATAGGAACGCTTGGAAAAAATGAGGAAACATCAAAAGATACTAAAAGTTCATGTTCATTTAGCCTTACGTCTTGGATTTTACCAATAAACTCTTCTGCAAGTTCTGCAACCAACCACTTTGAAATATTATATGTTGGAGAACCTATAGCTGAAACAATAGGTCTCATTGTTTTTCCAGGCTTATGAATTTTAGGTAAACAATATAATTTGGACAAAGTAGGATTAGATGTCTGCAATTTGTATTTGAGATTTTGGGTAATAAGGTTTTTGCAACTATTTAATGTGCTTTTTACCTGTTGCTTATAAGGACCCTCTTCAAGGAGTTTATCAACTAGTTGAAAATAGTCTTCTTTGTCTAAAATAACAACTTTATTACCCTTATCTGCTTTTAAATAAAAACAATTCTTCTCTTTTAATCCCCTAACATTGGTCCAAAACCATTGTTTGTTGAACACTGAACCTGAAATGGATGAAGATACCCTTAGTAATATACATTTGGATTGTTTCTCAGTAAATTCACAATCAGAACTTGATGACTAAGTGAGATACTTCGGTTTACCTAAGGATCTGTCCGAAATTTTTGCATCGAGATTTCGAAATAAGTATTTACTGACACAAGTGTCAGTTGCTTATTGCACCGAGGTTTCTAATCTAATAAAGACATTTGGTGTAGACTACAATTCTGAGGACTGGAAGATTTTAAAGTTAGTCTTTTGCACAACGGAAATGTTCTTGCTTCTGTACCTGTTGTTGCTCATGCAAATGAACGACAGATTTGAAAATCTGAAGCTAATGCTTGAGAACATCAAATACATGGGCTATAGTTAGACGATTTGAGGTGATTTTATATGTGCCGGATTTCTACGTGATGAGCCTTCAGGATATACGATACTGCGTTTTTCTGTGAATGGGACAGTAGTAACAAACAAGTAATTAGGGACCTAACTGAGATCGCTAAGGTACAACGGATATGGTTAAAAAAAAAGATTTATCATTATTTATTAAAATAAACTGATACCAGTTACTTGGCTCATGGTTAATTTTATGAAATGCTGTGCTAAAATCGGTTTAGACCTCATCCACCCGACCCTGCCTCAATATGATATTAAATTCGATTCTCAAGATTTATTTGCTAGAAATCCATGTTATACTGATAATATTAGTTCTTTTACTGAGTTAAATATACTATCACTAACCAAAGATTCCAAAGGTTTACCGACCACAGAGAGTTTGCTTATTGGAATATAATTCTCAACTAAATTATATTTTCCAGTAGCTAAAAGCACCCCTGTGTCTAAGGATTTATTGAAAATGATTGATAATGGAAGATACAGCGAGCCAGCACATTTCTAAAAAATATATTGTATGGATGTTATCCGGTATCCACGCTTTTGCTGTCTTATATTTCTTTCTGTGTAAGAAACACAGCAGTGAGGTTATTCTATACGTAGCTATTGCTATGAAACCTACCAATATATGGTCAGCCTGAAAAAATGTACAAATTTCTTGATCTCATCCATCGCATCACAAACTTGATCTTTATATCCAACAAGGAGCTTGTTATAAATAGTCGTAACATTGTCCGTTAACACTACGGTTTTTTTTTAGAACGTGGCACCACCAAATCGATTCGCCCACAACACAGATGGGTTTGCCTTATGGAACTCGACCAATATAGTGGTAAAGGATTCGAAAGTACTCAATCAAGACGATTGCGTCGCAATCCGTTGTGGTAAGGTTTTGTTTTTTCGCCTACCTTTGGGAAACGAAATTGCCAAATAATTAAAAAAAATTAAGGACTGCTGAGGGGTCTTTGATTGCCATCAAGCTATATGTAGGAGATATTTTTATGTACAATCGCTCCTTCATCACAAATTAGCGTTATATAAATTTATTAGTCCTGTTTGAATTTCTTTTTATCTCTAGAATAACGTCAATAAAAAATGAATCAATAAAACAAAAACAAATATGGCGTCATATGACAAGTACGTTCTCTCTATCGAGTTATTCAAACTGAAAAAAACGGAAATCGTTGGCGTTGTTAATTTACAAGTACCATATACAGTTTCTAGTGATATGCTAATAAGATACGTCAAGAATTTGAGTGACCTTAGGCCGTCTAAGTACTCTAATTGTGAAGATAAAGATGTTAACCTAACAATTCTTCCAAACGGAATCAGTGAGGGCGTTCGAAACAGCAGCATCGACCGAGTAAGTCGCTTGAAGTAATGAGATAATTACTCAAAAAGACAAGGTTCATATTTTACCAAAAGATAGCTATTCAAGCAAGGTAATAATACAGTATATATAGTACTAATGTAAATGAAGTGAGTAATGCGGATCCAGCGTCATCTACTAGTCGTCGCACAAAAGTAGCTTGAACAAACGACTCGTCGGTACTGCAAAAATTAGCAAAGATACCTGTCGTTACCAATAACCCAATGATCTATGCAAAATCCATTGACAATCAGAAATCTGTTATTACAAAACAGCAGGTTTCAGCATCTCCACACCAGATCGCACCTTCTGGAAAATGCGATGAAGTAATTTTGCAAGGAAGTAACATCTTGGATGATGATGATAATGAAATCGAGACGGGCTCTTAGTAGGATCTCGCAAAATGTATAAAGTATTTAATACTATTTTATCCGTAAAGTCTCTTGGGAGAACTTATACCATACATACTTCAAAAACTTGCTGATTTTTTTCCAGGATATTAATATGGCAATTGTACCCGGGAGACCATACTACTCTATACTCCAACTTAGACCTGACGTATGAGTAATATAATATTTTTATCGCTTCTGTATTTTTAAAGTCTCCAGAGCCACCTACGAAACACCCATTCCTCTCTGAGGCTTTTGCCAGTACCTTATTAACATGAGGAACAAAGGATAATTTTGAGTCGAATGTTACTCCCAAGTCGCAAAAAGTGTTAGAACGGGAGAGCGTTTTATCAAAAATATGATAGTCGTTTCATAGCTACACCCATGTTGGTAAAAGAAACTACATGACATTTGGCTGAATTTGAATTATTATTTAGGGACCAATTCTCGATTTGCTCCAAACTACGCTGGAGGGTAAGAGCACATATCAAAAAACTGATATCAAAGTCTTTACCGAAGTCATTAGAGAGAATTGAGAAACGCCTGAGGAAGCAATGTATTCATCGTAAGTGTGACCACAGAAAACAAATTAACAAGTGATTCGGAAAATTCAAAAGTACGAAGCTTGTGGATTAGAATTTTGTGATTTAGGCTATCAAACGCTTTTGAAAAATCAAGGTATATGACTTCCATTTGAGAACCTTCATTAATAGGCCCTTAATAGCCCTATAGTTTGTCAGTCTTTTATATATATAATTTTATACATTTTCCACATACCAGGAACCACTTGGATTCTCAGACATAGATTAAAAAATAGTACAAGCGGTTTAGTCACACCAAGATTACAGTATAATGAATTTTCTTCTTCTTCTTTCCCTGCCCTATCAGTTATCTGACGTTGGCAACCACTTGGGAAAAAGCATCTCGGTCTTCTGCAAGTTTTCCTACGGCCCGGTATCCAGTTCAGTCGTGTATGTTACGTATCCAGGACATCTGCTTGCAGATGGTTCGGTATCCAAGCGTTTTACCTCTGTATAGAATGATGGACAATATGTAGCATTTAACCATTCGATGTCAAGTAGTTATTGCAGAACATGACCTCATAGAACAGAAATTAGAACGCGCAATCTCAATTCGGATTTTAATTCCTGTCTCCGGATCGAGGTTTTCTGTAATCAGAGACCAAATTTGCCATTTCATGGTGCTCACACTACCTAGAAGTCGTTGGAAGTCTTTCTGCCATGATAACAGTATCGTCTGCGTATCTCAAGGTGCCCCATTTATCTTAATGCCTACATCGGTCCTCTCTAGTGCAATTTCAAAAATAATGTCTGAATACAAGTTAAACATAAAGGAAGAGAGAATACAGCTCTGGCGTACACCTCGGCATATCCTTATGTCATTGCTCAATTTATTCTCAATATGTATATTTGCCGTCTGGTTCCAATATAAGTTTCTTATGATTTGGAGGTGCCTTTGGTCGACTCCTCTTCTTTGTAGCGCTTTAATGAGTTTCGTATGCTGTACGCGATCGAAGCCCTTTTCCTAATCAGTGAAACCAATCTGCGTCTGCTCAAAGTCTAGCTCACCTTTAGCTCTTATCCTGGTATTTATCACTCTAAGGAAATTCTATAGCAGGTGGTTCATGATACTAATTAAACTGTAATTTTTTGGGATTGGGAATCAGGTAAATTTCCACTCGTTTAGATTTGGTTGAAGAGTTCCAAAATGTGTTTGGTGATGTTATCATCGAGGAGTTTTATTAGTTCAATAGATACGTTTTCAGGTCCGATTACGTTACGATATTGATAGCTTGCCCAACTACAGTTTTCGATATAAGGGGCCCGATGTCTTGCGAATTGGGTATAACAGCACGGTTTTATAAGGGGTAGATCGACAACTACAAATTTATTTCTTATCACACAGCATATAGCTAGTGCCATCGATGAACATGACCAGCATTCTGTTAAACAAATTATCTAGAATTGGATTTTCCTCCTCTTTACTCACGTTGACTGAATCATACTTAACTAACCGCAGGCAGTACGTTTTCGTGAATGGTTTCAGTTCGAGCGAATATAATGTAACTTCGGGTGTGCCACAGGGTTCCGTCCTAGGGCCCTTATTGTTCATTCTATTTATGAATGACATAGGACTGGACCTTCCCTTCAAATACCTTCTTTATACGGATGACTTAAAACTGTATGCTGTCATAAATCATTGTCTGCAACATGATCTGGAAGATCAGGGAGGACACTTATTACTTATTATAAGCTCTATATAATTTCATACGTTGTATCACTAAACAAGGAGCAGGCGAACTCAACATCCGACAAATAGAAAAGAAATAACCAGTCTAAGTTTAAAATACATGAGTAGAAAATTAAAATTATTATCCAGGAAACTGAAGTGACAGAAGAATTGCAGGATGATCATCATCTTGCTGAACACTATTGCACGTTCTATGCAGGTCTAAATTTTTATTTCTATTTCTGACAAAATTACTTTGCGAGAGGTTCATACAGTGCTTGAAGCGGCTAAGCACATTGATTTTCCGTACCGGTATCTAGGAAGTCGGAGTGTGCAGATATATTGAAATTCCCAATAATAAAAATTATAAATAAATATGTTTTTTCTTCGTCACGAGTTGTCTTAAGTGATAAATTAAAGTGGAATATTCGGAAAGTATTAATAGAAAATATTTTACATACTAACGCCAGAAGTGTCTAGGTAAAATTTATAAGCATGTGTGATTTACAATACTTTTGCCCACTATTTCGCTTACTTTTGTTTATTTATTGCAAATATTGTTCTTTATTTTACGAATTTGATGTTCTGTGATTGTTTTACTGTTTATATTCATGGGCTTTATGCCTGAATTTATTTATATTAAGGATAAATAAATATTTTCTGTTGTTATAAGATAGTATTGACTTACCGTTTGTTCTGTCCTATATCACGATCTGATGTTAATATGACCATTTTACCCATTTTAAGAAGAAGAAAAAGAATGAGTTACCTAAATTAGCAACTCTTGACACGTAAGATAAAACAAATGAATATTAACAGACTACTGATCGGCAACCATTTATTCAGCCACCTACCTCTGTTAATTTTTTAAGAAATTAAACGCGGACTGGTTATACATGAATTTAGTGATATCTCTTTTTTTTATGGACTTACACCACTTTCATTTCAATCTTATTCTCAGGCTCGAACTATGTAGTGGACAACGTGCATTGTGTCGGAAGTCACGGCCTCAGCATATCGGTGGGTTTTAGCAACGACTCTGTTAAACTTAATACCTTGACCAACGTGGTGATTAGCAACAGCGTCCTCGAGTTTGGTGAAAACGGTATTCACGTTAAAACCCACGTGGACGGCGGAGAAGGACTGATCAACAACGTCACGTACGAGAATATAAGATTATCAGGTTAAGTTATTTTTCATTATTATTATTTTTCGTCCAATGGAATCAATATCTATCTCTATATATCTCTTCTACTGTATATGGTGATTTAGAAGTACAAAGTGGACGGCCTCTTTGAAGTATGTGGGGAATGGATAAAGATAAGCCTTTAAAATTGAAGTTGTAGCTTTCGCAGACTATCATGTATCTATATCATAGACATCTAACGAAGCGCACCAACTTTTTTAAAAATGAAATGCCCTATATATATATTATTGCATTTTTAGATTATATGGAAAATTTCTATGAACATTTATCATAAAATTTGAAATGACATTACATATACGATATAGCATACAGGCTGTTTACAAATTACAAAAATTCCAGGTAACAATAAGACTTTTTTCCCATAAACATATGTCCTAACTTGATTTGCTTTTGAGATATCGAGCGTGAAGTCATTCAAAAACATTTTTCATGATTTTAATAAAACTTGTCGTTCCAATTTGCGGCAATAAGTGACTTCTTCCAGCGGTGGTACAGAGGGTAATCTAATTGATATTTATAGAAAAAATCATTTTTTGCTTGTATGTTATTTTTTGGAGTTACCTATTTCGTAACCCGTTAAAAGAAATTAATAAAAAACTATTTCTTAATAACTAAAATAATTAATATTATTATTAATGAATAAATTAATTAATATAAGTTTGCAACCTACATTATAGCACTCTTGACCTGTTTTGGAAATAAAACATGTTTTTTTGAAAGTCTGATAATTCGGAAAACTATATGAATATAATATCTTTTGACGATTTTAGATAAAAATCTGAATTTCTGTTTGCAGGTTAGACATGAGATTTAAGCTGTCTCAAAATTATGCACATTTTGCAAAATATATAAATGATGAATAATAAAAAAATTTTAGTAATAGCCTATTAGTTTGAAGTTGTATTAGCCGATCATGATCTGTTATTTTTCTATCATGTTTCAACTAGAAGTCGACAGATACAAAATTTTTCATTTTTTTTATATATGGTGAAACAAACGCCTCTAGAAGCAACGTCCATATTTAGAATTCACAATTTTCAACTCAAAAAATCCTAAAACTACATTTTTTTATTACTATTTGATAAACTATTTCTCAATTAATACAAAATACCTTAATGCATTGTCATATCATTATCTAGCCCAAAAAATCATCTTGTATCACTTCATAACACTTCACAGCAACCTTCCAAAGAATATGAGTCAGAAAGCAACCCCACAATTGACACCGTGGCCCTTCCTCACATCCAAAAAATAGTTTATCGTATATCACTTGTTTAAAATAAGACATCAAATCTTATTCGATAAATCAAAAGTTTTTGAATGTAATCAATTTTTCTACCAAAGAAAAATCGGAGAATCAATAAAAATCTCTAAGCAACCAAAGAACCTTGGGCTGCTTTAGCTCCGCCCCCCTCAAACAGTATGTAAGCACGTACAGAGTAGAAAGCTAGAGAGTTTCTCCATTAAAGAAAACGATTTTACTCCTTATTATAGGCCCGATAAACTACGGAATCAATATTCAACAAAACTACAGGAATCTGCCTGCCAATACACCGATGGACCCCACTCCCAAGGGAAATATTCCAATCACAAACTTGCGCCTTTTGAATGTTGTCGGGAGCGTAGATGACAGCGCAGTTCCCGTTTACATCAATTGCGCAGAGGGTGCGTGCAGTGATTGGGTATTCGACAATGTTTCCGTTTCCGGTTCGAAAGTGAACGACTGTAATTTTAGTCCCGAAGGATTTGAGTGTGATTAATAAAGCTAGTTGTTTTTTTTTGTTTTTATTTTATGGATACAAATCAACCTTCGGGTAGCTGGTTTAAGAATTTTGGTTGTTCCTGCCATGAGCTTTCAGTAGCTCTATTCTTCATAGGAAAAGAAAGAAGCACTACCTGACAGCGCTTCTAATTCGAATATGCTTAGCCTAAATTGAGGGATCAAATAAAATTAATCAATCGAGTTACAAGTGCGTTTGCAAAACGACAGAAGTTTGGAGTGTTGAAGTTTGTGTTATTAGGTGCTTTGTCAATACTCAGCTATTCCTATTTCTGATCAGTAACTAAATTAATGGAAACTGGAAATTATTAAAGGCGAAGCGCAGACCGAAAGGAAATGTAGATAGATTTTATCTTGCCATGCTCGTTTGTATGGGGAAATTTACCCCAAATTTTACAAGAAATATGTCGAAGGCTTTGTGGTCCTAATTAGCTGTAATTTTAAATTCAATACCGAATCTTCAAAAATTTTAGTACCGATATGAAAAAAAAAACAAATTGTCCAAAGAAAGAAACATTTCCAGGAAATAGAAAACTGTGGAGAAAATACACGGAGTAATACGACATCGAGAATTCTGAAAAATATGAGAAGAATATGAGTGCAGGCCAATTTGCAATAACATTATAACTTCAGAAGAACATAATAGGTTCAGGCCAGGACGTTCTTGCATTGAAGGAGTTTTCACACTCATGAGAACATATCTTGTCTTCCCCGAATATCACAAGGCCAACGACACAGTGCCATCGAATAAGCTATAGAAAAGAAATAACGGGTCTCAGGAAGTGTTGCATTGTAGCTCGTGTACTCTTCAAGATGTACTTGGAAGAAGCGTTTAAAACAGGAGAAGAAAAACATATCCGAATAGTGACTTGAAAGCGAACGTGTGACCTTAGTGACATTCTGTCTGGAAAATGTAGATTTTAGTAGAAGTCTAGTACCAGCTTAAAGTTTAAAAAAGGAATTTTTTTGTTCAACTTATATTCGGACATCGGTTTAAAATAGGCGAGGCAGGACCAGGATCACGGGCTGAAAATCAATGATGAACTCATCAATAATTCTCTGCAACAGTTTCCAGGGTATCCAGCAACATTCGAGCCAACCTAACGCGACAGGCGAAGCAATGAGATCAAACATAAATGTAGATAAAAAATATTTCTAGAATATTTTACTTGACAACTTGACTCAGAGTGGAAAATAAAATGTAAAGTTGAGGGGTTCGTACAGCATTCGAAAGCATAAAATCACTTTTTTGTAACGGCAATATAGATTTAAAACATCGTCAAAGAATGGTGAACTGGTAATGGTAATATGGTCTTTGTTACTGATCTAGGCTGCCACCATCAATCGTCTGAAATGTGGTTGCTCCGAATATTTCGCCTAGTTATGTAACCAAATGAGGTCGTTTTGAATGAAACAAACGCCGTTCTTGAACTCTTTACAACTGTTAAGTATCGTATACAGTAAGGGCAAAACATATCTCTTGGTTTAAAGTGCAGAATAGCTGTGCAGGATTGCTGAAGTCAGAGATCAAACTCGCCAACGTCAGCGGGCCTGATAAAGCACAAGAACGAGAAAATAGAGAAACCCTAAGGAAGCTAACATAACATTTTCTCAGAAGTTCAAATCTTTACATGTTGGGCTATTGAAGAAGTTCTTTCGTCTTTGGTTACAGCGTTGTGGTGTTCCTCTCTTCGTACCTGTGTGTGTGTGTTCGAAGTGTTTTATATATAAGAATTTCGCAATACATTTGCATTGGTACACAATACGCTGTACTGTATCCTACGTATTTAGCATATTTCTGAATGTAAATCAAACTGAACCATTTTCTAAATGCCTGTTTGTAAATTTCTCTAAAGCATCGTTTGTGTTGTTTACCTGTCTTTGTATATTATTCGTTTTGTTTCTTTGACTTGACTTAAAAGAGTTGAATAATTAACGTATAACCATGAGTCATCGGGTATGTATTTCCGTACTTAACATTCTCGGTGTAAAATCTTTTTCGATTTGCCCGGGGATCCCGCGTGGGACACCCAAATCTCCCCACTAACTTGCAATCATCTCAGTAGATGTAATTTATGCATCGACCACGCGACATGGCAGTCTAGCGGATCGCGTCTTCGCAAGGGACACAAAATGGCTGTGATACGTGTTCACGGTTTGCCGTTTCTGACTTTGTTTCTCTGTAGTTTCGTTCTAAGCGACTACACCGTACCGGAAGTAGCTTTCGAAGCGTTGGAACCGAGAGGACTTAGAATATCCATACCGGGTAAGATTTTCTAGAACGGCACGTAATATTTAGATTATCAAGCGTTCAATAAAGACCCCGATTATTTATCTAATTTAAATAAATCCTGCATTCGCATGTCGTAAAATATGTTATCGATTTCACAAGGTTAAAATAACGTCGACTTTATTTACTATTTAGATATTCTAAATTAATAGCTCATCTTTGCCAATATAACGACATAACATTTATTGCCTTGCCAATAAGATGATTAGAAATCTCTACGCATAAATTAATTAACTCTTTACTAAAAATTCTTACTTCTATTAGGTTTAAATACCTCGAAATATGACCGAGAACCGCTGTAATTTATATCATATAGTCCGTTTAAATTAGCACCAGTGATATTTTAAATAAAATAAAGAATAAAGCTATAAACAAAATAAATATAGACAAATTACACCGGCTAACAACTAGTTTTTGATTTGATATTTTTAATATTTTGTAGTTATAGGGACTAAACTAGTAGAAAAACAATGTATTTTTGTTTCTATAGCGCAACACTTTTGAATTAATTTTTGAGATGATATTGATGACTTAAAATTACGCCCTTGCTTATTACGCTTATTTTGAAGTAAAAATTGGTGATCAAGACAAACTTTGGGCGTTACATATTGTTTGTAAGGTATGTGACGAAGTTTTGACACATTACAATAATGGAACCAGGCGATAGCTGCATTTTGGAATATCTATGATATAGAGAGAGCTAACAAATCAATATGATGACTGTTATTTCTTCATGCGCGTGGATATACTAAAAATTTGATAAATTTTGTTTATCGGAACCTCAAATCTGCAGTGGGATGTCCCAATATCTGAAAATCCAGTCAACGTAGGAAAAGATACCACTGGTTTTGGTGATATTGGTGATATATGGAGTGTTTCTCAGCAACCACAGTTATTTTCACAATCAGAACTTAATAATTTAGTGGAACATGTGGGTTGATCTCAGTATATTTTTTAAATTTTTACGGGCGCAAAATATTGAAATATAATATTTCAGGAAGCGCGTTTATTACACCGATATTCGTAATCTAATAAATATTCTTGGATACGGACGGGAATTCTGAGGACTGGAGGCTTTCTATTGGCTCACCCGAGAGGCTCAACGGAAATGTTCTTGCTTTTGTATCGGTTGCTTACTCTGTGCAAATGAAATAATGATACGAAAATCTGGAACTACTGCTATAATCAATCACAGTTCGATGATTTCTGGTGACTTAAAAATTGTGGGACTTGTAGGTTAGCAGTGTGCCCCTATTTTTTGTGTGAGTGGGACAGCAGAAACAGACAATAACATTAGTGAAAAAAAACCTGCCAAAAAGGGCCAATTAAATTTCCTTTTTCTGCTTTTAGAGATTTTAGGGCAACGCGTTCAGGCTTTGCAATAATATCATATAACATACTTAATATCCCGCACTTACTTATGGAATACGTTTTATTATTTGTTCAATTGCAAAATAAAAACGTAAGAGTACACGGTACATAAAACAAATGGAAATGATTAACGACATATTGTAGACTAAGTTTTAGGAAATCCATTTTGTTTATTAATGAAAATGCCATGTTGCCAAAGGCAAATTTAACTTTAATTTCAACATTTAATATTCTTAAAAAACTAGAAAAACAGATTTCTTTCTAACTTCGGATTGAGCCGTGCTAAGTGAAGTTTTAATTATACTTTTTAAATTAAAATCTTGAAATTTTGGACCTGCAAACTCAATGGTATATTTTGCGTATCTACGACAGCCTTCAAGGAATTCAGGAAAAAGAAAGTTTCATATAGGCTCCAGAAAAGTGAAGCGAGTTTGACCGATACCCCACGTTAGCAGTATGAAAATTTATATTTCCTTTTTAAATTTTTCACTTTTGGAAAACGTGCTTTTCAAAGTTATAATTATACTTGTTGTGGGTTAAACTTTAGCTGAGCCGAAGGTGCAGTTTTTCGCATTCCACGGGAAACTCAACCAGCCGATCGGGCTTACGGAACCCGGAGACTTCAACGAGGATGTGACGAGACCGGAAAACGGTAGATTTACGTACTTTAATCCCAACATTCAACTGAAGCCAGGCGACGTCATCAATTATTGGGTGTTCGTGCAACACGACCAACTCGGTTATAGAAGGGACCAACTTAAATGGACTGTAAATGGTAAGCAGTTTGGCTAGTAAAAAAACAGACAAGTGACCAAGAGAAAAACGTTTTTTTCCGAATTTTTCAAGAACTTTAACATGACTTAACGAATTTAAACCACTTGGGGTGCTTGAAAAAACTTTCCTCGGATTATCAACGTTGTTGTAAATAGAACGATTGTAATTCCTCAGGTCATCAAAGACTTTGTGATTTGGTATTTTTCATACTTTTGTAGTTATAGGGACTAAATTAAAAGAAAAACAATGTATTTTTGTTTCTCTCACGCAACATTTTTGAATAAATTTTTGGGATGTCATATTTATTGTTTTAAAAATGGGAACATTTCTCATATATTAACAGAATATTAGCGGCCAATCTCCGAAAGTAAAATATAGTTTCTAGGATTCACAAATATGTAGTCAAAACATTGCCGCGTCAGGTCGTATCTTTAAGGTATGTGAAGAAGATTTAAGATATTGGAAAAATGGAACCAGGCGATCTCTAACATTAGGAATACGTATGATATAGAGAGAGCCGAACAATTTGCAATTTGTAGATATCTTGCTAAAAATTGAAAAAATAATATTTATCCCAACAACAGCAACAGCAATCCCAATATCTGAGAATCCAGCCAATTTAGATGAAGATACCAGCAGTTTTTCTGAAATAGACGAAATGATGAAGTAGGAAAGTTGCATAATTTCAAGCGCATTTTTTAATTTTTTATTTTTCATTTCTAGATAGGATACCTTGAATAATATTGCATTTTTGGATTGCCTCTGAAATTCTGGATATATTTTATATTGTTGTAAATTGAAATATTAGGAATATTAGAAAAAAAAAATAAAAAATACTTGAATCTGATCATTAATGATTCAAACCTGAAGATTAATAAATTTTTCATATTTTGTAATCCAATAAGCATTAAGCCTACTATAGAACAATTTTTAGCAATTTTAGCAACAGGATTCGCTTATTGGCAACATCGCATTTCTACGGGGAATTCCTAATCGACATAAATATCTCATTCTTTGTTAAACCAAGAACGTGAGTGTCCAGTGCGCTACTAAAAATATCTTTATACATTATACTTTGTGTAAAGTACATTTTGTAAGATTTCTAATTTTATTTTTGAAATATGGAAAGCAAACGGCATTGTTTGCAAGCAGTAGTAGCAGAACCCTTTTTTAAAAATGCCATGAAGGTACAATTAAGTAAAACCAAAACCAAAGCAAAAGAAGAAGAAAAAAAAGAGCATGGAACAAAAGTAAAAGCATTTACTTTTCTTCACGCTCATAGGCCGCTGCCAAGAAATGAAATGCAGGATTGCCAAATGTGGGAAAAACAAAAACACCCACCATATATTTTTGTGCAGAAAAAAATTAAAACCTAGGTCGTTCAATATACGCATGGATTAAGCTCTTCAAGATGATATAAGGTATAAATTTGGTTCCAGAGCTCAATCGAGTAAAGGAGAAAGTCGAAACTACAACTACACAGCAATGAACTTTTACAAAGAAAACAAACCAAAATGTAGAAGGTGCCATACAAAAGTGCATACCATATTCGACTCAGTTTACAAGGAGTAACAGTTAGCGAAGAAGCAACACAAGTGATTGATAAAAATGTTAAGCAGTGGGTGACTTTTACCACTTGTCCAAAAATCTCGGCCCGTCAAAGACATTCCATGCATATGCGGCAAAGAATATATCAGAGAGACCGGGCGAAAAATATCAACTAGGCTCAAAGAACACGAAAGAGCTTTACGACTAAGACACATTAACTCATCAGCTGTTGCCGAACACACTCATGAAACCGGGCATAAAATTTTATTCGATAGAACTAAAATTCTTGCATGTACTCAGTTCTTCTACCAACCTAACCTAACAATCTTAACCGCGACTCAGGTCTCTACCTGTCACCAATTTGGGAATCAGTCATCCGAGACGGTGTTTTTGTATCCCTCATTAGCGCCTCCCTCAAACAATATATAAGCATTTACAGAGTAAAATACGTGCCAGTTTCATTCAAGCTCTGAAGAAGCCAGCAGGATGATTGGCGAAACGTCAGCAAGTTCGACTCTGCAAAAACCGACGCTGGAGGAATCGAGAAGTTTTGTAAAAAGAAATAGCAGTTATTTGGAATTAACTTCATGCAGAAAAGTAGTCTTCAGCTTAGCTTCACTAATTTTAATGATTTTCTGCAGCCACGGAACGCAGTTTTGGCAGTAAGCAGTAATCATTTAAATTTAAATCATTTAAGAGAAACAAACTTACTGATGACAGACCCTCCGTATCCCACAATGAAAAGCTTTTTTGGATGGATCCGTCGTTTCATATGTTGAGTGAATATCTTTAAAATAAATTAATTAAATGAGCGAAAAAGGAATATAATAATTTATTCATAAAAAAACATAAAAAACTAAATATTTAATTATATATATTAGGTATAATTCCTAACTCTATGTTGTATAGCCTCAGTACCGCGATGTCTACTTTAATACACTTCGTCCCTCAATGTGAAAGTACTCCAATGAGGTTAAATCAGTGCTTCTAGACCTTCTAGATAATTGCTTATTTTTTGAAAAATACCCAAGAGCCTACGAATAATAGTATCAACAATACTATTTACAAATCTTGTGGATTCGTCCTGCGTCGGTCGGTAATGATTCTGTTGTCCTCTTCAGAGCTTAACTGAAATTGACGGGTTCAACGGCAAACGTCAAACGTCAGCAAGTGCGATTCAAGAACGAAGGAGGAATCCAAAAGTTTTGTAAATAGTATTTCAACAGCATAATAATAAATATTTTAGAGCTGACAAAACAAAAGGTCATCGACAGGGATCCCAAATGCCTGGAAACACCAACGACGTCCTCGGACCGAAGCGTGATTTGCCGGGGAGAAGTTCTCTTCGAACACCGTTTCATAGGAAGCGAACTCAATGAAAGTGTTTGGTTATGGGAACAGTACATTCCGGTAGGCCCGGTATGTATACATCAATAAAAAATATTATATAATACTTGAAAATTATCATTTTAAAACGTCAGACACTGTGGCGATTCAGTTCAGATGAGACAGAAAATTCTGAAAGCTCTTCTCGATATTTGACGTCAAAAAATAGCCCCAGTTAGTCATGACTTTAGGTGGGTATAATAAGCAACATAAGATTTTATTCAATCTAATAAAGAAATTATCAAAAATTTTACAAAGATCTACGGGACAAAATGTAAGCAAATCCGTTACGGTTAAAGTCCGAAGAAACAAACAGCATGATGCATAGAAATTTCGTTGGGAAGAACAATTTTTAAGTCTCCTGAATCAGTTTTTCTCATATTTGAGCTTCTTAAAAGCGACTTAAACATTTGGCACAATGATAAAGATCCAGTAATGGCAGTTTACCTTAGCTTGGAAATTTCAAAACAAGTTTTTCGGCACTGGTGCCTCGGCCATAAGACCCATTTATTAAATTACATGACGTCGTTTCCACAAAACCCTGTATACATTTTGTATTGTATTATTTTGATTTTACGAAAGTCACACATACTGAGTCCTTGTTTTTTGAAAAAAAATTGCAATTACGTGTTATAAAAGCATGACGTAATTTTTTTTGTTTTTATAGTCCCTTTCATTTCCAGGACTTCGAGTTCGTTGTCTATAAGAAGGCCGATGATGTGACGTTCCTGTCGGGCAACTTGCTGCACATAAGACCAAAAGTTACCGATAATAAAGCCGATTTGATCATGTCTCAGGATGTTTCATCCGGGTGCGTGTCCTATAGCTATTTTTATCATGGTACCGCGTTAAGACAATCCAGAATTATAACAGAAATTGGCGAATGCGCTAGAATTTTTTATTTCAACAAAATAATTTTTATAATAACTTTACGCACTGCCTTCAGGTATTTCATATCTATTAACGACACACTAGGATGTTATCACACGCAGGTATTACTGTTGTGTAGGGTTTTTGGGAATAATAGTGGGTTTTTTTACGAGGTCATCTAAGCTCCACTTACAAAGTTCCAGGAGTTCATGCTGTTTTTAAGTTTGGGCAATTTAAGCAAGTTACACAACAGGTATCCGGGTTCGACAAAATATGTCGATTCGACGAAGCTATTAACAGCATAGAGGATAGTTTTCTCGATTTAAGTATCCGTTTGGATGTAGTTCTTCGTATCATACTGCCATATTTAATTTTTTGCTAAGATCCAGAGGAAGTATTTTTGTTTAACCCTGTATCATTTAAACGTCCCGACGAACTATCACAAATCAAGAAATATTTTGTGAACACCCAGTATAATAGACAGAGAGCCTAAAAATATTTTAGTGACGAGGTAATATTTCATTTTAAACAATGGCTTTCTGGCCAAGAGACGAAAACGGCAAAAATTGAAGCTCTCGAAGCTACCTAAAAGGCAGTTAAAACCAAAAGGCGGCGTCTGCCACGGCTTGTGAGTTAACGCATTCGATTTATTGCGATAAAGGCATTTTTCATATTTCTACCCATAAATGGAACACTCTGTATATTTTTCACTTTACTGTATTTTTGTGCTATCTCCAGAACACTGGTCTACAAAAAAAAATTTTTCCTCTCCTTCTTGTTTTCATGCATGAAATTCATCTTATTTTATGCTCTAAACACGGAATCTGAGATCCAAATAAGTACCACACGTAGGTTTTTAATTTAATATTTATTTCATCAAAACCTCTCAACGTTCTTGAGCAGCTATTGCAGCATACTTTTGGCAACCAACTTTTATCTCGCTCATCGATAGAAAATCCAAAATATAGCGCTGTTTTAACCAGATCGGTCATGACATGTCGCTGTGTTTTTAGTATGTATTCCCCACAAATGTAGCAAAAACAATCTGAGGAATTTTTACAAGTCCGCGGCATTTTGTAACCTAAAATCATATAAAATTAATTTTAAAACAACTTTCAAACTTCTATTTTATATTTATTGATTCTACTTAAAAAAATACTCAGACTACACATCAAATACTTAAGTCCAATGTAGAGAACATGAACTTTATGCAAAACTTACCAAAATATTTTATATAAAAGGTAAACAATTAAGCGACAAGTTTTCACTGAACTGTTGTAGTGTCACAATGAATACTGCGCATGCGCGTATTTACTAAAATAAAAATAACATTCGGCACTTCCCTCCTTTCTCTTAAAACTCCCTGAAACTCATTTTGCATGTATATTTACTTTTTGTAACGTTGACGAATGAAAAAATTGAAAAAAAAACATATCGAAAAATCTAGACGTGATAGAAAAAATCGACTAACGGGGATAGATTCAAAACGTTCGAATCATTATATTTATCATAAAATTTTTTAAAGAAGGATTTAATTGCCAACTAGTGTAATCTACTGTAATACTTGTTACAAAACTTCTGGATTCCTCCTGCGTCGGTTTTTGCTGAGTCGAAATTGATGACGTTTCGCCAATCACCCTGTTGACTTCTTCAGAGCTTGACTGAAACTGGCTCCTATTTTACTCTGTACCTGCTTATATATTGTTTGAGGGGGCGGAGCTAAATGAGGGGCCTAAACTCTGTCTCCGATGACTGATTCCCATATTGGTGACAGGTAAAGACCTGAGCCGCTGTTAAGACTGTTTGGTATTCGGCAACAGCTGATGAGTTTATTTGTCTTAGTCGTAAGGCTCTTTCGTCTTCTTTGTGTCTATTTGATATTTTTGTCCGGTCTCTCCAATGTATTTTTCGCCGCATATGAATGGAATGCTGCAAACTCCTGGCATCTCAAATGGAATTTTATCTTTGACGGATCCAAGTTGTTGAGAGATTTTTGGACAAGTGGTGAATCTGGTTTTGACGTTATACTTCTTTAGAACTCTTGATATGTGGTCAGTGATGTTTTGAATGCAAGGAAGGACCACAGTGGCAAGTGTAGGATTGCTTCTGGCCTCATTGCTGTTGGAAGATTGTGGTGAAGTGTATTTTTTGATGGAACGCTTAATATCTTTAATGTGGATATTATTGGAGAGAAGGTAAGGTGTTATATATTTGAAGCTTTGAAGCCCGTAGTTTTGTCTTCTAATGTAATCCGGCTTCAAAAACTTCTCGAAGGTCCATACCACAGAAAAGAGAACAGACAAAAAATGAAACGTTTTTCGATTTCATGGGTTGACATTTGAGAAAACGACTTTTTTTTTTCAAAAGACCTTTCGGTTTCTGGCACTATTTTGCCTGTTTTCCTTGTGATAATTGGAATGCCCCTTCACTAGGCTTACACCTACAGGTTCAGGAATGCTTTCCCACGCTACACTACTAAAGTCGTCCCTAATTCTAACTGTTGAATCCGGATTTCTCTTGTGTCATGCATCGACTTTGTGCCGCTGACGATGCACCAAACATGCTGCTCGCTTCTTCAGAATGCTACAGAACATTTACTATACACAACCAAAACAAACATTTTATTCATGTTAGGTTAATCATGGGATAGGGTTTTTCTGGAAAAAGTAATTGCTGTATTTTTATTAATTTATTATAATCTGCATCGAAATTCATTGAACCGTTAACTTTTAGGTGTACCAGGACTTCGCCGAATGAATGCAGCAGAGAGTTCTTTGGAATATATCAAAATCCAGTGACGTCCGGAAGAATCGTTGCAAAAAACGCGTTTGCTTTCGGAAAGGTCGAAGTACGAGCCAAGCTTCCCAAGGGAGACTGGATTTATCCAGGTAGATTAAGTCATGCTCCTAAATCGAAATTGAAATAATGAATCTAGCGTATTTAAGAAATTTACCTGGAAGATATACAGGACCCAAAACGCAAAATTTGGATCGCTTACGCTAGAGGCAACGAGTTACTTACTGGAGGGAATGGAGATGATCTCGGAGGCAAATTGCTTTTCGGGGGACCTGTTGTTTCGCCGTTGGAACCAAATAGAAGCAGATATCTGAGTTCCTATAGGAACGCCCAACCGTTGGCCAACGAAATGCACACTTACAAATTAACATGGACGGAAGGTGAGGAAATTTAGTGGAATTTAAGAATATCCGATAGAAAATAAATCGATGTAATGAGACTTTTTGGTCAAGTATCTCCAGTCATCTACAGGTGAATCTTTTTCTTCTTCTGTTCCCCTGTCCTTTACAGATGTTGGCTATTAACAAAGCTATTTTGCTGATGACTATGGATATACTTGCTGCGTGTAGTCTATGTAATTCCTGTAGCTATTTGCGATCATAACTGTATTATCAGCATACCCAATGTTGTTAATTACTTCTCCATTTCACCTTTTCCAATTGTGAGCTTCTCGCTAGACAAGTTTCCAACCTTTATTTCGGCGCTCTGATGCCGATAGGGAATATTTATCATAAATAGATCCTCACTATCAATGTCCACTTTACCAAGCAGCTTCAAGCTTCAAGAACGTTTGAATCGGAACTTGTAGGCTGAAAATGGTTTCTCTCTCGCTCCGGAAGCTAAACTGAAACTCTTACATGTTTCCTTCACATTGTGGATGATCTTGGTAACATCATTGGTAATATGATTTGTCAGGATTATCACAGTGTTTTGCATTTCCTGTTTTCGTAGGGCCACAAAAGGTTTATAGTCGTCATTGCTCCTTTTTCGTAAACAGGGTTAAAAAAGTCTCGTAGAAAATGAAAGAAATGGTCGTCTGACTCGCTGAGAAGTTTCGGTTGCATGTTCTCTGGGTAACGGTCATCTATAGAATATGTATTTTTTTCATATGTTAATTAGCTTCTGATATTAGATTGTCATCCTAGTCTGTTACAGGCGCCTTGGCACTTTTCTTTTCAATTTCAATACCTAAATACAAATAAAACTAGTTTGAAGAAATTTAACAAGTTGATATTGAAGTAACTATGGGTAAACAACAGTTGAATTTGACAATGATAGGAAGTTTAATATCACCATGACCACTCATTAACCAAAAGAATAGATAATATTTATTTTTTTTCCTCTCATCATCACCTTCCCATTGTGTGGAAAATTGTGTGTTTTTTTCATTACTCTAATTTCTTTCCTAGAGAGTTGTTTTTGTGGGACGAAATATAAATTGGAACTAATGACGGCAATGGTGGAACCAATTTAGGAACCAATGTTTTTGTTTGCTTTTAGCCAAAATGGAGTTACACCTCGACGATCTGAAGTACGGAGAAATCCCCTATCAGGTTATGCAAGAGTCTGAATTCAACAAGCCCCGTATGGTATGTTAAAATTTGTTTATTTGTTTGTTTGTTAACAAACAAGGTTATTCAACAGACTGTCTGAATCAGACCAATTTTAAAGCCAAACCAATTAGAAAAAAGAATAATAACCAAATTTGCTGCAGGTGTGCCATAGAAGTTTTCTATTTAACACTGTGTACGATTGAGTATTAAACTTTACATCCTACATCAAGCATATAGCTTATTTGCGCATTCAACCATAGATAGGGTGTTTTAAAAGAAACTAGAAAAACTTAAGGAGGTGATTCCTTGTTCAAAATAAAGGGTAGTTTGATATATTATCAATGGAATTCAAAAATGTCCGACTGTGAATGGATTTCTTTTATTACGTTAAAGTTATTTGCCAATAAAAGTGGTACTAAATGTTGAAAAGAAATGCCAATATTAAATTTAAAGACTATTAAAAAGTAAAAGTCATAACGATATACCCGTGATTCATCAACAGTTATGACATATCAGGAACAAATTTTACTGCTATACGTTTCAGGCTCAAAACTTCGAAAAAAATTGCAATAGAGATGACGACGTCTTGGACCACTTCTCTAATAGTGATTCGACGTCATTGACGTCTTCTCGTCCATCTTAGAACAGCTCGTTCCACTTATAAACATTTTTTTTTGCTCAAAGTAGATTCACCGTATGCCGTTGTCAATATTTCAAGTGTTTTGCAGCACTGTATTCCTTTTTTTACACATTTATGCAAATTTTTTGTTCCATTTGTATCACTTGTCCCACGAAAAAAGTAAACGTGCAAACATAATCCTAAGTCTATGAAGTTAAGAAATTTTAAAAATGCCGATTGAGGCCTTCTTAATGATTTCTTAAAAATGAGTCTTTTCGAAAATATTATTTATTTAGAATCTGTGAGTGATTATGTATTTGCAATTAGCAAATCATTTTTGACATCCTTGAATCTTTAAATAAAACGCCACTATTTTCTAAATTGACTTTCAACCTCCCTTTTGCCATTTGTATCAAAATGTAGGTATAACGTTGGCAAATAAACGTACTCTTATTATTATCATATTAAACGCGTCAAGCTTACGATCTCAAGAAACGGTCAAGAAATATTACAAGGAAAAATTCCAGAATAACGGGGACCTGTCAGAAGAAGAATTTCTTGGTTATGCAAGCAACAACAACAGGAATTTTCCGAGCTGTGACGAACAACATTGTTAAAGACAAAGTGATTGCCAACATGCTGAAGAAGAATAATCTAGAAAAATGAAAATATTCTCGCGCCATGTTAATTGCACGTTTATATAAGAAACCGTCCTTCATTTTAAACAAACAGCTCTTTAAGTCTTTCGCATCAACTTTGAAACTCTTGAAACATAATTATTTCCTTTTAGGTAAGGTTGGTGGTGGGCGTTGGAGTCGGCGGGATCTCAGACTTTCCGGATGGTTTCAAATCCGGCACGAATCCCAAACCGTGGAGAAACAGCGAAAGGTCCCAAGTGAAAAAGTTCTTCGACAGTCGGTCCACGTGGATGGAAACTTGGAACCCGGAAAACGCACAACTTGTGGTGGAATACGTCAAAGTAACTGCTGTGTGAATTTTTCTTAGTTGTTGCTGGATACTTTTTTATAAACCTGTCCTAAATATTTTTTGTAAATATAAACATTTTTCAGTGTATATCATTTTTTCTTATCCCTCGATTCAGTCTAGTGATAATAATAATAATAATAATAATAATAATAATAGTAATAATAAAGCAATGGACCAAGAAAGTCAGATGTGATGGTTTAAAAATTTGTCTTAGTGTACTGTGTGGTGGTGGTGCGGAGCGCCCTCTATTGCCAATTGTCGGAGACGAAGTCGGCGAAGGAGCGCGGAGTGGTCAGTTCCTTTTTAGGGGACGAACTATGTTGACTTGCTATTGATTGTTTTGTTCGATTTCGATCTGCTGGACCAGAGTCGATACGACCGGTCCATGCAATTTGTACTTTTGTTTTTCACGTATAGTAATACACTCCGTTAGTGAAGTATAGTGTGAGTATTGTTTTCGCCGCTTCTGAACCCGGTGTGCTTCGGTAGAAACACACACATCCATCACACAGACATCTGGCACAGTCAGAGAGAGAGAAGAACGAACAACGCTTGGAGAGGGAGTGGGGGGTAATTAAGGACATGGAAGTAAAAAAGTAAGAGTTTTGGTTTAGGCAGATGCGGAAAGATTGCCCATAAGGTCCACTCGACAAAAATATTCTTCTATGGCAAAACGATCACCCAACTTCCACCAAACTTTGTCGGGCTATAAAATTCTTATTTTCTAAAGAAACTACCGAAATCGTAAGTGATGAGACTAAACAAATACACTCGCAAATAAATTAATTAAAATAATGTTCAAATGAATATTCATGATGAGCTTCACTTAACAATGGTAGATGGAAAACTGTGCAGTATTCTAACCGATACAAAATCATCACAAACCTGTTATATCTGTGACGCAACTCCAAAAAATATGAATATAGAGCCCAACAATACACAAAATAAATTTAAAAATTATGAGTTTGGCTTGTCTACGTTACATGCGCGCATAAGATGCTTTGAATGTTTACTTCACGTAGGTTACAAGTTAAATCACAAAAAATGGTTAAAAAGTTAAAATTAGGAAACAAGAGATCCAAAAAAGATTTAGGAATGGCTTTAGACGTAGACAAGCCAAAACCTGGATTCGGGTCCAGTAATGACGGAAATACCGCCAGAGCCTTTTTAATTTTCCAGCAAAAAGTTCAGATATAACAGGAGTCAATAGAACATTAATCGGACAATTTGGTGTGATATTGGACACAGTTTGCTCGGGGTATATTACAGATCTTGTAAAATTTGAACCGTCCACAAACTGCTGTACCATTCCACAGATATTATTAAACATTATGTTGTGCCTATTGGGCAGCTCTCTGAGGAGGGCCAAGAGGCACGTCACAAAGATTGTCGGCGATATCGCGAGCATCACACCCAAAAAAAATCGCGCACTGCCACGAATAAAATAAAGCGAATGTTGTTAGTGTCCTCTGATCCCGTTATAGCCAGTTACCGACAAAAAACTGTAAGATCAAAAAAACCACTATCACATATTGGCTCTACTTAAAAGCCGAGAGCTTCCAGGGTTTACAAAAAATCACTATTTTTCCGAAACCGGTGGGCGAAATAAAACAGGATATCGACGAATACAGATTTAATGACTCTTATTAACCCAAAAAAATGTACTTCTGATTTGTTTAAAGGTTTAATTTTTTAACAGGAATATAAATAAAAGAATTACGCGGAATAACATACTAATAAGTAATAGTCGTAATAGTCGTATGTAATAAGTAAATTCAAAATTCCATTCCAAATTGTAGCTTAGAATGTAAGTTTAGATACCAGAACCCACTAACATATCACACTATAACTAATTTAATTCAAGTAATGAGTTTGTGGTTTTTAAGTTTTAGGAACGTTTGAAAAAAAGGGAGGCAGGCGCTGAAAAATAATTTATTTTCAAATAGGCCAGTAAAAGAAAAAGTTTGATAACCACTGCATTAGACCAATAGCAGAAAAAAACGCAACTATAGGAGAGATTTACTATCCTAAACACTAAAACATATACTACCTAGTTACAATAAATAATAAAATGTTAATATCGAATAACATTTTTTCGTAGACGATTGAAGTCATTCATAATGCAAAGGTTTTATTCTATAATTACACTGGTCTGCAAAAAAAAAAAAAAATTTCTCTCCTTCTTGTTTTCATGCATGAATTCATCTTATTTTATGCTGTAAACACGGAATCTGATATACAAATAAGTACCACACGTAGGTTTTTAATTTAATATTTATTTCATCAAAAAACAATATTATTAAAGCATAAATTATTACAAGGAAATAAAAAATGTGGCGGCTTGAGTTTTACAGTAAAAAATCCTAAATTATATTAACATAACTCGATTGAGATTGTAGACCTGAAATATTTTTATTTTCAGCCTCCTCATTAACTGGTGGAACTGGAGGTGGAGTGTCTTTATCACGAGGAATTGGTCTCTTTGCAGATAGGACGTTCGGATAAACAATCTTATCTCTATTTTTTTTCGAAAATCCTCGTGTAGATGTCATGCAGAAATAACAATCATTCTCGTGATTTTGAGGTTCACTCCAAATCATTGGCATTGAAAACGGCATGGATTTGTGACTTTCTTCAAGGCAACCTCTCAACGTTCTTGAGCGGCTATTGCAGCATACTTTTGACAACCAACCAATATTTTGGCAAAATCTAAAATATAGTTTATAAGCTGTTTTAACCAGATCGGTCATGACATGTCGCTGTGTTTTTAGTATGTATTCCCCACACATGTAGCAAAAACAATCTGAGGAATTTTTACAAGTCCGTGGCATTTTATAACCTAAAATCACATAAAGTTAATTTTAAAACAACTTTGAAACTTCTATTTTATATTATATTAAAAAACAAAATTTTGAAATATAAAAAAAAATTATATCGAAAAATCTAGACGTGATAGAAAAAATCGGCCAACGGGGATAGATTCAAAACGTTTGAATCATTATATTTATTATAAAATTGTTTAGAGGAGTTAGTGACAAAACACAAAAGCATTTGAAATCCAGATAAGCTTATCAGTTGCCTCGCCGTGTATTAATTATCAACGCTCTCGCCTTCTTTAGATATGTTATTGTCGATGTGTATATATGGAATGTTGTTGCATTGCCGATTCACAATCGCACCGTAATCCAAGTCGGGCTCGTTCGTGACCGCCACCTCATTATTGTTTATTTGTTAACCGCATTCCTCAGCAATTAGTTAACTAGTCGGGGCAGTCGATATGCGAAACAAAATCAGTCTGATCGATTTGATGGTGCTCGAGTTTTTGTGGATTTGCAGGATCGTTTACGAGAATTTCGTCAGTTTTTTCACCAGGTGAGTGGCCGTTCACGCACCGAAAGTTCCCGATTCGATTTGACGGAACGGAGGAAAGAATCGCGATAAAAAAGTAGGGCAAAGGTTTACCGAATGTTATCAGTCACACGTGTTGCTAATAATCTTCGAAGCGGCGACGAAATAATTCCGTTTTTCGATCTGGACCACGCGAGCGTATTTAAACGGATACGCACGTCTAATTATAGAACCGTGACTAACTGGGAACCTATGATAATAATACAGTGAACGCCCTATACCCCCCCCCACATTCTCAAAAAACTTTCTGGTTACTGCTTTGTCATATGGAGGCTCCGCCATCAGGTTTCCTTGCCCTCGTATAAAAATTTTTTATCTCCGTAACAGTCCTACGGGATCGCCGTGGGTACAGAAATGATCACCGTCGAAAAAAAATTTTTTTTTGTCTGTCCGTTCTCCTTTCTCCGTTCTCGTTGGAGCTGCGAAATAGAAATTTGCCTCTTTCACGAGGCGCATAAGCTTATAAGAAATGGTCCTGATCCATCGTTTTTTCGCGATTTTCGACTGTTTTTTGGACCTTGCTATGAAACACGACAAGTGTCCGAAATTTGAAGCAATCGACTTCATATTTGGCACATATATGCAGCTTTGCCTCGTGACGGAACCTATTCAAAATGGGGGGTTGGGGGGTCGGGAAGTATTCTAAAAAAATTAAAAATCGCGTGTGCAAGGGTCTACAAAAAACATCAAAAACTGTTTCAGAGACCAAAAAAATTCTTGAACCAGAAGAAGCAGAAGATACGGCTCTATAAACTTTTGTTGTCGACAATTGTCGAATATACAGGGTGCGCCGCAAATTCAAAAAAACTGAAAAATGGGGCCCCTTATTATTGAAAATTTGGCAATAATTCCAAATCTGTGTTTTAGATGTCAGTTTCTTTTACGTGACGATATAGCCGATATAGACAGCTTAAAGTTTTGTGTATACGGTTTTTAAGTATTGTACAGGGTGTTCGCGATATTCCGTGCAATTTTATAAAACATAATAAGTACTCCACATTTGCAGCTAGCGACTTCAGACTTGGGAGGGAGGTAGAAGTCTGGACCCGCCTTTAGACTCTTTAAATTGGAAGCAATAAAATGACGCAAACTATTTTTTTTTAATTTTTGAATTTTTTTGGTGGTTATTTTGGGATCCAGACAAACATCTTTTTCTAATATAATTTATAACTTATTTTTGCAAATGCAGGTGCTTTATAAATATTTTATTTTTATTATTTTTTTTATTATTTGTAGTAGTATAATATCGAAACACGTTGTTACGAGTGCACTGCATGTAGAAGTAGTAAATCCATGGGATATTTGTCTCAAAATCAGTATTGCATATTAACATTACATATCGATTTCAGAAGCAAACAGCACCAGATCGCAGTGGAGACGACAAAAAAAGCAAACAAGAAACTGCACCTCATCCAGCTGCACACGCTGACTCCCGACTATCCCGGGGACAAGCGGTTCTGTTTCATGGAGGTCACCGAGATCAGCGGCAAAGAGGAAGAGTCTCTGAGGATGAGCAGAATCGCAGACAACACGTACCTGAAAAACACGCCCTTCGCGGTCCATTAAATGACGTGTCGCACGGAACGCGTTGGCAACAACGCACTGGTGAAAGGGGCACCGGTGTGCGTCAGCACACCAAAATAAAAAAGATCGGCCGTGATATCAGCTATCGGCTATCTGCTTTATCTGGAAACGAAATCTACGTCATTAATAATAGTAGACGCTTTATACTGTAAAACCGATAGGTAATCCTGCAGTTGACGCATATGGAAGACGAGGAAATTGCAACTGTGGTCGCTAGCTGCACAGTGAAGCCAAATTATAATTTTTATTCGTTTTAACAAAGAAATTGTACAATAAAAACTACACGTTTCATGGTACACTCTTACAATACCTATCCTCTTAGTTTGTCTATCTTTTCATTTTTGATCTTAACATAAAGCGTCAAAAATCGAATCAAATTTCCAAAAATGTTAATGAGATGCTAGATGATACAAAAAGATGTTTATGTTAAGCACAGTACCGCACACATAAAATCAGGGTGGTAGAAAGGAAATTCAAACACGAAATGTATTATGATAAATAAATAATAATAATAAATAAGTTATGTAAGTAATAAATATCTTGTACGTATTTACGTTGTCCCAATTTTTTAAATTTCCTCCAGCAGCTCCCTGGTACATTTTGTACACACCAGTTTCACGGTAATTCATTCAATTTCAATGTTATACTTATGAGTTTCATGTAAGAGATCGATAAATAATGTATACAATGTTTTAAGACTAAATTAAAATCCTTACAATTTCTTTTTTTTTTTATTTATATGTACCCTGAAAAATAAGTGAGTATCTAAAGCTAACTAACTAACCAACACTGTTCCACCAATGTTGTATTCAAATTCTACTTGTTCCTTTTTTCTACTAAAGCTAAGCACAAAACATTGAAATTATTGTTGAAGTTATAGACAGTCAATCTAATTTTCAATTATAGCATAAAGCTTCAGATCATCAGGATATAAAGGTTCTTTCGAATCATGAATTAAATCAACCAGATTATTAATAAACACAAGAAAAAGCAGTTTATTAAGATTAAGATTAACTCGACTTTTTTTCTCCAATCCGTCAACAATATATTGAGTAATTTCGCAAAAAAATAGAGATGTAGTTTTTTTTTATTAAAAAAAAACATGTTGCCATAAATGGTTTCATATATTTTAACAGGACAAGAAAGTGGTGAGTGTTGTTGTTACCTCACCTTTTTCAAAAACTGCTGAAAGAAATGAGTTTGTCTTAAACCAAAAGTTAAATAAGTTTAAAGATAAAAGAAGGAATGCCATCATGGCGTACCTCCTTATTACAATTTACCATTATTATAATCAACATGCGTCACACTTGGGTCATCAAGTGTGACCCTTAACACAGCACCCAAATGATCTTGAATATTCGCTCGATATTTTCTTGGAGTTTATTTAAGTTAACCTCGTGTGCTTCTTTTGTATCCTTTTTTCTACATTATTAGTGTTTTGATTTTTAATTTTTAATTTCCCTTTGGTTTTTATGTATTGATTAATTTGTTTACTCAAATAAACAGGATACATTTTAGCATATAATTTACATTGGCATCGCTTAGTGACTCAAGACGACTACACTTGCACACTTTTGTTTATGCTGCTGTGCTGTTTTTTCAGTTAGATTTACACCTTGCTTTTCTTTTTAAACCTTTCTACGTTTAGCGCCATTGGGAAGTTTCTTTCACTAAAACTAACCAAAGACTTTTTTCAGAACTTTCATTTCGTTTTAGGATACTTTTTCCTAGCAGTGTCCTAGGGCATATGGTAGTATTTTTTTTATTCTTTGGAAGGTGAAACATTGCATCAAATGACACTTTCTTATTGGTTCTTTCTCCATCCAGTAATTATCATTGCTTGCTATATTAAGGGTACCATTTATCGTGTGCTGGTCACTGTCACTTATGACAGTAGCATAAGCACTATAGCAGGCTATCGATAGAAATTCTACGGCGACAGATAAACGAAGATCAAATTGTTAAAGTTAATCCTAGAAGCAAAACATACGATTTTTCGATGCTCAAAATAATAGAAAACAAATTTTCTTATTGAAAACCAAAAATTAAATAAAACAGAATGAATGGAAAGAACGAGCACGACCTAAGATACGATGGTTGAATATTTGGCAACAAGGGACGAAAAATCCTATATAATATGGTATATCTATGACCTCATCTACAAAATAAGTAAACTGCAGGATTACCAACCGATAATCCAATTTTGTTGTTAAATTTGCACCCCAAACATTGGAGCCTCTTTTTGATTGTAAGTATTCAAAGTATTTTTACGATGTATCAAAATTGACAAACAATTGAAAAACCAAGTAGATCGACTTACTAATGTTTAACTGAATTTGTTGCAAATTTTAAATTTAAAAATGTTCAGAACATTTTTTGTTCTAATTTAATTTGTGTCTTTTCTTTTCTCTAATTATTCAGAAACGTTGAAGGATGTGTGTTTTCATTTCCACAAATTCAAAAAATCCTGTACGGAGATCCCCTCATCTTGTATGTAGACTGTTTTCCAATTCAAAATTTTTCAATCTTAACTTTTGACATCCAATGAGGTAGAGTTTTCAAAATTAAAATTTATTTTCTTAATATCCGAAATCAGTGGCGAACCATCAATGCTTACCAAAATAGACGGGTGAAATTTCGTACGCCCGCTGCTGGTCTATTTTAAAAAAATTGTGGTACAATAAGTAATGCCTCTTGATGCATAGTCCTAATTTCAGTAAAATATTTGAACTGGTGTTACCGATGTTAAAAAATATGTAATGTTCTTGAAAACTTTACCACCCTGCATCTCAAAAACACTCTGTATATTGAAACACGTTCTGGGCGATATTGCGCAGTAATTTTTCTAAATTCAATTGAGGCCATTATGACGTCTGCACATACTAAACCATAAAAATAAATTGTTTTAACGAAAATCGGTTTAGATTGGTTTAATTGTGCGACCGATTGCTCAATTCATTTTGTCAACCATGCATTCAAATACAATCCCGACTACTGCGCCATCTGGCAGTCAATACGCTTCGCACAGTTTTAGGTATTGCATCGCTGGGGATGGTGATCTGCGAGGGCGTGCATTAGTTTTTGTCGCGGACCTTAGATGGCGCACCATATGCGAAATCAAATCAGAAACGTAATTATATTAAGGTCTTTCCATAGATAAAAAATTTAAATGGAAGAGACACTGCAATAGAAATAAATAAGTCTTACTATGCTGTCGATATTCGAAAATATGGTTTGCGGGAATTCGCCACCTTTCTCATCTGTCTTATTTGAAGAGATTAAAAAAAAAAGATTTTTTATTATATGCATAGAGTTCTTTTATATTATGAATGTTAAAATGTTGAAGCAAACCCCAGTCTACTTGAGATACAATTTCAAGAAGATCCTGATATTTTTAAAAAGGCTTTCTGGAATCATGAAGCGAACTTTACAAGTGCTAGAATATTTAACGGGAGACCCACAATCCCCGACGTATTGCAGAGATAAAGAAACAGCAGAAAAGTGCTTAAATTTTTGCAAATGAAATAGGGAATAGTATATTTTTCGGCAGTTGGCAAACAGAACAAATATAAAAGGGACATATTAATGTGGACTTTGTCAAAAATATATTTTTGACATATGTATATAAGTGTTAGGCAAATATGCAGAAAAATTTAATAAATATAGAATAATATCAACTTGTCAAAGTTTGATTCGATAGCACATATCATTAGATGCATTACACTAACTAGTACTAAGTGTTTGCAGTGAATCAATTTTTTTTGTGAATTTGTTTCGATTATTCACTAATAGTTTTGAACTTTTTTTGTTGATTCAGTCGCGAGACATTTGAAGTCTATCACTTATTTTAGTAAATAACTCGAAAGGTATTTTTTTTCTGTATCACTTTTGTCCCATTCAAAAATAATCACTGGTTTTACAATGAAATCCTCCTTTAAATTTTTTTATGATAAATGTAATGATTCAAACGTTTTAAATCTATCCCCGTTGGCCGATTTTTTCTATCACGTCCAGACTTTTCGATATGATTTTTTTTTATATTTCAAAATTTTGTTTTTTTTTTCAATTTGTTCATTCGTCAAGGTTACAAAAAGTAAATATACATACAAAATGAGTTTCAGAGAGTTGTAAGAGAAAGGAGGGAAGTGCCGAAGATGATTTTTATGGTAGCAAATACGCGCATGCGCAGTATTCATTGTGACACTACAACAGTTCAGTGAAAACTTGTCGTTTAATTGTTTACCTTTTATATCAAATATTTTGGTAAGTTTTGCATAAAGTTCATGTTCTCTACATTGGATTTAAGTATTTGATGTGTAGTTTGAGTATTTTTTTTAAGTAGAGCCAATAAATATAAAATAGAAGTTTGAAAGTTGTTTTAAAATTAATTTTATGTGAATTTAGGTTACAAAATGCCACGGACTTGCAAAAATTCCTCAGATTGTTTTTGCTACATTTGTGGGGAATACATACTAAAAACACAGCGACATGTCATGACCGATCTGGTTAAAAAAGCTTATAAGCTATATTTTGGATTTTCTATCGATGAGAGAGATAAAAGTCGGTTGCCAAAAGTATGCTGCAATAGCTGCTCAAGAACGTTGAGAGGTTGGCTTGATGAAAGTCACAAGTCCATGCCGTTTTCAATGCCGATGATTTGTAGTGAGCCTCAAAATCACGAGAATGATTGCTATTTCTGCATGACATCTACACGAGGATTCTCGAACAAAAATAGAGATAAGATTGTTTATCCGAACGTCCTATCTGCAAAGAGACCAATTCCTCGTGATAAAGACACTCCACCTCCAGTTCCACCAGTTAATGAGGAGGCTGAAAATAAAAATATTTCAGGTCTACAATCTCGATCGAGTTTTGTTAATATATTTTAGGATTTTTTACTATAAAATTCAAGCCGCCACATTTTTTATTTCCTTGTAATAATTTATGCTTTAATAATATTGTTTTTTGATGAAATAAATATTAAATTAAAAACCTACGTGTGGTACTTATTTGTATATCAGATTCCGTGTTTACAGCATAAAATAAGATGAATTAATGCATGAAAACAAGAAGGAGAGAAAAAAATTTTTTTTTTTGCAGACCAGTGTAATTATAGAATAAAACCTTTGCATTATGAATGACTTAAATCGTCTACGAAAAAATGTTATTAGATATTAACATTTTATTATTTATTGTAACTAGGTAGTTTATGTTTTACTGTTTAGGATAGTAAATCTCTCCTATAGTTGCGTTTTTTTCTGCTATTTGTCTAATGCAGTGGTTATCAAACTTTTTCTTTTACTGGCCTATTTGAAAATAAATTATTTTTCAGCGCCTGCCTCCCTTTTTTTCATACGCTCCTAAAACTTAAAAACCACAAACTCATTACTTGAATTAAATTAGTTATAGTGTGATATGTTAGTGGGTTCTGGAATGGAATTTTGAATTTACTTATTATATACGACTATTACTTATTACTATGTTATTCCGCGTAATTCTTTTATATATATTCCTGTTAAAAAATTAAACCTTTAAACAAATCAGAAGTACATTTTTTTGGGTTAATAAGAGTCATTAAATCTGTATTCGTCGATATCCTGTTTTATTTCGCCCACCGGTTTCGGAAAAATAGTGATTTTTTGTAAACCCTGGAAGCTCTCGGCTTTTAAGTAGAGCCAATATGTGATAGTGGTTTTTTTGATCTTACAGTTTTTTGTCGGTAACTGGCTATAACGGGATTAGAGGACACTAACAACATTCACTTTATTTTATTCGTGGCAGTGCGCGATTTTTTTTGGGTGTGATGCTCGCGATATCGCCGACAATCTTTGTGACGTGCCTCTTGGGCCTCCTCAGAGAGCTGCCCAATAGGCACAACATAATGTTTAATAATATCTGTGGAATGGTACAGCAGTTTGTGGACGGTTCAAATTTTACAAGATCTGTATTATACCGCGAGCAAACTGTGTCCAATATCACACCAAATTGTCCGATTAATGTTCTATTGACTCCTGTTATATCCGAACTTTTTGTCACTCCACCTCCAGTTCCACCAGTTAATGAAGAGGCTGAGAATAAAAATATTTCAGGTCTACAATCTCGATCGAGTTTTGTTAATATAATTTAGGATTTTTTACTATAAAACTCGAGCCGCAACATTTTTTTATTTCCTTATAATAATTTATGCTTTAATAATATTGTTTTTTGATGAAAGAAATATTGAATTAAAAACCTACGTGTGGTACTTGTATATCAGATTCCGTGTTTAGAGCATAAAATAAGATGAATTCATGCATGAAAACAAGGAGAGAAATTGTTTTTTTGCAGAGCTAAAGCTTTTGTGTGAAGAGGAAAATTCTATCCGGTATCGTTTTCAAAATATACAATTTTTATTCATTTATCAAAAAATTAGAATTTTTACGATCCACCCCGTACACGCCTAATCGCGACCTAATCACAGCAGTTAAATGGCACCGATTTGTCATTATTACTGGCGCGGCCGGAATTGTCAATATATTTACATCAAATGGCCGATCAACCTTGTGCCGACGTTAGCACCTCACGTAGCGTTGAACTTATTCGGAATAGGAACGCAAAATAGTCCGTCGGGAAAAAAAATAAAAAGCGACACTCGGAAAAAATGCGTACGTGCCGCAATTTTAGGAAATACGCTGCAGTCGAACGGCAGGTAGCAGTGAAATTGTCGGATGTTGTTGCACGTCCAGTTCAGTAACATTTTAAGAATTTGACCGTCGCCATTCGGTACGGCGAGATCGGCTCCGGGTCGACAAAAAAAAAAAATAGTGCGTGCGGGATCGCGGGTGAAAATCCGCGGAAATCATGACGAAAAAGTACACGCTGGTAAGTGTGTTTTTTTTTTGGCTGAACGTGGCGAATTCGATTTTGAAATTTTTGCTTACCGGAAAACGAGAAGAGAGAAACGGAGGTTTTGTTGGAAGTCTGTCGATAATTTTTTATATCTTTCATCTAAATTTTGGATTTTGGGTATTTGGGGGCCAAGAATGTTATTTAAGTTAATATTTAAACTACCCTCAAGGCTACCCTGCAAAGATACTTTGGTAAAGTGTAAAATACTAACAGTGCCTTGTATATATATTTATTTAAAGAAAAAAGAAAAGCACTGATGTCCTGATAAAAACATGATCTGTAAGACAGTTTAAAAAGACTTTCTACAGCTTCTAACAATCTGAAGAGTTCATTATGAGAGTATAGTAGTATAATAATTTTTTTAGTATTTTCAATATTTTACTCTACCGTCCTCTGATGTGTGTCTATCGTATTGTTTATACACATAAATTCATATACAGTCGAAACTCTATGTGTGGAAAAATAATATACATATGTGTTCTGTAATATTTAATTATTTTATATACATATTTTAACATCTACTTAGGAACATTTTACATAAATATTGTTGAAAACTACATTTAATGTTTCAAATAACCGGTCATTTTCGTTTAAATTATTTTTTGGTATGCCAATACGCATCTCGTACTTTGGCTTGTATTTTCTCCATTTCTTCGGGAGGGGCATTTTCCCCATGATAAATAAAAAAATTCTATAGCAGCTTAACTGAATAAAGGGCTCGTTGAATGGTTGGTGGTGGTCCCAGATCATCTTCTTAAACTTCTTCTTTCTCTTGGTGCTCTTCCTCACCCTTTCTTGCTTGTTGTAATATGGCTTCCTCTGTCAAGTCTGCTGTTGTTGTAGGTAAATTCTGATCTATCACCATAAAATCTTGCAACTCCTCACTTGTAAACGTAATTGTTGTTTGAAACTGCTTAGTGGCTGATCATCTTGCAAGTCCAGTTCGCATTCGGTAATAAGTCCTGCATGACGATACGAGTGTTGAATTGTTTCTACTATCACCTCTTTCCAACCTTTACTAATAAACGTATCTCTTCTTCAAAAATTTGCGATGTCATCTATGCAGACTTATTTGCCTTGTAAGTGACCGGAAAATGCTTGATGTTTTCAAAACATCGTGGGTTAGTTGATTTTCCAATCACGACTAGCTTTCTTTTTTTAGTTTTATCTGTCGTCATTTTGTAAAAAATACCAGTAGGGTACTTTTCTGCTAGTTTTGTCCACGTCTTCTCATCGTTAGTAGCGTTTCTGTCGACATCACGGGCCTCGCCACTTATCTGTCCATAATTTATACGACGTCTCTCTGACGTCTCTGTTTGAACTTCCCCAACCATCCTTCCGAAGCCTTGAAATCGATACTGCCAAGCTGTTCAGCAGACTTTTCTGCTTTTATTTTTACGATAGGTCCAGAGAGTGCTACATCTTTAAGACGTTGCTGTTGGAACCACGGCAACATAGCCCGATCTAAACCTTCAAATTTTGCCTTTCTTAGTTTTTTACTAGAACTGCCTACCGCTTCAGCCTGAATGATTTTTTCTTTGCACACATAACCGAATAATCAGCACATTTCTTTTTTAGACTAGTTTGCTGTGGGTGGTTGTCAAACAACACTCCATTTTCTTTTTATTTTTTTAAGAAACATTTTGCACGTCTTCATTTATTATAATATTCTCTCGTCTCCTTCTTTTAGCATTATTTCTAAAAATTCGATATAGAAAAAAATTGTTCAAAGAATACTGTAAAAAATGACGACAGCCTTGCCAAATAGAAAACTCGTTGCCAAAAAATTAGTTCTAAAATATTCATATATTAAATATATCATTTAAATTAATCTTACTACATCACTATTACATGTTACATGTTTTGTAAAAAGGGAACGAAAACATTCCTTTACAAGTGAAGACCTGGAAATTGGTCTTCTTGGATATAATAATCGAAGCAAATTATTAATTTGAAGGTAGAAATCGAATTGTCAACTTAAAAACATCAAAAGTGATATAGGGTTAAATTCCTCAGGAGTGCCGCAGGGTTCAGTCTTGGGACCCCCGTTGTATACTCTTTATATGTCCGTAACTTGAATCTTTCCAATCTCAAAGCACGCTGTTTTACCTTCGCAGATGTGAAGACGTCAACAGTGACCTCAAGAAATACGTGGGTTGGTTTCGTAGTGATAAATACAAATACAAATACAAAATGTAAAGATTAATATTAATAATACACCTACAGAGCAAGTAAATTATGTTAGATATTTACGGTTAACTGTGGATTACGAATTAAGCTGCACTGAGTATGTAAATTCTATGGATAATAAAATTCTAGCTATGCCGCAATATTTAAATGTAAAAGTTATTTATATAAAAAAAAACGAAAGACATGACCTACATTTTTTTTGTTATACGATTATGACAGATTAATTAACACAAGTAGGCTATACAAAGAACTAAATATCTTTAAGTTAAATTCACTTCTAAAAATCGAACATGCACTTAATCATAAGACGAGAATTATAAACAGTATACATCGGATTAACACAGGAACCAATATAAGACTGCAAAATTCTATTGTTAGTGCACTAAAAGCGTGTAATGATTTACCAAGAGTTTATTTGCTAAAAAACTTAAAAACTCGACTGGACTATACTTGGGATCATTTAAAGAACAAAATGCAACATTTGAAAACATAAAAACCTGACCTTTCCTGTATGTATATGGTACGTGGATTGAATTATTTGTGTTTTTATTCAAAAACCACTCCGTACAATTCTAGGCCAATCAATTTTTTTTTGAACAATCGAAATCAGTATCACCTTGTTTATTCTGATAATATAAATATAAAATTATTTGAAAAAAAGAGAAAAAAATCCTTTTAAAATTCATCCCGCGAAAATTAAGCAATTTATACAGCGTTTTTGAAAAAGATGTGGCAATATTTAAAAAGTAATCTAAAGAAATATTCGGGAAAATTTACCATTTTAGATGATTTATGGATAAACTTGACTTATTTTTTATATCAGCAAGCAGGTTGTCCTGATAGTATTCGAAGTTTTCATGCTAATGTTCCATAAAAGTTAGGTCATTCGGTACCTCATGTGCAAGTACCATTAATAGCAAGTCCTATGTGTTAAAAGAAATATTTTTCACAGAGTATCTTATGAAGGAAAATTCATAAACATTTTAGACTATCTTTCCCAATTTTTGCCGCTGATAATTCTTCCATAGAGCAAACGAAATACAGATTTGATGCGCGGCATGAATTAGGAACCATAAAAACCTAAATATTTCCATAAAATGCCCTATATTTTTAATGCCGCTTATGACAGCTGCAATTTTATTAGGCTAAACATTTTACAACGTGGCACTCCGTTGTTAATCCGTGGATCGATGTCGGTGTTAGACGAAAATTAATATTTTCCATTTTGACTCACCCTGTATAAACGATTCAAATTAACTTCAAGGATAACTATAATTTTATAACTTTACTTTACATTACTTTAACGCACCGTTTGGATAATATATGTAGTACACATATACATATAAAACTCGCAAACGGAACACTCTGTATAAAATCTTTGAGGATTTTCGTATTCTGCGTAAAGTTACTTCGGTTACTTTGAAAGTTAATTTCCAGAGTTTTAAGCAACGCCATCTAGTGGTCACACCAGACGGTTGCCTATCTCTTCAAGATTGGCCCACCCTGTACATTATAATTCCACTGCTGTGTGTTCCTCCATTTACACCAAAGCAGCCCAATCGCTGACTCAATGCAGAGACTATTTTCTATATCGCAACTTTTGAATACCTTCTCTTATCCTCATTTTTCAAAATATTGTTCGATGCGGCTATCTTTCATTGTTTCGTTAGACAGCAAGCGACTTGTACACTACCGCAATTATGCTTTGGTCGATTAATTGTCATAAAACAAAGGTGCGTTTTGCACCTGTCAATATTTCTCTCAAAAAGGTACCATTAAAATGATTTGTGGTATATTGTTTGCGTACGTTTATCGAATAAACTACGAGTTAACGCGTACGTCGTCAATGGCGCATCTTGTTCCCATTTTTTTACAATTAGGGATTTTTACTCCTAACAGGATAGAATAGAGTACTTTATTTATAAGCTAATCTAATACATAAGTCTTGCAGAGCAAAATTACAAATGTAAATAGGTAACAAGCTACCACGAAAGCCGAACTTTATTGGTGGAAAGGTTTTAGAAGTTTAAAAAAGAGAGAAATTTGCGTGGTATTTATATGATATAGAAACATTCTTATACACGGCGCGTCAAAACAAGCAGTGTAAACTAATTCTTTCAAATATAATAAAATGGTTAGATTGGTCGGTTAGCGGGTCGGTTAACAAGGTTTTGTTACAGCTGTCGTCGTGTCTCGCATCCTAGCTTCCAACGCTAGCGATAATTCCAATCATGTGCTTATAGTCCTCTATCCAACAATGCACAGTTTACTTCTTGCTTCCACGATTTTCTTGGTCTACCTTTTTTTCTGCGATTGGTGAGGATCCATTGTAAGAGTCTTATCATCCTTTCCACTTCGCCATACCATTTGAACCTTTTACATTCTACAGATTCCAGGATATCAATATCTATTCCCATTTCCATAACTTTTATTTTGGAGGCGTCTTTTCTATATATTACCCAAAGATCTGGGCCATATGTTGCAATACTTTCAACGATATTTGTGCAATTCTAATTGCTATTTCCTTTGTATCATGGTCATCATTTGTTATTCTTACAACAAGGTATTTGTAACTACAAGGTATTTGTAACTATCAGCGTTTTTAATTTTTGTGCCTCTTAATTCTAAATGTCGTCCTTCATTTCCCACCACTACATACCCTGTTTTTGATGATGATGTTAAACTCCACATCCCTCATAGATTTTTCGCAACATGTAGTAAATATCTTTCTCATAAAGCTTATGATCTAAAATTGGAATACTCATCGGTTCGCATGTTCTTTTCCAGATTTCCAAAGCCCCCTTCAGATAGATCTTAAAGACTGTGGGTGCACACGTTTATGATTCTGGTTACTTTTTGTCCAAGAACGCCGATCACGAACGCCGTTTTAATCTTCAGCGTCCTCCCGACAATCTTCAATTAATTATCTTTCTATACAAGCTGCAAATTGAGTCGGATACACTAAGCCCCCGATAATTTGAAGACAATTTGTACACTTCTTTCTGTCTTTATTTTTGTACAAGTATATGTATACGCTCGTATTTTTTTGTACATCGCTATGAAACACAAACACACAAACTGTCACTGGGGACACTGTGGGGTCGGCAAGTATTTTTAAAAATTTAAAAACTGCATTAGCAATGGTTCCATAAAAAATAGTTCCTCGGAAACGGTGAATGCGATGAAATGAGAAAAGATTGGTGAGATCTAATCCAAAAACTTTTATTCTTGATTATTTTTCCAAAATATATAGGGTGTAGACAGTTAAAATTTTGATGCTTGACGTTTTCAAATATTGTAAGGGGTGTTCAAGATATTTTGTTGTCATGATAAAAAATGTAGTAGATATCTAGACAGCGACTTCAGATTTGACGTCTATTTAAACTTTGGAAGAATTTTTTTTTTGTCTATTTTCACTTTTGCCTATAACATTTATTTCAAGCATTTTTTCGATTATGTGTAGGGTTTCTCAAGTATGGACAAAAAATTGGCCCTTTGATTTACTATTTACGTGCACTGTTTTGACGTGCTGGAGTTTTCAACAGCAGAGTGTATTATGGTTTTCCAGTTTCCTTTATTTGAAGGTGCTTTCATCTGACAGTTTTGAGTTGGATCAACCCATCTTTTAGATACAGTTTCGTGTGGAAGATTTGCCTCTTCGTGGACACAAAAGTCGTGTTAAAAATATATCCATTAAACTTGGATACTGAATACCGAGACACCCTGTAGAGTGTGTGCAATTGGAACACCTAAAATGGCAATCACGATACCCTCACCTACTGATCTTTACCTTATCAGGTCAGAATAGGATGTCCAGTGCAAGCGAGCAGACTGTTAAAGACCGGGACTGAGTCACTTTTAATTAAAACATTTCACGTGTCGTTGAAAAGAAAATGGCGTAAAACACCGAATGCGGTTGGGTATTTACTTTCCGTATAAATATTTAATATCACGTAAAATAACTCCGCGAATTCGGATTTCAGTTGCAAATTGATGATTATTAACGGGGTGAGCCAGTTTCTCATACAAGGACTTCGTGAGTTTTAATAAATATTTTTAGATCAAAAACTATACTGTGCCATAAAGATAGTGGAATATTTTTAAAACAATAGTTCTGATAGATATTAATAACAGTCAAACTCAGCTATCTATAATGCTAAAACTAAGTTTACCCATACTACTTATAAGCCAAGTAGGAAATTCAAGGCCGGAAAAAATTTATTTTCAAGGTTCAAATTTTTTCACTTGCATGTGCAATATTTTGGACTACCTGGCGGTCCGCTCGTCTTCTTTTGCGACCACCCGCAAAACAGAAGACAAGTTGTTAGGACGACGGCTGGTGTATCGGAAGTTGGTGAAGTCATATCAGCGGTCCATCAAGCATCAATCCTAGGCCCAGTGTTACATTTAATATATTCTTTCAAAACTAAATGTGGCCAAAATTCAACTTGTTCCTGCTAACTTAGCGGTGAACTTGCAGAAAAGATACTTGCATCTGGAGATGAACGGGGAACCCTTGCTTTTTTCTATCAGGACCAAAAACTTACGAGTAATAGGAGCATTAAATATGTACCACTTCCGTCGATCCATAATAAAAAGTCCAAATTGAAGTTTTCAGATTTTTTTCTGTTTTTTCGTAAATAAAAGGCAAAGTTAACTTTTCTCAAAAATTACTCAAAATTTCGTATGCTATGTAAAATTTGAGGAATCACAGTGATTTTCAGAATTTTTGTAGGGAACTTTAGAGAACTTTTTTGGTTAGTTTATGTGCACCGGTTCATTTTTAAAAGTAAAATAAACATGCCAATATTTGAAAAGAAATTTATTTGTTTGTTTTACGAGGAAGCTTTGCCCGTTGGGGCCCTGATGACGTATGTTTTCAAGCCAGACTTTCCTTACTACCGCTTGTTTTCAAGTGCTGAGAATTGTCCGAATATAACAGTGGTCCAATTCAATTAAAAAAATATATGCACACATAAAAATATCACGATCAGATGACAAACTACGCTTTATTTTGAGCAAAGTATCACCACCCTCTTAAGTTTTCATATACCTAAATGAACGTAATATGATATTTAATCTTTACATTTTTAAACCACCTTAAAAGTCAGTTTATGTTCTCACAAGCCACGACAACATACTTTGAGACACACTATACCACAAAATCGCTTTCATCCATCATTCCGAATCTATTTAGCGAGTCGGACAACCGAATGAACTTTAATTTGTTACCCGGGCCACGACACCTTCCCACTTCCGGTTAAAGTTTCCGAATTTGGTCAACCTTGCAACAAAAAGCCTCGCCCGACATTGTCATCTCTGTGTTTTTTCCTTTTGTGGGCTCAGATTTTTTTTTATTACGAGCAACGAATCTGCGACGGAATGACTTTGAAATTCGCGATTACCTTCAGCCTCACCTTGTCGGTGAAAAAATGGTTTTGTCCGTACGTAATCCGTAAAATCAACCGATTTCCAGCGATATGGTTTATTTAAGAACCCGTGCAATCTCACAGCAAAATTTCGATGAAAGTGGCAAAAAGAGGAAAACCTTCAAAATCTACAGTGTCTGTTGAGTTAGTTAGGGCGTCATTAGACTTTAAGTGAAGAAAATACAAATTGCAAATGACAAATAAAAGGTTTGATGTGACTTGCACGGGGTATCCCATTTTTGACTCTTTTACGGGGTGTCTCACTTATTTTTAAATATAGAAAGTTGCGGTTTACGTGCTACTTTTTTGTGAAAAAATTTTTTGAGATGAGTCTCGTATCTTCGTTGTCTTTGAAATTATTGAAGAGTTTTAAAAAAATCAAATAACATTTTTTCTCTCTAACCGTTTGTCAGCTGTGAAGCAAACATATATTTTTTAAATGTAACACTCTATATATTATTTTTCATATTAATTAGGAATCATTTAAGCTCTATATAAATATATATTTGTATAATGTTGGTTCGAAAATTAAGCTCAAAATTCAATTTATTTCATGTTTTACTTTATTTGTAGCAGTGGGAAATAGTAAATCAACTAAATGAACTAAAAAGAAGATACCTCTATGAAGAGACTCTTCTTTAAAAAAAAAACATGATGAAAATTATTTTTTTAAAAATAATAATATATAATATGATAATATGATAAATGTTAAGTTGGCTATGACTCATCTATTAAAAACAAAAAAACAAATGTGTCAAAACTTACGATATTGTCAGTTTTGAATTAAATTTTCTATAATAATGGCTTATGAAAATTATATTTTTTATTTTATAAAATGGAATGAAAATGCCCAAGAAGTTCTGAAATCACATTACCAGAGAAGAGAGAAGTTTTTAACGGGATATAGTCAGTATAATTTTTATGTTATAGAAGTGTTTTCTTTATATTGCTCTTCGGAAAATAAATCCAGTTAGGCACTTGCAAACACACAAAATAAACAGTAGCGGTACCAAAATCGACTGCCCAAGGAACTTAAAAAACAATGCAAATACCCATCCATTCAAGTTTATGAGTATTCAACATCCACCACTGGTATTTGCAACAAATACAAATCAACGATTCCTTTTTGAGACTTGTAATATAGTTCGACAAATGTTCGTAAATCTTTAATCGTCATAAAATGAGGAACTGCTTGGCAGAAAACCACAATATAATTTTTGAAAGGGCCAAACAAGGACGCTTTGGAGTTGGGGTACCGTCTTTCCTTTGGGACAACGAATAGCTTGCGGAATGAATGTGGAAGGTAGGTACCTAGAAGTCATTCCAGAATTACTCGAAGATATATTATATTGATATATCCCTTCAGCAAGATGGTGCCCCAACTTATTACTCTGGTCCATTTTTCATTGAGAACAAAAATGGGTAGGTAAGTTGTAGAGGGGTGTTTAAGGCCGAATGCAGTTGGACTATGTACGCTTTACACATTTATGAAGCATTGATATTCTTTTTTAGAAGTAGAAAGGACTTCGAGCTGCAGATATTTGACAGTTATAATACCAGCACCTTAAATGTAAATTTTAAATTCACCGTTTAACCTTAATTGAAGGGAGTCAGTCCTTGTTACATAAGATTGTATAATAAATTACCAAAACATTCCTACTGCTCCGGTTGTTGTTGAATTGAACTTGCTGACGTTTCGCGCATCATCCTGTTGGGTTCCTCAGATCTTAACTGAAACAGTTTCAGTTAAGCCACCGACGCAGGAAAACTTAAAACGTTTTGAAAATAGTAATAAATTACTAAATAATAGAAACGCTATTGCAAATCTAAAAATATTTAAGTGCACTAAAAAAGAGCTAGACAGATTTAGCACTTTACTCTTGAGAAAACTTTTTTTCTGTGGTTCTTAATTACTGTTTAATTAATAAAATGTAGGTGATTGAAATTTGGAATAGAATCTAGTATCTTTTACAATGATTAGCCTTCTTTCTGTCCAAGACTACTGCTACCACATTAGTCGGCTATAACGAAATAAACACATGAGTAAATAAATTCTTAACATTTATTGTGGTGTAAGTAAATTAGAAAGGAATTGTTTTTCTTTTGTGTTTTTATGTAATGTATTTGTAATGCAATGTAAAATAAGGTTGAATATTATTAATAAAATAGTTGAGGAATTTTAAAAGGAATTTAAAACAAATTTTAGAAACAGCCTTTTATTGGGTTATTGCTGGGTTTATTGAGAGCGAAGGACCTTTCTGTAATAGGCCAGACAAGTCATTAATTAATGTTTTGTTGATATTAGCCAAGTCAGCTTGCCTTTCCTGAATCCGAATCCGGAATTGCAATCACAATTTCATTGGCATCCAGAGCGTTTAAGATGTAATTTACAAATGGAAACGTGGCCAGCGTCTCTTGTCGTTTTATTTTATGACACCAAATCCATGTGACATGCATTATTAAAAAATTAAATTATGTGTTACACGCGAAAATAAACAATTCGATAATTGGATAATTGGAGCTGTTCTCGCAAATTTTTCCCATCACCGAAGGGAATATTATATGAAATATTCGCAATTCAATATTTCCGTAATTAGTTGGGAGAAGTGCAACGATCCGCGACCATGTAATTGCACATTTCAGGGTCTGATGCTAGCGATATACCTATTGCCGTATCGGTCACTATTCCGTTCCGAAGAACTCGGTCAAGTGCGAAAGTTATGCGTAATTTTTAATGAAGCTAATCTTTGAACTATGAATTTCGTGATTGCACGAATTTCACACTTCACTCATAAATTGATGGTACGGCTTGTTTCATAAAAAAAAAACTGATACGTCTTCAAAATTCCACTTTTTATTTTGAGTAGTGTTCATATCGTCAGGCTGTCATATCACATTTTGACAAAACAGAGTTCCTTTTGATGTCCAATGTGGATATCGAATGATTCAGTTTAGCTGCTTCGTCAATTTTTTTGGGCAAAGCTCTAGGAGAGCGGATTTCTATTACATTGCCATTACGCGAGCCAGTTCATAACTACAAAAAAGTGTATCCATCTCTGACAATAAAATGTTTTAATTAGTTGCTACTGTTTGTTTCAAAACGGAATTATTTTATAATAAAGACAAGAACATTTGATTTCCTATGTTCAAAACAAACTAACTATTTAGGATCAAACTCGTACTAGGTTTTTAAGACCTACTTTGTAGGTTCTAGGAATGAATTTCAATGAAATGAAAGTTTAAGCAACAAGAAAGCTTCAATGAACTACTATAAATTTGACTCTCATTTCGTTTGTTAAAGATAATTAATAATAAGAATATAGCTTCAAAATATTGTCAAAAAGAAACATAATAAATAGCCCATAAAATAGCCCAATCATGTGATGAGCTCAAATTCCCGCCATAACATTTTTTTTGAGGATATTGACTTCGAGGATAAACAAATCGATATTTTCTTTTACCCCTGTAACTGAAACTGATGTATTAAGACTATTAAGACTAAGGCAGTAGGTTGCGATGGTATTAATATTTCTTCAATAAATTTATGTATTCTATTGCTTAAAATATTCAATTTTCCCAGATCAGTGGAAAAAAGCACTCGTCATACCGTTACCAAACATTGCAAAGCCAACAACCTTAGATAATCAGTATTTTACCAACCTTTTCAAAAATCTTGGAAAAGGTTATACGTGAGCAGATACAGTTTCAAAAGCTGCATATAGTTGTACTACAGCTCTATTACATATAACAGATGATATATTTAGGGCTACAGATGAAGGCAAGCTGACTTCTAGCGTCATACCTACAACACCGATTTAAAGCGGTAAAGGTATACCTTTTTTAGGACCGCCTTTCTTTATTGTATTACAAAATTTCTGTTGTCAAGTTGTCATCATTATTATGCAGACGATACACAAATTTACCTTCCTTTTTTTCACGGTGAAGCTAAGCAAGCCGTTGTAGCTCTAAACTACGACTTGAACATAGATTATGAGATGTCCACTAAGCATTGTTTACAATTAAATGCTAGTAAATCCGCAGCAATCGTTCTTGGCCGAAAGAGTGACAGGGAGAGGTTTTTATTGGGTTGCCATGCTGTGGAGATTAATAATAAAAAATAAGTTTTGTGGTTGTGTGATAAACTTAGGAATGATAATACACAAGGGTTTGAGATTTTCAGAGCATATTTATAATTGTTTACAAAAGGCATATTTAATGTTAAAATTTATATATCAAAATCGTGAATTTTTAAGCAGAAAATATAGAAAACATAGAACAACTAAGTTACGGGGATGCAGTGTATGACTCTTGTTTAAACTATTTTGATAAACGCGGAATTCAAAAGCTACAAAACTCATGTCTCAGGTTGATTTTTGGGATCCGAAGCTTCGACAGAATTAGTCAGAATAATTCTTCATTCTGCCGTTCTATATTCAAAAATACTAAGGAGAAAGTCTCCTCCATACCTTTTCAATACAATAAGCTATCGCTGTGACGTACAATGTGACGCCAATGCATGCAACTGAAATTTTTAAACGCTCCTTTTCATATAAGTTTGTTTCATGTTTAAATAATTTGCCAAATGAAATTAAAAATTTCCTAACCTTTTCAGAGAATGAGCAAATTAAGCACGTTTCTGGGTAACTGTGTGCGCTACATGTAACGAAATATTGCTTTAATTATTTTTACTTTGTGTTGATTTTCGCGGGAACACCAATCATTTTTTTTGTTTAAGTTACAACTTATAAAAAGGATATTCAGGGACTTTTTTTTCTTTCGTCATTTTAGATAGAATAGTATACTAATCTTTAGTAGACTAAATCTCGCCTTTTTGCTAAAATGCTATCTTGTTATTGTTTTATTATATATATTATATTATATATATATTATATAATTATATTTTTTTTATATATTATATAAAATATTATTATATATTATATAAAAATCTTTATTATTGTTATTATTATTATTATTATTATTATTATTATTATTATTATTATTATTATTATTGTCTTGACTCCAATACCAAGAGTTTTGAACATTTGCTTCGTTGTTGAGTGTGAATGTCAGTGAAACTAATATATAAAAAAAATCCCACCATTATTTGCTTTTTCCATCATTTCGTATCAAAACAAAATACTACCCTTTTCTTTGTCACCTTACCGGAGGTGTTGGCGCCTTTCGTATTTATAAGAAAAATATTTGTTACGCGGTATAGGTAACGTCTAAACTAGACAGACTGGGCTTTTATTTATTTTACAAAAAAATAGATAATTTAAGTTGTAAATAAACGATTTAAAAATAATTAGATTGAGGTAAATGCAAAAATGGTAACAAATTTAGACAGTTGACGTCGTGGGCTCAACATTTTAACATAAATAGGACGAGAAGAAACACTCCAAGGAAATTTAGAGTCATGTGAAATCTCCATAAGCATCAAACATATTTTGAAGTCTTGGTTTTCTTCAACTGGTTAAAAAAGATTTGCAAAAATGTTGTGAAATCGGGAAATTTTTTGTTACCACTTGTAATCTACGTATTAAAAATATCTAAATCAATTACGTTTTATATGTTTTAAGTTGAGAAATGACGGATTGGTTTTACTTTTTTGAAACGTGGAGCAAAGTCTACTACCATAACCAACTGGTATAACAACTGGTATTTTTCTTATTGGAGCAAAGTTTCGACTATATTTTCTTTTCAGTATAAAAAAAAACAATAATTCATTTTTGCAAAAAAAAACTAACATAATTGCAAATATTGTAATAAATACAAAACAAACCATTAATTATTTGTTATATCTATAAACTTTTTTTCTTTGTGTATTTTGATGGTGATGGTGAAGTGAAAAAGCAAACGTCAGCAAGTTCGATTTATCCACAACTGATACACCAACAAGGCTTGTAAATAGTATTATGGTTCGGAATTTCAAACTGTTAGAAAAGCTACAACTCGAAAAGTGCATGTCAGAACACTTCTATACTACAGATAAGCCTTCTGAGATAATTCTAGGCCATCAATATTGAATGTTATTGAGTTATTTATTTAAAATCTGACGACGTAAGGTTAATAACGACCTGTAGAAATCTCCAATTACCAACCTTATTGAGAGTTCATATTTGTGCAAACACATTGAAAATTGAGAATCATACATCTAAACTATCTCTTAGATGGCCGATACTTTTCTTAGCCTAAAATGTGGAGAATTCAAGACTTCTATTAAATCTAAATAATTGTTAATCTAATTAAAACCTCGTTTACATTGTAAGAATGAGTCTTTGGGTCCATTCACTTGGACAGTCACTTGTCTTTCATTACCCACAAGGAATGTACCAAATTAAAAAAAAATAGATATTTGTGAAAACCATTACATACCCGCCAAAACCGTAACAAAAGAGAAAACTGATTACGTAATAACATAGTAACATAACTACTTTTTTGTAACATAATATGATGTAACGTAATCGAAAAAAATTAATTCCGTAAAAATTCGTGGTCGAGTAATCCACAATCATTTACGTCACGATATTATACAGCGTGATTCTCGTTAATCTGCTAAAAATAATGGTAAGTCCACTAACTGACAGGCATTTCAGCCTGACGGGAATAGAAGGAAATACTGAATGCAGATTCTGGAACCAGATGCTCTGCCATTCTTCACCAAGGAGTCACTCTTGAATTTGTGTAGCATATTCAGATAGAATTTATGACTTTTCACGTAAGGCGTACAGCTAGTTTCCTAAAAAACTGATGGGGCTTGAAAATTCCACTTCATATTTTGAACAGTATATACATCATCAGGTTGTCATATTGAAAATTTGTCGAAACAAAATTTGTTTTTACGTCAAATATGGGTTCTAAGGGCAAACATTGTGAGTAATAAAAATTAATACGTATATTTTTAAGAGTTGAGTGTCTTTTCGTTGTTTTTGACCTTGTTCATGTATTCAGTATTTCGTTCAATTTCATTGTTTATCGTTATTTGTTCTCATCTAAACTAAACAGACTTAAAGTTTATTTATTTTAAAAATAAAAAGATAAATTTTCTCTTGTAAATAAACAACTTTAATATGATAAGGTTTAGGTAAATGCAAGAATTGTTACCAAATTTAGAAGATGGTTGATCGTTATCAACAGGGGCCCAACATTTTAACAAAATGAGGACAAGAAGAAACACTTGGAAGGAACTTAATATTTTGTGCAATCTCTATCCGTGTCAATCATAGGTCATAGTCATGAAAGGAGTTACGAAGTTTTCTTTAAGCGACAATTCTTCCCAAACTTCATGAACAACTTGCCATCGCTCCTTGCTGTTTTGAGGCAAATGTCTTCTATACAGCTGTTTCACCATTATCCCCCATTTGTTTCCGATTGGGTTGGTGTCAAGACTGTAACTTGACCATGGCAAGGTTTCGATATTGGCCTTTTGGAGACATTTTGTTTGCCGTGTGGACAGGACAGTTGTCCTGTTGGTAATAGTATGTTATGCAACAAGTGCGGTAAACGACATTTGACTCACGAGTTTATTTGACACGAGCCAAGCCCAGCGGAGCGAGTTTTTTTAATAAACGAGTGAGTTAAAAAGTTTACCGAACGTGTTGCATACTATACTTTTTTTACGACCGTTAGTTTCTGGGTACATTTTTGCAAAACAACACAAATACATTCACTGACATGACCGTTAGAATCGACAAACGTCAAAATTCAAAGCGTGGAAAACATCCGATTGCTCCCAAATCCGTGCGGTAAAATCCCGGAAATGTCCGAAGTGGCTCGGAATCATGGGAAACGAAACTGACGTGGTAAAGTGACGCTTCCCGCACGCTAGATCGGTATGTAATTAGGTATTTTCCAGCCGGGAGTAGAAAAATATAATTTCTGTACGGTACACTTTTTGGAAGACTGGGAGATCTTTTTGCCAGAAAATATACAATATCTCAAAATTGCTGCTCATGCGCTTGATAGTTGCCTTGCTTGCTTCTGTTGGGAAGTAAGTGCCACAGTCCGGCACTTGAGACGCAATGCCTTAACTCTTCGTCAAACTGTGGTTTTACTGCCCGGAAATTCCTACCGAATTCGTGCATTCTCCGAGCTTTGGAAAATGGAAAGGGTCATCCTCGACTAACTTCTTAAACAAACTAACTCCTTGTCTGCCAGATCCCCATTTTGTTTCAAACATTACTTCTTGTTTCCACTCTTTATTAATGGGAAAAAGGGTTGTTCTGCTTACATTAAAATGTTGAGCTACCGCTGAAGACCAACCATCTTGTAACTTGCTCACAATTCTTGTTTTTAACTCTCTGCTCGTATGTCGAGCCATTTTAGGCTTCCTTTTATTTCCTAACATATTTGCGGCAACGCTGACATTTTTTTTAATTCACAGTGAGTGTACTAGAAATATGAAAATAATTAAGTTTGCATGACAACATATAATACATTGATCAAACTTTTAAAAAAATGCTTTAAGGGTCGTATCAGTCATACATGTAGATTTCAATTTTCGAGATTTTATTGAAACCAACATTTCCTTAATTGAGACTGAGCATCTCAAAAAATTTTCGTTTAGGGTTCGACTTTGAAAACTCTTTTTTAGTTCTATAGATCTCTCCCAAAAATGAACCTAAACTTTGTTTTGCTTATTGTTTCGACTCAAAGTTATCGCCAACTGGAACAATTTAACAAATTGGTAACTTATTCAGAAGTACTTACAACCCAGCTATACCGATTTGTATCATATTTCACCACAGGGTGTTCGAAATATCGTATCCTTACGAAATAGTTTACAGTCAGTTGATATTTTTGTCGGTTCACACCACCACCTAAGTCATAGCCTACTTACTAGAACAATTTTATCGAAAACTAAAAGTTTAATATATTATAGGATATTAAACGGGATTACCTTTTTTTCCTTAAAAATAATCAATTTAACAGCGGCTACTAACGCCCTCCGCGAGCAACCTAGAAACTGAGTTCAGATTCAAATTTATCACTCCTCAAGAATGTATGTAGATGTAGATGAACAAAATGTTTTCCTTGCGGAGAGATCGTGTTCTGATAGTTTTTTCTGTTTTAAACAACTTAAAATTTATTGGCTTGCAATGTCTTAAAAAGGAGGTGAGCAACCTCTACATCCTTAAATTTTTAAAAAAAATTATTCAGCGTTTGGATCACAATGTGGATATTAAATACGTACAAATATTAAATAAATTAAACATTTTATATAAAAATATTTACATACCTTAATGATATTTTGAACAAATGAAGAAACTTTTGACTTCGTTTATATAAAAAGTTTGTAAATATTTTTATATTAAATGTTCAGTTCAATTTATTTATTTTTTTAGATTCCTCCAGGTATTTAGCTTTCATCAATATGGCAATCAGTCATGTCCCTCTCCGCCCTCCTCAAACAATATATGAGCAAGTACAGAGTTGAATGCGAACCAATTTGAGTTAAGCTCTCAAAACAAAACAAAAAATACTTTTTATTTTACATTGAAACTAATGTGTCATACAGGGTTCTTTAGTTCTTTAGGTTCTTATTAGTTTAGTGACTAAGTAATAGATGGCGTTTCTCATGAAGTGACCCCAACGACCCCCAACCACGTCACATCTGACAAGAAAACAGAAGAACACGATTTCCGAGCACGCCAGAAATGAGTTGTAATGTTTTAGTTGTTATACACTGTAATTAATAAATAATACTTTAATAATATCTGTACTTTACTGCTGCGAAAATAAGACAAAACAACTAAAGAAATTCTACAATTTACATTTTTGACATTCTTTACTTTTATTTCGTTATTTACTCCGATATATTTATTTTCGAATAATTAATTTATTTTTTATCCTTTTGCAGTTTTATCTACTCATTTATTTCTCCGAGGCTCACAGATGGAATGCTTTTTTTAAGATGTTTGCTAAAACCAATGGTGAACTATAAATCTTTGCCTTAAATCTACATCCTATTAGACTCTGTGTAATTTTGAAATATTTCACTTTTCTCTGTTTCTTTTTTTTTTATTAATGCTTTCTTCAACATGAACATTAATGAACATATCAAATCCACACATATATATCCATAATTTTCAAAAACACCTTGGTTAAAATTTTTTCGTTTTCTTCGAAACTGGTGGAATTGTTAAATAAATATGTTTTTTATTTTTTTCAAGAGAACGCTATTAACCTTTAAATTTTGCAACTTTGCAATTTTGCAAGATAGACATCCTTATTTTGAACACATTGTATATTGACATCCAGAATTTGCGATTTCCATATGACATTTTCATTATTTGCGCCAGTTTTCCTCGATTCCTTCTAGCATAGTGGTATCATCAACGTGTCTCAGTAATCTCTGATGTAAATGATTATAGAATATTCTAGTGAATTAACCAATTTTCACTGCACTTCACGCGTCACTTTTTCCACTTCGCATGGTGGCTGAATTATTTAGCTACAACAGAATTTCAATTCTGTTAGGAATTTGCAATCTACACGGCAGATATTTGCGACACCGAGCAGATAGTTATAAGACACCCAATTAACGAGATAGCCAATTAGTTCCTGCTTTTATTGTTATTGCACGTTATTTGGTGTCTCCCATAAAGAAATGATTAGATTAGATTTATTTGAAGAAAAGCGCCAAATTGATGCCTTTATCCCGTTTTAATAACGAATTTGCTTTAATGTTTTTTCGTCGCCGACATTGTAACGAACAGTGACAGCCCAACATACAAGTAAGTAATAATTTTCGTATCTTGAGAATGTTTGAAAGTATCCAGATTTGGACCGTTGTTCCTTTTCATATTAAAAATTACAAATCAAATTGTTTTGATGTATGATGAATGCGTTGGTTCTTCCTCTTCAGCTGCCATCTTCGTTGCGAAGGTGGCCAATCATCAGAGCGAAGTTTGACGCGAACTAAATGTTAAACATTACAATTTTTTTACTTTTACTTACTATTGAATTTCGTCGTATCAAAATGAATCAGTGGTGTCTCTTTTAAGTGTAATTTTTATGTTTAAGTGATTTTAACACTATAATTTCTACTCACGATGGTAAGAACTTCATACTATTAGTCCCGGACATCTTAATTGTATTTTATATGATTTTTTTCCATATCCTAAATTATTGCTAGCATACGCAGACTACATAAAAGGCACAGGGATAGAATAGAGCAAAAGATAACTTTGAAAGAGTAGAACGTTTCAAATACTTTGGAGCCTTTGCTGATAACGACGTCGACGAGGAAATACGCATTTAACGACCCTATCAGATCGCAAGGCATCACAAAGACATCCAATACTCAAACAAATAAGACAATTATCAGGCCAATAATAAGATATGTATGCGAAATCTAAGCATAACCAAAGCAAATCAAGCAAAAATTCAGACTTTTCTATTAGTCCCGGACATCTTAATTGTATTTTATATGATTTTTTTTTATGATATTTTTTATATGATTTTTTTCCATATCGAAAATTATTGCTAGCATACGCAAACTACATAAAAGGCACAGGGATAGAATAGAGCAAAAGATAACTTTGAAAGAGTAGAACGTTTCAAATACTTTGGAGCCTTTGTTTGCTGATAACGACGTCAACGAGGAAATACGCATTTAACGACCCTATCAGATCGCAAAGCATCACAAAGACATCCAATACTAAAACAAATAAGATCAGGCCAATAATAAGATATGCATGCGAAATCTAAGCATAACCAAAGCAAATCAAGCAAAAATTCAGACATTTGGAACAAAAAATTATCCGAAAATTCATTGCAACTATAACCCAAACACCGACCGATATAAAATAACAACTAACGCCGAAGTCTAAGGGCTCTACAACGGTAGTGACATTATTCAAGAGATCGAATCCCAACGACTAAGATGTTAGTTCAGCAATGGCCTTCAATAAACCGACAAATCTATCTTCATGTTGCCTTATGACCCACCAGCGAGGCTGAATTTGTGTAAATAAGTAAATCACGCTGATGGAGATGATAATGATGGTTTTCTAAGCAACATGCTTTTTGCGGACGGAGCCACTTTTACCATCAGTAGTAATTCCAATTAGAGAAACCATCACATTTGGAACCACGAGAACCTTTATTTGGTGAGAGAAATACATTTTCAATAAATATTTGGTGCCATTATTGGTGATTTTATTATTTGGTCATATTGGGTCAGCGCTATTTAAAATTGAAGCGATATTTGCAATTCTATTTGAATACATTTAATTGCAATTAGGCAAAACATATGGGTTATGCAGGATGGTGCACCTGCCCATTATACCCCATCGGTGCTAGAATTTCTGGATGAAATTTCCTTGGCCAACTGGTAGCCCTCAACCGCATGGATTTCTACTTTTTGGGCCAATTGAAAGATTCAGTTTATAAGAAAGAAATCACAACTTCTAGACTTCTAGATTCACGAACAAGATGATGGCTTTCGGAACAAAGAAGTGATTTGATGTCTAGATTGATCCAATTGATATGTTCTTATTTTTGCAGAGTGGCTGTATTTTAATTGATTTATATTGTAGAATTTCTTTTTTTTTTTGTTTTTTTTTTTAATCCACTGCCAATTTCTTCAGCATAATAATCATGTTCAGTTACTTCTAACCACGAAGGTGGCTTAGAAGGTCCATGACTTCTGCTTCCTTGCCCAGTTGTTAATCGATAATTCAGTTATGTCTTTCAGCACCTGGACCTTCCACCTCACCTTAGGTCCGTCCTCTTCTATTCCTCTCCCAATTGCATTTTATAATATTTTTTGGTTAATCCATCTTTGTTTATCCGCTCTGTGTGTCCTCTCCATTTTAGTTTATAACTAGAGCTTTTGCAGTTCCTTGTTTTTTTTTTTACAACGGTCACCAACTTTCCTTGCTTTGAGATGTTTTGTAAATAATTTCTTTCTTTCTTCAAACTATGCGATCCTAAGAAGCCAACAGGGGGCAAGCACGTTTGATTCATCAACAACCGTTGCAGTGGAAGTTTCTTTGAAAAATTAAAAACAAGACGTTCATGTAATAGCTTCTTTTCAACACGGTAAATTCTCCCAGATTTACTACGTAAAATAATTGTTTTTGTCCCATGGTATTTTTGAATATTTGACCTACTTAACATAAACACTTCCAGAACAGTCTCTCTGCGTTGCATACCATGTTTGCCGAATGGAATCGACTTAGTATCGACTTATTTTATCGAAAGCTGGAATATATTAAATATCATTTTTATAATAGCATATCAGGTGCATTACGAAATGTAATTGATATCTAAAGCTGCATAATAATCTTTTTAGTTTGTAATTAAGTTTGTAGCTGCATTGGAACTGGGATTTACGTGTGGATTATTTTATTAAACAAACCAGTAAACAAATCTCGTGATAATGCAGTCGTTATTGATTATGTGAGTTTAATTGATTTAAGGTAAATAGATTAAGATAATTATTTCACTACATTAACATACAAATTATACTTACATCACGTCCACGTACAAAAACATATATACGAATAAATAAAAATAAATAAAACAAACAAAAAATATATCGATCACAATGAAGATCACTTCCTCTACAGAATAAAAACAGTGTTCCATAAAAAATGGTTTTATATTGGTTTTTGCAATTTTTAAATGGCAAATTTGTGACCTGATTTGTAATTAGGTTATATAAGCTGAGATCCAGAGAATTTGTCATTGTCTTAGTGTATTTAAACTTCCTAATTCGAAGCAAATTTGAGGAGGACGTGGGATATCCACGATTATCTGACTTGGGTGTGATAGATGTATACCGATCGGAGTGGCATAAACCATAGTTTCTGAAACAGGCTACTGTATATCTATATCTAATCGCCCTTTTTTGCATACGCATGCACATTATAACACCACATATCATAATTCTAGGCACAAGGAGCCGAAAAATAATATGATATTACACCCAGTGCAATGGGTGGTTTTTTGTACCCATTAAATCCGCAGTATTCACGCACATTTATGTAATTTATGCAATACAAACTTTCTTTTGTCGGATGAGTGTCGATTTACTAATTGGGCTGTAAAAACTTAAATCCTGAGAGATATTCCTCCTTGTACAAACAAACATAACACAAGATCTTACGAACCTTCCAGTAGTGGCTTTGCAAGAAGTGTTTTCCCAACAAGACGGCGTACCATCCCACAAAGCACAGATTATTACGAACTTTTTAAATGCAGAAATTTCCAATAGGTGGATGGGCAACCTGGGACCAGACAGAAGGTCTGCGATTGATTTCTTTGTAAGGGGTCACCTCAACTTCAAGTATTCAGTAGGTCTTACGGAAATGTTAGAGACTTATGAAAAGCTGTCAGTATCCATCACTATGCAAATGTTAAGACAGTCCAGGGAAGCAGTGTTGAGAAGTTGTATGTTATGCGTGCAACAAAACGTCGGATTATTTGAACACTTACTCTAATTTTATTGTAAAATTTTGTGCATTTCCTTCGTTTTATTATGCTTAAAGGACGCAAAGAACCTTTAAAGATATGAATGAAAATTTTAATGACTTCTCTCTATCTTGTCTCTTTTTCGTCAATTTTATTCACTCCTTTCTTGTCCACCATTATCCTGAAATCATATTTTTTGTTGTCTTTTAAAAATTTTAGTGTGGTGTTTTAAGTTTTAAGGTAATCCAAATTTAGATAGACTTTTCGAAACTTTCATGCCAACCTCTCTTGGTATTTAATATAGGACTGGTAGAGTTCAAAGTTATTTTAAACTGTTTTTTTTTGTTGTTATAATCTGTTTTATGAAAATACTCTCTGGAAATAGAAAAAAAAAAACGGTTCCAAAGAGCCCGCAGTACTTTTATGAAAATGAGACAAGTATTCTGAAGTAGAGATCTGAACTTTGACTGAAAATACGGCTCCTGGGATGTCATGTTAAAGAGAAACGATGAGAAAAAAAATAAGAGCTTTACATCTCTGAGTATATCGCAGATAATTACGAATTTCATGGGTACAGAGAAGAACCAGTTTTACCAAAGTGAATAAAAAAAGAGAGGAAAGTTGTAATGACTATTAAAAAGAAGAAACATGGAACACATTATAAGGGGAAACAAATATCAAATACTTCAACTCATAATGCAAGAAAAAATTAGTGGAAAAAGATCAGTGAGAAAGAGAAGAAGAAGAAGAAGGAGAAGAAGACTAAGAAATTTGCGCGAATGGATCAACGCCACCACCAGTACCAACTTGTTCAGAACAGCAGCAGCAGCAGTCAGAACGCATGTTTTGATGACTGCGAACCTTCGGAATGAAGAAAAAGAAGATCAGAGAAGGTTTGTAATTTTTTGTTTGGGGAAAGAGGTTTATTAAGTAGTCCGCGCTTAAAAGAATAAAAGGCTCCCATTTTGAGTGTTGAGGGTGATTTGAGATATTACGTGTTACTGTGTCCGCGAGCGAGAAACTATAATTTGTTCTGTAATTTGATTGTAGGTATATTGTAATATTTTTGTTTGATGAAGACAGAGTGTTGCCGAAACAGCTGCGATAAACCATTAAATAACTTTCAAAATGAGAACAGATTTGTTCTAGTTAATAAGCAAAACGCCTCCTCGGTTTGATATCTAATGATATCTATTAAACTTTCAAAACAGGGGATTTTTATTTAAAAGTATACCGCGTTTTGACTTATCTGTTCGTCGAAAATGTTTTTATTATGGCACATTATCGCTATTGTTATCCCAACCTAATCTTTGACTGATTTTTCGATTACCTTTGATATCATAAATATAAGTACTTTTTAATCGCAATGCATAAATCTTTCCTAACATCAATTTATAACGAAATGGATCGGATTAAAAATTACGTAAATTAAATGATACGTTTCTTTTTGAAATTTTCAAATTGCCGGAGCGATTCGATTAAAGTGGATGGGGTTCACTTGACTAATTTTTTTAAGATGGCGGGGCTTCTGGTTACACCGAAAATGGCTGGTGGTCGTTTATATGCGTCATCCTTAAATAGCCTTAAATATTTTTAGAGTTTCCTAATTAATTAATATGTAAGTAATAATATATAAATTATGGAGTGTGAATATGTGTTCAGATTCGAAGTAGTTAAATGTTATTTTCTTGGTTTGTATTTCGTTGGAGTTTAGCTTTCTATTTAGAAAAGTAAATAATTTCCAATTTTTATTCTGACTCGCAGAGTTGTCCATCCATACTACTATGTAGTGGGCACCTTTAAGAAACTTTAAAAAATCATGGATGCTATGTCCGTCTGAGCGTTTATCTATTACTTCATGCCAAACTACGGCAAACGTGTCGTTCAAAGTCACTAACGTTTGAATGAAAATGACTTTTTTAAACATATCAATCTTTTGACTGTCACCTTTCTACGGTACGTTTCGTAGGAAACTGTGCCTCCAGGAAATTTTTCCTGGAAATTTTGATACCTAAATGTAATGGTCACGTCACTACCAAGATGCTGTGCTTCATACGTGTGACTTCAGTGTTGAGAGATTCGATGTGAGCATATTTCTGTGACGCCTATATTTCCAATGGAGCCTTGTTCTATGCGTTATGGTGAGGTGGAGCGAGCTGACCTTTAGGAGTACTTGATAATGTGTCATGTAGAATTCTGGCACTACTGTCTTTATCTCCTAAGGCAGTTGGAAAGAACCTTTATGCTTGCCAATTATGCTGTCTTCCGTTTTTCGCGAAGATTAATGTTAAATCATCAATACATTTAAACCGTACACAGTAGTAAAATTCTGGCGATCTTGTGTTGGTTTTACCGAATCTTGACAGAGTGTTGCACCGCTCATCCAAACTCACGTGACTATTGATGATTTGACTGAGAAGGGATAATATCATCAACATTTTTCAATTTTTATAAAACCTTGAAGTGAATTTTGTGATGCTAAGCGTCTGTCTAGTTGCTGGAGAGTTCCGAAAACGAAACAGGAATATAATTTCTGATAAACGCTTTTGTTGATTTAGTGTTTGGTTTATTGAGTTTGAAGGGCCTTCCGTTTATGATAGGTTGGGCAAATCATAACCATTTGTCGTTTGACGGGCTATATAATTGGGTACTTTCAGTAGGCGATAGAGAAAGAATGTAATGCTTTCTTATCTTATCAGAAAATAGAACGCACCAGAACTGGATATTACTCTAGCTTAACACGAATTCTCTAAACAAAACAAATTGCAGATTAGAATGGTCATGATTTACATGCGATATCGTTTATCGATATTGCAATATTCTTGCAGATATTACGTAATTGTGCGTGTGCACTGTTTCCCAAATTATTCCATATCTTTGGAGTATAGGAAAAGATACTAACCAGATACCAACGCCATTGCTTGAATTAAAATGTTTTAACTTCTTTAGATTCCATGATAAATTATGAGCTTCCTGAGCTATTTCCAAAATAGAAATGATTTTTTAGAGAATTTGGCAAACGTCTTCTTCTCTTCTACTCGTTTCGTATGTTGGCCACCTCGGGTATTATGATCTTGTTGACCGCTGCTGAGTGGTAAAAAGAGACAACCGTTTTCTTGATCCAAGTCCTCCATCCCAACAACTTACCCTACGAAATTCGTTGCGTCTGGCTTCCGGTTTCCAATTCTTTATGTAGGATTTCTTTATTATTGATTCTTTCATTATTGTGTGATGAATGGTGACCTGGCTTTTACTCTCTTCTGTCAGATTTCAACTGAGTCATCCCACTGGTCATTAATATACGTTTCAAGGTAAGCTTGAGACGCGTCGGATATTGTTGATGCTGGCATTCTTACCTATTATCTTTTTGACATTAGAGTTAAGCCCCAACTTTTTACTGAAGTTGTAATCAGCGTCAATTTTTCGTGTTTTGCTCTGTCTGTTTGCTTTCTGATAGTCGGTGAAGTAGATTGTATAGTGTGGTCGTTTCAGTGTAACCATATCAGATTTTCTGTTACTAACTGCACAAGTAAAATATATATTGCGAAAAGCTGCCATAAACCGCGAAATACTAAAATGAAAAACTGAATACAGGACCTACTAAAAGCTCAAATTATTCAAAATAAATGCAATTTAAAAAATTAATTTGCCAATTCAATTTATTTGTAAAATTAATTAAGGATTTTAATTATTTAGCGAAACACAAATTTGTTTGTATTTTCGTTTGTTGGGACGATATTTAATAATACTTAAAAGCTTTATAAAAATTCTTTTTAATTAATCAATTAACTTAAAAGTCATAAACCTTATTTTACTATTGACGATTTAAAGATTACTAATAAATACTTCCAATATCACACTATGAATACATAAATATTGCCCATAGTGAAAATCAAAAATTTTGACAATTAACAACATAAATTGTGTGAAGGTTATAGCGCTGGATCTCCCACGTTTCCTGGTATATGAATGTTTCCAATAAAGTAAATGGTATTCGCGAAAACACTTCTTTTCTGGAACCACGTCGTACTCGTATAGATTAAGCGTGGGAAAAAGTGATTTTCATTTTGATTTTTTCAAATATCTATCCCAGCATATGTAATATGTATATGTAAAGATTGTAGCTTTTGGTTAGGACTGTAGGACTGTACCAACCATATGACCATATTTTTTACGAATATGTACTCTCTAAAAGAAAAATTTCAGGATATTATATATTTCTGTCTATAAATATAAAATAATCAAGAAAATGCCTGAAATAAACCTTATTGCCATGGATCTGCATTTCCTGCTTCAAGAATTTTTTCGATCTGGTAGACATTTTTGGGGAAAATAATTTATTTCTGAAAGTCAAAATAAACCAAAAAAAAATCAAAAATTTTTCAAAAATACTCAAATCTGTGGTCGATGGCTGCAAATTTAGGACACCTGCTATATTTCTTAATATATCTTGAATCGCATTAGGTGAAAACCTTAAATACAAAAGTTTTAGCTCTAACTATACGGGCTATATTGTCATGTTAAAGAATCTGACACCTGAAACATAGTATTTTAAGTATAGCGACTTTTCCACATGCACCTTAATATTATCATCTTCTCGTCGAAAAATTTTTACGCAGACAATTTTTGGAGAAATGTTTTTTTTCCAAAACCCTTGCCAACGTGATTTTTTATTTATAAAAGATTTGATTTAATCGATTTTTCAAAAGCAACAAAATACAAAGGACTCATCCCTTCTAAATAAAAGTCTTTAATTTTTTTCATTTAAAGCTCAGTCGCCATCATTTTCCCACTACATTGAAATTATTATGGACTCTATTTCGTTACAAATGGTTTTGTTATAACACTCTAAAATAATTTTGTTTGTATGTTCCACACCGTTTTTCCAAATCTCTCGTGTAATTTTTAATAGAATTTCAATTCATATAGCTAAAAAATTGTCATCACTGCGACCATGTTTCCCGATATGTCCATCGTAATACTGCTTGCGACTATATTAACTCAATAGCATTGAATTCACATTTGCGTGGAGAGATACGAGGTATTTCATGACCACGACTTCTATCATCTATCACATATTTCGTTTCATTGCCTTTTCTGTCCATTACTTCCAATAATTCTAGTTTTGTTAATGATGACCCAAATTCAATTTTGATTTTAACCACTCACTCCTTTTCTGATGTGATACGGAGCATTTTCCATTATTATAACCGACAGCTCTTAAAAGTTGCTAAGTAATTTTTCTATTAAACACCTAATAAATATCTCGCTATTCATATCGCCATGGTAATCTGCCGATTTTGACCTGGAACAAAAGACTAAATTCATGCAAACGGAATGAATTATGTTTAGATATCCCTAGAAAAAGAAATGTACTAAAGCTAGGTGAAATCCTCTTAGCCATGTGGGAATAATTAAAAAATGAAATGGTGTGTCACCCGGTCAATCTTGAACTGAAAACTGCATCAGACCTTCAACTTAAAAAAAATATACAAAGCATAAATTATACCCTAATTTAACTTTTATTTTGACTTGTATAAAAACTAACGGTACTTGGTCTGACAATCTATCTTTACAAATAATTGTTATTGCAGCAGATCTTATAATTAATCACCTGACACACATAACAAATATATGCAGTAGATGTCCAATATTCAAAAAATTTGAAACCCCACTGATAAATGACAGTTAATAGCAATTGACAAATTGGAGACTTCTCATTCAAGAAGATTATCCCGGAAATCTTTTGGGATTTTCACTGCGCTTAGTAAAATGATTTGTTTTGAGAGAGTGATCCATATAAATTGTCTTATTATGGTGTAGAGCAGAGCAATTGATACTGTCGATATTGAAATTCTCAGTACCCAGGTATATCTTCACAAAAATCTTCTAATGTTAATAATAAATGAGGTGGAGTTTAATTTGAAGCAAAAAATCTGTGGCTATGGATTCATACTAACCAGGCAATTGGCTCTATCAATAGTCGCATTAATTTATGACCAGGCTTTAGCAGTGAAGGATAGGGACCAACTCCAGATAGTTCAGAATGCATTGTTTAAATTTCGTCTGAAGCTTAAACCTTTGGACGATGTTTCGTCTATTATCTGATTTTTTTTTAAAATTTGTCATCATTAAATTATAAAGTTTCTTGCCATATTGGATAATAAGAACACAATATTAATAAAACAAAACAAGTTTCTTGCGACTAAGGGACGATATCTGCTTTTTAATGCATTTAAGCGACATTAGCGTATATCATTTTCGGTAATTGGAGGAATTTGCCGTTGCACTATTCGATATGATAGCGCTACCAGCGAAAACACTCTAAACGCGACTGCGATTGCTACAAGTTGAATTTATTTAAGTGGAGTGCTTGACGCTTCAAACGGGTAAACAGATATGCAAAATAAAAAAATATATATACGGACAGGGAAACCTATGTATAAAGACACAGCTTATGTATTTTTTGTGGAATTAAATAATAACAATGATAATAATATTGAAAAAAACTAATATAAGTAAATACATTACACAAAATTAAGTAATAACTCGTGGGCTCTACTTCTGTTACACATTTTGAAATTGAGCCAGACAGATTTGCAGGCTTTATATCGTAAAATATGGACCAAGATGGTGAAATATCTGGAATCTGGAAATTGCATACTTGCATACAGCGATAGTGACAGCTGACAAAAACTACTTTCCGCTGAACCTGAGTTTGCAACTCCTGAAATAAAAAATAACATTTCAAGGCTAGAAGAGGAATGGGGAAATAAACAACTACACTCGATATCTTACGGAGGGTTGTCTAAGACCTGAAACAGAGGGATTTATTCAAGCAATTCAAGATCAGGTAATGGCGACAAACGATTACTTTAAGTATAACCAGAAAAAAGACTTACCCGATGACCAGTGCAGGATGTGCGGAAAAACACAGCGCCAAGGGACTACACGGAACGGCACAACAGAATTGCAGGCATATTCCACCAAGAAATCTGCAAAAAATATAATCTGATTAATACAATAACACTGGTTTATAAATACTTACCTGAAACTATAACGAACAATGAAAGTATAAAAAATTCTTGGGACAGGGAAATGGTAACGGATAGAGAAAACTGTCTCGAAAACAATTATAGGTCTTGCCTGTAATTCTATCAACATACACAGCGAGACGAGTTCTGGCCGAGGGTCATGAATGTCTACAACATCATTCTAGTTCAAATCATCCGCTAATCTTTCAAGCTTGTCAAAGTTAACTCTCATTTGGGTCCTACTGTTTTGTGAGTTAGAAGTACTTTCATCTGTACCGTTAGCCCTACATGAACAATTTATAAGACTGGCAGATGGTCAACAATTGCAGCCGGAACCTTAAATGTAACATTAATTTTAGTTTTTAAGAACACATGATCTAAACATGTTCAGGACTTTGTTCTAGTGACGCCTTGGTATACAAGATGTTTTCTAATTGAAGGTCAATAATGAGGAGGGCGATTTTTGGGTCCATTTTAAAAAGAAAGCTTCATGTGAACATATGTCCTAAACGTGTTAGCTTTTGAGATACAGGGTGGTAAAGCATTTGAAAACTGAAATATATATTTTTTAACATCTTTAATGCCAATTTAGATGTTTTAATGAAATTCGGCACACATGTACAATTTTTGGACGTACGGAATTGTACGTCTATTTTGCCAGACATTGACCAACCGTTTCTAAAAAAAATTGATTTCTTGTTTTTTTTTTTCAATCCGATATAGGGTTTTCGCTATAAAAAATGAAAACTCTCTCTCTGCGTAGTTATGCGGTTGTAGAATTTGAACCTCAAGAAGAATTTTCGGTAAATGCTTGGGCTGGAATTGTTGGAAATTACTTATTTCAACTCTCTTTCTTTCCAGAAAGGCCGAATGGTCATAATTCTTGCCTGATTTTAGAAGACTATTTGCCAATATTGATAGAAGTGCCACATCTATTTAGAAACAAATAACCCATTAATAATATTATCAACCCATGTTAACCCATGGGTAGATCGCAGCGGACCTCAACCATGCCCCCCGAGGTCCCCAGATTTAAATAGTTTGGACTTTTTCTTATGAGGACATGCCGGTATAAGAACTTCATGCGATTTAATGAGAAACACTGGAGGTGTGCTTTAAATAGTGCGCGGCAATATGAGGGAAACAGCTGAAGCCCGTATCCTTCAAATTGGAGGACACTTTCAACAACTTATCTAGTTTCTATGTTTCACTTCGTTTCCAAAAGTTTTTTATTAATTTATTAATCTAAAATTTTGTTAAAAAAATTATTAGTATCATTAAATCATTTATTATTTATTTTGTTGTTGTTAGGACGTTGTGTTATTTGATTAAAACTATAAAAGTGAAAAGAACAGTCACTAGTTTGGTAACTAATAACTGGATATTTCGTTTCACAAAAAATGTTTTTAATTTAAGCAGTGCATAAAGGGCTTGTCAACTTAAAATAACTAAATTGCTGTTCAGGTAGCAAGTTTTGGAATTGAGGTAGAAGCTGATAATCCACCACCTGATTCCGATTAAATTTTATCTCGAGCCAATTTTTCCGGAACGTACATGTTATTATTTTCCCCGAGACAGTATATCATCACTAGGCGTGACGATACATTGTCGATCACATTCAACATAAAATAACTTACACTTGCAAGGCATTACGTTTACGACCACAAGGCAGGTACGCGTTTAAAAGTTTTCAGTTGATTATTATGTTTTTCTACACTTTCCTTTGATATGCCCATTTGATTGAACGCAAATTTCACTTTGAAGCTTTAAAGCGTTGCTCGAAGGAATCGGCATTCAAAGAGCTTTGTTATATGAAGCGTCCTATTTCAAAATCTTGCAAAATTGTATTACACAATATTTTTTTTCGGGGTTTTTCGGGTGTCGGGTTTTTTTAGTTTTTGAAATTGATGTTTAATTAATAGCTGCCAACATTTATACCAAAATGGAAATCAGCTTATAAATTTTACATCTTCCGTGTTATCTAAAAAATTTGAATTGAACTTGACACCATCACTTGACTTGACAAAATTGAAAATCTCTTCAGAAAAACCCAAAAAGTGCGCAGAAATATATATCTCTTTCAAATATTGATAATTTTTTTCCAATAATAATAACAGCAACATACAAAATAATACATTTTCAATTAAATTAAATAATCGCAGATATAAATTCCATTGCAGTTGGGATAGTAAATGATGTAAGGTACCATGAGGAACAGAGTAATGGTACTTCTAAGGCCATGGTTGATGTTCGTAAGGGGTTGAGGAGCAATTTAGTAATTGTAAAATTGATGATTGTGTATTCTCAAATAGTTCCTTACATCCTATGAAAGATATTTGAACAGATAGATATACCTATATATTGGTGACAAATTCTCAATAACCGTGTTGATGGATGCGTCAGTTTGATCGTGTGCATTTGTAGAAATATTCGCTGTGGAAGGACCAGGATCCGAAAGTCGCATATCAGTTTGGGTCATTTCATTTTCATCGAGCACGACATATTCTTCATCTAGTATTCGATGCCTGTTGCAAGGCCACAATCCACAAGTTTCAAAACCTTTCATAGCGATGTCCATACAAACCGATCTAGGATATGCCACTCCCAAAATTTCAGATATGTTTGATTGTTTGATTGTTTCACCAGGGTGATTTCTCATCCAAACTGCACATTCTTTGCTAAAATTAGTTTTTAATGACTTAAAGAATGATCTATCCAAAGGCTGTAGTTTGTGTGTTGTGTGCGCCGGCAAAGAAAACATTACGATACCGTATTCTCTAGCAAGGTTTATGGCTTCTAGATTCTTAGTATGCGTGGTATGTCCATCCAATATTAATAGAATTTTATGATTCAATTGTTTTTCCAATTCTAAATGATTTATGAAATGTTGTAACCATTCGACAAAGATTGAAGCGACAATCCACCCACTCTCAGAACAAGTGTACAGCGTTTTAGGCGGGCCACCACGTTTAAGGATGTCCGTCATTCTTTTGCGTTTGAAGATCAACATTGGAGGAATAAAGTCTCCACTAGCATTCATGTAACAAACGAATGTAGTGTTAATTCCACGTTCTCCGCTAGTGACTGCTCCGACTTGATGTTTTCCTTTTAACTCTCATCTCATCCATGTTAAAAATTTCGTTAGGTCCAAATTGGAAATCATCTAGAATCTTTTCGTATTTGTCGAAAAATTCTGAGACAATGTTTTTGTTAAATCCTTTACATCGTGCCATTGATGTTTTTCATAAATTTGTAATACCATTTCCAACCGGCTAACTCTTGCACCTTATTAAATCGGTGCGGAAGTTTGTATTTTTCTGCCAACTGAAATGCTAGATGTCTTAAATCTGTGATAGTTAACCCCAAGAATCTAAACTCCAAATCCAAAATGTGATGAACCAATTCGGTCTCCATTTGCTCGGTCAAATCGCTTGGTCTTCCTATTTTTTTCTGAGAATTTAGACGTTTTAAATGACGTTTTGGAATACCATATGTCCTGCATACTTCATTGAATCGTAATTTCCCATTATTAAAATCTTGTATTGCTGCATTCATATTTTGCATAGACCATTTATTATATTGTCGTTTTGCCATTGTGTGCTAAAAAAAATTATTTTTATTTTTTCCTCTCATAAAATGATAAAATTAAAAACTTAACAAATATGTATAAAGAGAAATTGATTGGTTAAAACCAAAATGAAAACAATTTTATTTCGTATTCCTAATTTGTACCGGTACGAATTAGGATGTATAATAAAGTACGATTTACGCTCAAAGTCCTCTTCAAAATACACTTAACGCTTTTAGGTTATGAGAAAACGCTGCGCGCTAATTCTACCACCAAATTAATTGTAAAGAAATGCAATTTTTGAAAACCGTATGATTCACAATTTTATGTTTATAGAATTCTTAAAAAACGCTTACAAAAAACGCTAAAATTTTACAAGAAAACTGAAAAAAACTTACTTTTATCAGTAAAATTACATCTCGCACAGGAATCACTGCTTCGGAGCATCACAGCTGGTTAGCTTAGCACTAACTCAAGTAATCACCGACAGATGCCGCTGTATGTTTTATAAATTCTGAGTAATTTAGGTGGTACGATTTACGCGCAAGTACGATTTAGGCAAGTTTACCCTAGCAGAGTTAAAATTATACAAAATTCAAAACTTTCCGGTGCAAACCCAAGTTTAAGTTGAACAAGTTCGGTAATTTCGCCAATTCGTTTTGCTTCAATTCCCCCCGATCTGCGCTCTATTAAAAAAGTTCTACAAAAACTTAACGCAAATCTTAACAGACTTAAAAACCTGCAACAAATCATAATGTAAGACTGAGTCCTGGATTATTATTATCTATAAAAATAACACAAATTTAGGTTTGACGTTCGATTTTCAAGGAAAAACTTATTACTGAATGTTTTTTCTGCAACATTTTAGTTTGGTCGGCTTCAAAATTGCAAAATTGCTCTATGCGTTTTGCCTTCAACATACAACAGGGATAATCGAACCCGCTTTCTTTCTTTTTATTCCACTTGCAATTGTACCTAAAAAATTTAATTAAAAAAATCATAATGTATCAGGACCCAAGGGGTGAAAAATATTTGGCTTTTACCCGTATATTTAATTTTTTTTTATTATTTATTTTGGTACAATACATACCGTTCATTGCTTTTTATTGCTCAACTAATTTCTAGTTGACCTAAAAAAATAAACAACTCTTGGACAATACTTTCAGTATTGGTATCGGAGAAACACAGATGCTAATTAGAGGCACTATTAATAAGCTTTTTCCTTTAAATGAGTTTAAACATACTTGGCTTTTTATCATCTCAGATCGTTAAATGTTACGAGTTACGGGATTATAGAGAATCTTGTTTATAATTTGATTTTTTAAAAACTTTTTTAGATCCTTATTTTTAAGGACGTGTTGAATTTTCCATTAGTAACAGATATGCTAGTTCTCATGAAATATATGCATTGCAAATTTTATATTTAGTTTTTTTTTTTTAACAATTTTGAACATCTAAAGGTAGCCCCTATTAAATATTTTCTATGTGGGTCCTCCAATTGAGATTTTCATCCATATACTTAATTGAATGAGCCTTGTTCAGGACTATATCGTTAGTTTTGATCTCAAAGTGATCTGCGATCGATATCTCTTTCCTAACCTAAAACTTACAATAATATGGAAAATTGAAGGTCATCAAGAAAATAATATACTATGTTATTATTATTGTTATTATTATTATAAGCAAGTATTTAGTCAGATATAGAATCTCTATTTTAAGCAATTACCTTGCGGCATTCAACAACCAACATGAGCACTGACAGATCTAGTTAAATGTTTTCGTAAAACAAGTTAAGTGTGTGGAAGTCGCTGTTTCGAAAGAAAGAAATAAAATGCTGCAAAGTACAGGTTAGTGGGTAAAATGTGCAGAAAATCATTACCTTCCCTACGAAAAAATCGACGTAAGAAAGTTCCCGGAGTATTTTAAATATGTTTAGAAATTTCCAGTTTTAGTTCAAAGTAAAAATGAGATAAGTTATCCTATAAATTTGTTTTAGTTTTTGTGAATTTTTGGGACAATAAATCAAACCGGTCCAGGGTAGTAGTAAAGAAATTAAAACCCAAAATATATGAATACATTATGTTGTATTGCGTACTGTATAATTGTATTTATATAAATAATCAATACATATTTAATTAAATTAGTCGACAGAATAGTTTGAATCTCTGCTATCACTATCATCTGATAAACTACATAGCGTGCTGCCAGGTTAGATAGTGTACGTATCTGAGAAATCGGCCTATATCAATGGTGCGTTTTGTTTTCCTTGGTTAAGGACATTGTTTCACCAAAACCAACTCTTCATCTCTTCATCATTTGCCCTGAGGTCGCACCACGCGCTTAGATGTTTCGACCAAGACTCTCTGCTTATGTCAGATTCTCGTGTTTCGTCTACTTTACCCTGAATGATGAGCTGCAGTAATTGTACTTTGTTTTGTTGATGTTCGTTTCCAGTCCACATCGATTATTGACTTTATTCCAAATTGTCCAACTGTCACATTTTACCACACAATAACCACCCTGACATCATATTTCACTATAACCGTAATCACTACCAGTGATCGAAGAAAACTGGAGCATTTTTTTTGGAATGTCACACTTTAATCCAGAATTGTTTCAGACATCCAAAAATTTAAAAACGACGGATGTAGGATCAAAGCAACCTATTAATCAATGTAAAGTAGATCATGATAGGAGCACCAGATTTCTTAAGCAAGGATATCAAGGTTATACATTGTTTGACTCCTGTATTGTTGCGAGGTAGATCGGGGTTAAGATTGTTATTTATAGATTTCTATGGATTCTCGGATTTTTCTATGGAAGAAGCATTGGAATACAAAAATTTTGGATTTATTTGTTGTGGTAGTAAGGCTCCCATCTAGATGTTTTTTTTTTGTTTACCTTCATAACAGTTTTCGCAGTCGCGTTATACCTTTATATTATTATTATTATTTTATTTAATTTTGTTTATTTTATCTATCTATTTGTCAGAAGATGTTATACTTGTATATCCTTATTGATTGACAAAAAATAACAGTAAAAATGTCTATGCATCAGCGAATTGTTCAGGAATCATTTCGATATTTTATCTGATAAAAACGACATCAAAAATATTTTTTTTAGATTTTCAACGACGAAATTATCAGATACTTGACGGTGATGTGAACTGCATTTTTTCCGTTTTATCATCACCGGCAATAATATTTCGGAATAATACACTAAGTTGTAGTATTACCTTTCTGGAATGAAGCGACGCTGGTTTTAAATAACGTGTTTCTTATATTGTTTATATTTTAGCAATAATTCCTAACCTAAACGTATACGATATTTATACTTGTTGTAGGGCTAACTTGTGTTGTATTTAAAACTCGTTGAGTTATGTATTAAATTTACAATTCTTGCTTGACTTCTTGCAAAAGTTTATACAAAAAATTTTGAAGAATATATTCTTATAAAGAAACGACAATGTTTTTTTCATTTCATTTCGGTTGACATAGATTAAATTAAAAAAAAAAAACAAAATTTGGCAATAAACCCTAACTTTATTGGCTTTCCCGGCTGGTAATTAATGAAATTTTCCGGGTTGTTAGGCCGGGGTCTGTTGGTTTTGCCCCCAAAGCCCCCACTGAGGATGGCTGCTGCACTAGCAGTCGAAAGCTTTGGTTAGTTAGAATACGAAGGAGAACTTTGGCAGTACACACCATCCAGCGTTTCTTTAATAATTTCAGGTGCTTTTATCAAAAACTTTATGACTGCTCTATACCTAATTTGCGACATTTTTTCGGACACGTCTTGTTTAAAATGCTGTCAATAAAAAGCTATTTGACGCAAGACTTCAATTTTTTTTGCAGCCTACTAAGATATATGTTTAAAAGAAGACAAAAATTTATGATGATACTGGAGCTGCATCTATGTTAGGCCGGGAAATTTTGACCCTAACCTCGTAACAAATTAGAGGCAAAAGAATTTTTGTACTTTTTGTAATTTCAAGTCGCAACTAATAATAAATAAAAAATTGTGACTCAGTGTCAAACGCTTTACGAAACTCAAGCACGGCCCTACCATTTCCCTGTTCCTCATTGTACCTTTTAAAGTTTACTGTCCCAACTAGTGCTGTAGTTGTGCTAAAATATTTTCTAAATCTACATTGGCAATCTGGTATAAGGATTGTTGATTTCTAACAATTCAGCAAGTCGTTAACAGATATGTTTTTCGAAAATTAAAGGCCACAAATTGTTCGATTCTTCGGAGTCTGGTACCTAGAAAAAAATTATGGATTTCTGAGCATCGTTCGAGTTTAATTTTTCCAAACATTTCAAAGATGTAATTTGTGATGAATTTGTCTGCTTCATCTATTACTCTAAGGTTACAAGATGGAATTCGACCGAGATTTACGAATAATTTCGCAATTATCTCGTCATCAAACAGCATGTTGAAACATCAATGCAAATAAATCCGAAGTGGCAATAAGGCGTAGAGTAAGACAGAGATCATCTATCATCCTAAACATATATGTAAGAAGGCGCTTGAAAGTCAGGAATACTTGAGATGATGCCATTATTATTGGAAGAACCACAGCTACTTATGTGTAGTGCAATAAAATTAAATATGGTCATGCAAAAATTAAATAAAAAATGTGTCCAGAGTATTCCGTTGTACCAGAACAGTATGGATTATGAATATTTAAAAAAAAATCAATTTTTTTTTGATAGTCATTTGTGACCACCCTGTATAATATATTTTGCACATAGATTGATTAAAGCGTTAAATATTAACCACTGCCAGGGATCCATAATAAAAATTGCCAATTTTAGTTTTCAAGTGTAAAATAACGCATTTGGTCAAAGAGCTGTTTTTTCCACAGAAAATGGAAAGATTAAAAGAGTTCGACATGCGGCTCTAGCGCAGGATACTGAGAACTTCTTGGTTAGACCATGTGGCAAATGAAGAAGTGCTTGGTAGAATACAAAAACAGACGGAAATAATGAATACAATAAAAAAAAGAACCTATGTTACAACCGCCCAAGTACCCTGTATATGTAGTTGTAGTATGAATCATCAGCATATTAGCAGGAATCGTCAGGAACTATTAAAATTTGCATATTATCTAGCCGTTATCGGTAGGTATTTATTTGCAACGTGCATCGACAAACTTCAAAGTCGTCGGTGCGTCCTGTAATTGATCAGTTTTCATATACCTCGCTTTCCGCAAGAAAAACTATAGCGATAAGGTACGCAATATGATTCTCTCGCTTCAATTGGATTTTGCTTTTAATAACGACGAACCTTACCTTATTGGAAGTTCTTTTCGTGGGTACCGCTGATTTCCTGTTCATTTTATAGTATTCTCGCTGCAAATGTATGAACAGACACAAATAAAGGGTTGGTAATCACCACCATTTCGGCATTAAAATTTTACGATCCTCTGGATACAACGCTGGTATTATTTTCGATTGTTTTCTTATCATTAGGTTGCTACAAAATCAAGTGCGGTGTTTGTGTTTTTGTACGAAATTGTTAATTAGAGTGCAAAAATTTGCGATATTGAAGGACGCAGAAAATACTAACGATTTTTTGGGTTTGTGACAAGGCATAACCCCAATCTTAAAATGAGACAAAATCTTCGTGTAAGATGGAATAAACCAATCAAACCAATACCATCAGGTAAGCTATTTAGAACATTATGTTTCATACGGTACATATGGTTGCTTTCATAAGGACAGGGAAACTTGACGACTTGGTCGTTTATGGAGCTCCTAGGTACTAAGCTAAGGTTCACTAAGGAATTAAAAGACCTTGGAGAGACATGTTAACATGGAAATCCCACATTGGAAACAAGTTAAAAAAGTGTCTGACTATTGGCAAGACGTGGCGGCTATATCCAAGGTTGATATGTGGATCAATACGACCGATGCTAAAGTTGTCTGGGGCCATAAGGAAAACTGTGAACAGAAACATAGAAAAAACGGTTTGGATGACTATGGCGTATCATTGAAAGGCTGATAAGGATAACTCCTGGAACAATTTCTAAATCAGTGGAATCAAAGAGAGAGCTGTTGTCTGCAGTAGCTAAGCTTGTCAAGGGTCGTTGCTTACTTAACAAGCATCAATTCTGTTTGACTTACTAGGCATGATGTAAACCGGAATGCTCTGCTCAGGAGGAAGTACGAGCCGAGCCCTAAGTATGTAGTGTAATCATGAACCTAGTAAACTATTGAGGGACATTGAGGCTACATTTGGCTGAGTATCATCGTTTTCCTAGGTTGTATCTGTATACGAACGCCGTGAATCAAAATTGAGAATTATCGATTTGTTTGGTGTATCATGAGTGTACCACTTCACAATAGGCATATAGATTAAGCGATACTTCGCCCTACACATTATTTTATACATTTATTTGAGTTTGGCAATTGTTTGGTGTTGTTAGCGAGTTAAAAATGAAGAAGTCAGATTTCCTCCTTCAGGTAAAAATCAAACGGTGTCGCAAGTGATCTGGGAAACATTTTCAACCGAAACCCTAAAGCTAAATATTTGTTTTTTTAATTACGTTTACACACAATAGATAATCTAACTTAAACATACCGTAATACGAGTACTTTACGATTATTTTATGTTTTGTCAAATATACCCTCGGGATTTTTGGAAATACGGGCATCGTGATTGCTATGCAAATATTTTTTGAGAATATTATTTTTTTATTTGTTTTAAATAATGCACATCAATACAGTCCGCGTAATACATTTAAGAGACGGCGAGGTGTAAAATTCGTAGAAAAATGTATCCGGTGTTTACTCATAATTCGTCACCCCTCTCAACTTTATTATTTGAAAAGACAGAAAAAAAAGTAAAAAATGTAATGTTATGTTTACGAAGTATACTGGAGATTGTTCTTTATCGAAGTTAATACCTTTTAAGTTCAGAATAAATTTTGGAGTGTTAAGATACAAACTGACAAGTTTGGCAAAACAGAAATGTTTCATCAAAATATAATTTATCTGTAGAAATTTACTGTCACAAATAATCGATATGTCATTAGCAAGTAACCTAGTTTTTTTCATGAGTTGTGCAATGGAAACTGACGCTATAACTAGGATCTGTTGTACCTGTGGCATTTGTAAGCAAACAAATAAATAAATTGTACGACATTAAAACGTGTCTTCTTCTTCTTCTTCTTCTTCTTGAGTCGAAGCTTCCACGCATATACGTTTGTATGACATTTTGGTCTTGGAAAAATGTCTGCATGAGGTTGTTATAACACTGCTCATCAATCATAAAATCATGTTGACATGACTGTATTGCGTTTAACCTATTATTTAACCGGATAAACTTTTTTTTGTACATCTTATTTAAGTGTATTAGACTGCATGGTGAATTTTGCCTTTATTTTCAGAATATGGTGGACCCTAAAACGGGAGCGGAAGCCAGGAAACTCCCACAATACGTCGCCGCACTATCTGGTACGTCAAGTTTGACCATATAAATGAGATCTAACCTTAAAATAATAGCAATCATGATTGGATCCATTTATTTAGAATCGGAACTGTTGGAATAAAGAATTTTCATAAGTGTGTTTTTTTAAATTTTTTCTTCTTCAGGACTTATCTCAAAGTGAGTATTCTACTACTTTATACCCGCTTGTACATGGTGTTTGGATTACATTTTAAAAATAAAACTTCATATGCACGTATGTCCTAAACATAGAGAGTGGTGAAGTTTTCCAAAACAAAATATATTCCTTTCATGTCTTTAATAGCACTTTAGATATCTTAATGGAATTTGCACACATGTACTATGTATGTGAAGGCATTATTTAGAGTGTCGCATTTTTATTACATATACCAGTGGCGGGCCTACAGAATTTCACACGTTTGGCAGACAATGATGATACGCCTCTGATTTCTGTTTAAATGCAAACTATTCTTACAATCTAAAAATCATTTCCAAAGAAATTTAATTTCTTGATTTTTTTGGTTAACTAGTTCGCCACTACCCTGTTCAAGTCGAGAACTTTTTTTTGGGAAAAATAAAATATCTATATAAAACGAAATATCTAATTTTTTAGTTACCAACTAGTGTCCTTCAGAAAAAAAAATCCTGTTGTTGTGACGTATTACATACGTAAAATGCTTCTCTCCCAACTCCTCATTAGCAAACTCGACCAATTTTTTTATATAACAATGAAATTTTAAACCCCAAATCAATAAGACGCGAAAATCTGTATTTAAAAACTGATCTGAGCAAGGAATACTCTAAACTCCTGGTGTTCCAAACGGCATTTTTCATTTGATAGATCGAAGATGTGGTCAGTAATATTTTGAACGTAAGGAAAGAGCAATAATACAGAGTAGAATGTAAACGAGTTCCATATAAACTCTGGAGAAGCTGGAAGATTTGTAAATTGCAAATTTTTTAGTTTGTTTGGGAGCTGTTGCGGCCGGTGCCGTTCTGGGATGGACCAGTAACATTTCCGATGCCCTGCTGGATGGCAAGTTCAACGATATCGCAATAGATCAAGACATTTTGGGTTGGATATCGTCGTTCACCACGCTCGGCGCTATGGTGATTTGTTTTCCCATGGGGTAAGTGAAGCTATTTTTTTTACATTTCTTATGGTTAAATAATAAAATGTATGGAATTCTGGATTACATGGAATAGCGCCAAAATATCCTAAGTTTTTGCTAATTTTCCTTGTTCAATGCTGATAATTATTTTTATTGTAGCAAGAAAGCAAACTTATTTATTTTTCAAATCATTGTTGTTTGAGATGTCTTTTTAGAATTCCGTCTTCATCAGTGAAGGTTCCCTTCCATTATCAATTTCAGGATCTCATATCTACTTCCACGCATTATGCGACCCAGAAATTCTGTCTATCGTTTTTTAACTATGTGCACCAACTCTCTTTCGCACTGGGCTCTCCTCAACCTGAAAAGGTTTTGAATGTTTGCAAAGTTTCACCCAGTTTCTTTAATTTTCAAGTTTAGAACACCCTGTATATTATTAAATTCGAATAAAATTATAAAATGGGAGTCTCCATTTCAAAAAATTAACATTTTGCGTTTTTTATAATCGAAGTACACGAAATATATATATACCGGCTTGGTACAACGCACGTTATTGAATATGAAAAAAATCAAAAACGCTAACACCAGTGTTGCCAGATTTACCAATTTTATGTCAAACGTCAGGAATTTGTGTTTTAAATGGATTGTATTTGTTTTTGTTGCCCTGAATTCCTTATACCGCATTTAGTAAGATCTCGCAATTTCAAAACTTTTTTTCTATTTACTACCGAGCTATGCCAACGTCGCTTTTTCAGTAAAAAGCAACGGACCGCTTAAATATCTCCAAAACTGGCGTAGCTGGACGGATAAAATTCAATACTTCGAATATAATTTAACACTTTTAGGTCACACGTCGTGAATTTCAATTATTTTTTGTGACTATTTCTATAGCCATTGTAGTACGGCAGACAAACATAGAGCTTGAGCGTATTTGGATTTCGGGCGTTAGATTTTGGGGCTGCTTGTTATTGTTAGCAAGATCAGCAAAATATTTGTTAAAAATTTCACAGATTTTGTATCCGTCTTGAAGTGTTTCACCACCTACGGTTATGTTAGTTATAGAAGAGGATTTAATTTTATGGTTGCTATTTCCCCTGACTATTATCAGATTTCATTAATCTTAAATTGTGATGAGTTTTCTTTGCATGTTTAAGTTTTTTGTTGTGATAGGGTTTAAGTTGTTTGTATTTTTTATTATATAGATCATTTTTTATTCTTTTAATTTGATGCCTCTCGTTTACCGCACGACTCATCTCTCTTAATTCTCTATTAAACCAATTGTTTTTTTTTTCTGTTCGAGAGTTTTTTTTTTTTTACAAATGAAATGCTTGATATAAATATTTGTTTTACTTTTTCGTAAAAAATTTTAAATTTTTTATCTAAGTCGTCGGATTGAATATGGTATAGCAAATTATTCCAATCTGTGTTGGATACCAAATGTATAAAATAATTTACATTATTTCCTCTAAACTTTCCGAAAAGACGTTCTGTACAATTATTATGAAAGAACTCCATGTTCATGTCAATGCATGTTCTAGAATGATAAGTTATTCTAGTGGGCTCTACAATATAAGCAACTATTAGTATTTTAGTTTGTTTGTTGTTTTCAAGCAAGTTGACGTTTATTATTGAACGTTTCTCTACAAATGCTTCGAAGTCTCCCTTTGGAGATCGGTATACAGAGAAAATTGTGGTACATTCCTAATTTTATTGAACACATTTCAAAAGTTTTTTCTTCAGAGTTAAAGGGAATTTTGAAATTGGTGAAGAGATGTTAAAATTATTTTTTTTATTCACCATGGTCTTATAATTTAATTACGGTCTAAGTTAACACCAAGAAATAATTGCACTGTTTTTATTTGCAGAATCGTCTGCGATTTGCTGGGACGGAAATTGGCTTGCCTTTTAACCATAATTCCGTTTTCCGGGGGATGGCTGCTTATAATACTTTCCAACGGGGAAATCATGCTCTACGCAGGAAGATTTTTGGTTGGTTTTGCGGGTAAGTACTTATTACTTTGTCGTCCATATCGTTTGGGTGCAAAATTTCAAGTCTGGGAAGACTTGACTATTATTATAGTTAAAATTAGTCTTTGTGTAGATGAGAAAAAATAGTAATGGCCGTGTCGAATTTATCTACTGTATTTTTTATTAAATACAACTACAAAATAAATCGGGGAATATAATATGGCAATGCGAACACTCAGTGACCTTTAAAGGCTTTAAAAGAGACAAAAAAAGTTGCTGTAATAAGCAAGATAAAGAAAAATATAAAAAAAATCTGATAATTTTTTCTATACCATATTATTGTACAAAGGTTTTAGTTAGTAGTTCTTACAGTTGATTTGCATGTATGATTTGTTATTAAAGAAATATTGTTTCTATGGAAATAAAGTTTTTTTTATCAAATTTGGTATATTTTTTGAACATCGAAGGCCGTGTTTTAATACAACATAATATTCTCTAAAAATGTTTGTAGCTCTAAGTTGGAGTTTCGACAGAGTATCCTTGAAAATGAAAAAAGTACACCATTGAAAATAAAAATTAATTTTGAAATATTCGCACTATCTTCATTTTTTTTCTCTGTTTTTACTTTTGGAACCACCTTTTACTGCAATACACATGATTTATAAATGATTTTGTTCTATTGTTTATTCGTTCACTGTGTGTAAGACAGTAACTGGCTACTGGTAACTAGAGAGTAACACGATAAATTATGGATTGTCCAATAATAATAACCCCTAAATAGGAAGCAAATGAATGAAAACATATTTCATTATATTTGAAACTTAAAGACGCAACTCCGCGATTTCAGAAACCCTACATAGTGGATAGTTTATCCCTTGAAGAGTAAATTCGACAATCTTTACATTGGAAAGACGTCACAAATTGACAAATTGAACGTAGAACTAAACTCTTTAAAAACGAAAATGAGTTCGATCTATACTAATTTGATACCACACCACTACTACATGAATCTTTCGAATTACTGGGTTTATGTTACGCCTTTTTCTGATTTAGGATGTCTTGCAACAACCATCTCCAAACAGGTGTCTGTTGATTGTACACTGTGCTGGTAGTAGAATTTTAATGTAGCTTATAATATATGTTATTGCTATATCTATCTCGATATCTTGAAATATTCTTGCTTAAATTCTAGCCAGTCTTTCTAATACAGCCTATAATAACGTAGTTCGCAGTTTTTATTGTATTATTTTAAAATCCGTTTTATGTGCGCTCTTATTGTTTTAAGGGGATTGTTTTAAGGCATATGATTCAGCTTAGTTTGTGACGGAATGTTCTCCCTTAATAACGCCTTTTTTAGTGTTCTGATGAAGCCTACCTTTATAGTCAAAGCTTAACTTCGTAATGAAAGCCAAATCTATTGGCTCCCTCTTCAGATATATAATTATAATAAAATAAATATTACTATGTTCTTTGGTATGCAAATGTAAAAATCTACAATGTCTACAATGTGCTTTTTTGTACAATTGAAATTTTATTTCACTGGGACTTAAAGAATGAGTGACATTTGCAGCTCTCAAATTCCTCGGGGCTACAAATATTCTATGGGGATGAATTTACATTGGTAATGGAAACAGACGTAAAACCGTATGCCTCATCTGTTCAGCTAAGCTGTCAGTTACATATTGTTTTTTAATAACCTATGAATTTTTTTTTGTAACAAATATTCTTAAGTTTCAGTTTTTGTACTTACGAATTTGGTGCTTTTTACAGCGTTATTTAGTTTAAAAAAAATGCACTTTTATCTTTATGATAATCCATACTAATAAGTGCGATTCCTTGGATACCTTTTTTTCTTCGACTTTGCGGCATTTAAGTCCTATTATACAATTATCTCTATATTCTATTGGTTTCATCTTATGCTAGCAAAGTAGGAACAGTCTGGTTTATTACTAAAAGAAACAACAAGCAAAATCAAATATCAAAATAACGGAAATACCCTGCTTTATGTCGATTTCGTTTGTCTTCATAGGCAACAGCCATAGCCATTAAATTATGTGTTTAATTTTCATAAAAATTCTCATTTATTTTCTTGTTTTTGAGAAAAAGGTAAAAGAACAGAGGACAGAACTATTTGATCTGGCGCTGTGTACTAATTCCAAAAGCGGTATTCCCAGTTCCACTGAAAATTTATACAAGACACCAGAGGTGCCTAAACATTCAATATTATCGATTATGAAAAATTATTGTACTGTCTTGAGAACCCCATCTTTCAATCTTTAAAAATAACGGAAATACTCCGAAAAACTGTCCAAAATGGGACACTGTGTTCAGACGAGGATCTGTCAGAAGCCAGGGAGATACATTTTGATTACTATTGGAAACCGTTTTAAATCAAATCAAATCGAGTAATTTATGTCGTCAGTATACAATTACCAAGGTATTTTTTCAAAAAAGGATTTTCTACCGAATAAAAAAACCTATAAAATTTCACCGGACGAAGAAAATGCGAGCAAACCTTGCAAAATAATCATAATGATAATAATAATTTAGAAACTTTAACCATTGAGTTAGAAGCTAATAATAATATCCCATTCTTAGACATACTTTTCAATGTTAAATGAGATCAAACCTTGGATCATTCGGTTGACAGAAAACCTACTCACATAGGCCGATAGCTTAACGCATTGTCTCATCACCATCCGGGCCAAAAATGATCCGTCATCAATGTCAATCAATATCTTGTTTCCAGAGCCGAAAAAATGCCTCAATTCGAGTCACTAACCCGCTGGCACTATTAAAAAACATGTATATCACCCAGAAACTCAGAGATAAACAAAAATAACAAAAAAGAAAGAAGAGGAAGAACTACGCTTTCTTCTGGTCTACAGTGGGGTGACCAGGAGAGATCCAACAATTTCTTTCCTTCATTTTATTCTTTTTTTTTTACCGAAGTGCCCCCATATGATGATATGTTGCAAATGGTGTTATTTAATTTTCCCGTGCCTTTCAATCTTTATAATCCTAACTCTAACATGGCAATATTTGTACTAATAATTTACTTACTTGTACTAATAATTTGTTACTAAAAAAACCCATATAACAGGGAAAAAATACCAACTACACTTGCAGCTATGAACAAGAAATTATTTACAACAAATTACAGTTCAAACTTTTTTTAGGAGGAGCATTCTGTGTTGCTGCCCCGATCTACACAAGCGAAATTGCACAGAAAGAAATACGCGGAACCTTGGGTGGCTACTTCCAGCTACTGCTTACGGTGGGCATATTATTTGCCTACGTCTTTGGCTCCATATGCACCCCACTAGTTTTGTCGATACTGTGCGCTTGCATACCCTTGGTGTTTGGAGTAGTTTTCTTCTTTCAACCAGAAACACCGGTAAGCAAACGACCAATGATTATTATTAGTCGTGTTCCCATTAATTTATAAATAGTTTGATGACAATTTCTATATATAAATATAGATATAAATTTGGAAAAACATTCTTAAACAGGAAAATGATGCTCATTGCTGTACATATTGATGAAAAATGTTTTAGACAACCATTATTTGTAAGTTGACATTTCTGCGGTGTGTCCCTAGAGCCTAGCCTTTGCAGGAATTTCAGTACCTCTTTCATGGGGACTTTGTATAATTCGTCCTAAAGTAGGACTCTCTATCGGCTGCATGAAATGAATGGAAGTTCTTTCTTTGCTTCTTTTAAAGAAGAAGGGTTCTGTCAGGTTTCCACAATTAGGATGTTCAACTGCTTCAGTCACCTTGTTAACTTCTGAGACGGTCTTACCTGTTCTATGCTCTATGATATTGACTATTAACGAAGTAGAGATGGTTACTTTGGTGGTTTTTCTAAATATCTTACAAGTTCGTTTCGAAACACTTAAACACTTAAATTGTTGATTGAAATTTATTTGTGCATAATAACAAGCGTTTCCTCTATCTTAGAATGGAAGGCATTTATATCGTAAACAGGATTTTTTCGGTCCTAGCTGGACACTCACCAGGTTTCCTAAGCACCGTGTGGTCTGCTGATCAATTTGAATTTGCTTCCATCTGAAATACATTTTGGGGAAGGTCGAATGGTAGGGGGACCTTAATTGCTTTACTGATCTGCTTATAAGCTTTTTCGTTCACTCCATTCGCTCGTTCCATCAACGACCCTCTGCATGAACTCCATCACGTGATCGAGATACTGATAAAAGTAACCATGACCGTTTAGGTCGTGCAACAGAAGCGACCAGAACAGAGGTGAAAGAAATTGATATATCTTGATATTGGAAATTGTTTGAGAGAAGAACCGAGGTGAGATTTGTAAAAACTAAAAAACATGCTCGACATACCTCTGCCGCAGTTTAGGCTTTATGTGGAACTTATTCATGGCTAGTAGTTCAAAATGACAAAGTGGGGGACCCATAGCTATTCCTAATATTTGTTCGTAAATTTGTGTGTTACATTTGAAGTATGTTCCAGATATACATTTTTGTAATAAAACGAAGGGAGGTTTTCAGAATTTGTGATGTTTAGGGTTTCAGGCACCTTCGTAAGGAGAGATTCAACATCAATACTAACTAGAAGGTCGTCTTCACAAATCACAATAAACACTTTTAATCGAGTACAACATTTAAATTATTTTTAGGTTTATTCGTTGAAAAAAGGGGACAGGGCGTCGGCGTTAGCAAGCTTGAGAAAACTGCGAGGTCAGCGTTACGACTGCGAGAGCGAGTTGAAGGAGCTCCAGGAACAAATCGACAAAGATGTTGCAGTTAAGGTACTTTTTCGGGTTTTACCAAATGAAAATGATTTCAGCGATGGTCGCCTGGGGAAGTCATCTCCATTTTAAAGTTCTAAAGTGATTTTTCTCTGAAATTCACCTCGTTAAAGTATCACACCCATTAAAATGAGTTGGATTTAAAATAAAAACCACTTACACCTGCTTGGAAATATGAAAATTTCTTCAGATGACTTAGATGTAGGAGGTAGGAGATATATTACTACACATTCCCATCCGGCCCCGGGTTAACTAAAAAAAACGGTTTTCCGTTGTTCCATGTTTTTCCAAGTTGTTCCAGCTGCTTTCTAGTATTAATTCACATTGGGCGGACATTTTTACCAGATGTTTTATGACCTCGTTCACCAAATAACTTGTTATCATACTAGTTGTTTTTTGTATAAATTTATTCAGAATAAAAGTATTGCTGACTAAGGAGCTCTTGCGATACCTCTTTTTCGATGCGGATCGTTGGTACCTCTTTAGCTAAAGTGTTGTGATAAGTTGTGATAATATTTGTGGCACAGCGTTTGGCAAGAAAGTTTCTCTGGAGCCAGAGTGTAATTGATATTCTTTTTCCTCGAGATGTTCTTTTGTATAAGTATTTTCAAAATAGATGCTATGCTTACAAAGGAACTCGTGCAATACATTTTCTTTGCTGCTGATCGTCGTATTTCTAAATCTATATCAGATTTTGTGCGGAAGTCACAACTGCTGGTAAATCGGCCATTTCCATTCTTTTGTAGCAATGAATCGACGCATCACTATTCTTGAACGATTTATTAAGCCTTGGTCCCATCGTTCCTTCCTTTCTAGTGGATCATTACCAAGGAGTCGCAATTTTAATGCCAGTAAACTCCACTGTCCTCGTAATGTAATATGCCCCTTCGAAATTTGTAGAAGACATGCAGGCAAATGTTGCATGGTATTGGTATTAAAGAGGGGCGTCCAAGCACTTAGGCCACCAGATGGGCCCGTTGTGCCCCCATGCCGCTCTAGAGGGAGGGCGTCCAGAATGCCGCCCCTCCTGTAGAAGGTCAGCAACTCCATGACGGAAATCATTATTTTTACAGCGGATATCTCACAAGTATCTCGTTTTTTAAGAGTTGGGGAATGATCTTTGTGCAGATTGGAATGTGGATGTGGGAATCAGCTACCTGCGGCAATTAAACTACAGACTCCCATCTCCGTATTTAGGGGTAGCAATTGTCCGTTTTGACACTTTGATTGGCGAAAATTTATAATAATTTATAAAACCTAATTTTGTGATCCAGATGGCAATTTCCAAATATGTTAAACTTAAATAGGAAACAAACCAGAAACCCATTTAAAACAGATTCATAATATTTTACTGGATATGACATTTGAAACACGAAGCTCTGAAGTTTCGAAAATTATGTAATTGACTGGTAAATTGAACAGGATGAATCCCGTGTTTCTGTTTAGCATGCAGTGAATTACGACCAGTAAAGAGTTCTAAGCACGTAGTGTTCAAGTTTATCAGAAATCAAAATATAAGTAATGTGCGTAATCGGTATTCAAAACAAACAACTTTCGTATTTCAAATTTGTCATTTGTTTTTGACTAGCTAGAAAGAAAACTTTATTACGACCAGAATGATACTCAACTTAGTTAAATGAAAAATTGACTTAATTTTTGGTAAAAACTTAACCACAAAAAAATTATTTCATTTCCTATCAGTCGAGCATCCATTAATAAATAACGCATCCGTAGGTTCCATTCAGTGAAGCAGTTCGGACGAAAGCAGCCAGGAAAGCGATCTTAATATGTTTCGGGTTGATGATATTTCAACAACTCAGCGGGGTGAACGCCGTGATCTTCTATACCGGCCAGATATTCAAAGAGGCGGGGGGATCGATCCCGCCAAACTATGCCACAATAGGTAAGAAAAGACTTACCTATATTTAACCTGCACGGGCGACACAATGCAGCGGTTCGAGTCAATGGAAGATTCACAGATGAACTTCTCCATTGTTAACTTAAATGGGGACAAAGTCTTTAGGATGAGATTACTGTGCTGATTATAATTATTATTATCATTTATCTAAAAAAAAATACACACGAGGAAAAGTGCCATGCAGTAAAGCGCCTGTAAAGGCATGAGAATGATACATAAACCTATATCATTTTTTCTGCTCCTTTATCGAACCTTTAGAATTATTGAAACCGTTTCTGCAAAAATAAGACAATTTTTTTTTTACTATAATTGAAGACGTGGAAATTGGTGTTCTATGAATCATATCGCGACAATTCTATTCAAAAGATTGTCAAAGACTCGAACCTATCCTTTAATACTATCCAAAATACACAGGGTGTTCATTTTAAAAAGAGTACGTTTTCCTACTAGTTTTCTAACTTAACCTTCTTTGTATCTCTACTAAGTATTTGAAATTTAAAAATAAAATTTACACAACCTCAAAAATAATTTTCAGCAATACCTGGTTGCCCTCATATATGCCGGAACTTTTTGAAAACCTTGCCTTCCGTGCCGCATATGTCGTGAATCACCATGTATGCTTAAGCTTTGCGATCAAATCCGATATTTTTGACAGGAATCGGCATCGTGCAAGTGGTAGCGACTTTCATCTCCACGGTGGTGGTTGACAAGTTCGGAAGAAGGATCCTGCTGATGGCTTCCGCCTTCTGCATGGCGCTTTCCGGCGCAGCGCTGGGCGTCTTTTTCACGCTGAAAGATCGACACGTGGTGAGTGAAGACGTCGTCAACACCATAGGATTTTTACCGGTCGTCAGTTTGGTTGTTTTCATCACCATGTTTTCTCTGGGATTTGGTCCGATCCCGTGGATGGCTTCGGCCGAAATTATGCCTCCCGGTAAGCTATGGGAATGTACTTAATATCTCTATTTAATCAATCTCACAGCATCAGAGCAAGTGGCCTTTCGCATTCATGAAGCATTTCATAACAGCTTTGGTCGCTGAGTCAACTCTGAACCAATATACAAAGCGTTGGCAAAGATATGTTAAAACGCTGTTCTAAAGACTTGGCTGTAGTTTTAATTTTCTTTGGGAGTTGAAAAATGCCATTAGAAATAAATTCACAGAAACGTACCGAATTTCGTACTTTCCTATATTATTTAAGGAGTGAATATTCTCAGTAACGCTTTGCGAAAAGATGTATACTCCCCCACAATTTTTCATAGATATTTCCACAGGCCATTGTTCTTCTATTTACAAAAATTCTGGAGTCCTCCAGCGTCGATTCTTGATGAATCGAACCTGCTAACGTTTCACCAATCATCCTGTTGGCTTCTTTGGAGCTTAATTGAAACAGTTAAGTAGGAATAATCATCTAATGTCTGCACTAAGTTTCTCGAACTATCTAATCATTTAATATAATTCATAACAAACAACAAAAACCCCTGCAAGGGAGAAATCAAATATCTCACTCTTATAGCGACAAACACGAATGGCGGCATTTGAGACATTCTTGACAGAAAATGATTTAATAATTGATACAGGGAGAGCTTTAAAAAGCAATGGTTACTGACTGTTTTATTAATGTTTCTTTAAATATTATATTCAGGATAATTAATTCGTGTGGGTTACTGTTTACTCATGATCTTATACGAGAGACGTTATAGTTATGAGAGCCATAGCAAACGCGTATCGAGAGTTCAGAGGTAGAATTCAGTGAACTATAAAAATACACAAAAACATAATAAATAAATTTTAATTTGTAACACCGATACGTCTTTTGTTCTGCAGTAAGTACCTGTTTAACGAAAATATACCCATAAATTAAATATTTTATTAAACATGTTATCAGAACCACCACTAACGTAGTAAGAGTATTTTGTAATATGGAAGCCATATTTTGTGTTGTTCCAACTGAACGAAAATTTTGAGTGTATGTCAAAAAATTATTTTTACAACGAGAAGATGCAACTACGTTAGTGTTAATACAATGATATTAAATGGATAGAAAGTTTCTTTCGCCATAAAATATCAACTATCAATTGAATTTCTATCTATTTAATATTAAATTATAATAACCTCATAACAAAATGTAACATTTCTGATGTGTTTAAAAAAAAATGCTACACCTGCGGTAATAAAACAAAATTTATTCTTGCTCGATAAATATTGTGCAATTGTCATAATAATAAAATAATACTTGGCTTCATAATTGTTGCAAATTATTTTATATTATAGTTTTGTAAATGTTTATACTATTATCCGGCAAAAGGTACAAAAAACATAATAAATCAAAATAAAAAACAAAACAAAAAAGGTCGTTGGAACGTTTGAGGGATATTGTTATTCTGTGTAAATTCTTTTTTAAAAATTATTTATTTAAAATTTAAAATTAGTTCTAGTATCGATTGACACCTATTGCCAATCAAATTATAAGTGTGACTGCTTATTCAGGAACACGATTATGCCAGATACATAGGCCGGTTTTGCAAACTGTTGGAACCGCTTTGAAAGAGTGTTATTATGGTGGTTTGTAGCAGAGCTTTTGACACGGTTGATACTGATTTTTTTTGCCTGGCTTTCCTTCTTTTCACAAAAATGCAGCTCTTGATGCAGCTGTACAGAGCAACTTTTTCAAACAAACTTCCACAGGCTGCTGTAATTATATTTACAAAACTTCTGGTTTCACCAGTCATCCTGTCGGCTTCTGCAGAGCTTCATTGAACGGTCCGGCACGCGCTTGGACCGTGATGGATGGATGACAGTGACGTGACCTTTGCGTCTTGCAGTCTTACTTACAAAACATTACAGTCGTCTTATTTGCCTAAGAAGTTTGTGTCTTTCAGGGGCTTAATTGTACTAATATAAGAAAAAAACACTTGCTACTTTTACATCGACGTAAAATACTAATATTTCAAAAATCTTTTTCATATACGAGTTCTAAGTTGATCAGTGGATTTTTTAAAATATTTATCCTTCCTTAATTACAATAAAGGATTTATTTTTGATAATTGGTATTATTTTTTTTTGTCTTTTTTTAAATTTGTTATGATTAAATTGTTAAACTCCTTGTGTTTTAGATAATTCAGACCAATAATAATCTTTACAATGATCAGATGTTTTTGTTTGCGCCGATGAAACTAGGTCGTGTTTTGCTGGAATCCATCGAACATCTGATTAGAGGAATTTGAACGCCCACCTCGAATATGACGGATCTTATCAAGTCGAGAATTCATGAAAAAGTTTTCTAGATATACGCATATACACAACAGAATTAAAGGTGCCTCTGTCTGTAGCATCAAATATTCGTTCGATGCCTTGTTCTTCGTCCCATTCCGTTATGGCCGTTCGCGTTTTACGGACTGATCACGTGTACACAAGAAAATGTTTATTTCCCTCAAGCGGTTTTTCAAATATCGACGTGAAAACTTGTATTCGGGTTTTTTGCCAGATGGTGAATTGCGATTTCCGAATGTTTATTTACAGTTTTTCAGTTTCATGTTTGAGAAGTTCTCCTGTGAAATTACCTGGACCAGATAATTTTATATTTTGTAATTCCTTGTACACTTTCCTGACTTCCTCCACTTTTAATTTTATTAGTGATCATGCTACATAGATACTTCCGTTGTTTGGGTTCTGAGCAGATGGATTATTCTTCCCATGTTAGCTATTGAATTGTAGATTTTATTTTTTAAAAGAACCTTGTATAACCTCCAGCTTTCTGAACTTTGTCTTCCAGTCAAATATGTATTGTTCGTCTGACAGTTCTTTTCCCATGAGTCGATCTTTGGCTACAGGAGGATTATGATTGATATTCACTTCCTTGCTTGGGTAGGTTTAAACAGATTTTGCATATTTTTTGTAACGCTCTTTGATCCATATATCTCGCTACAGCTGCAGACACTGCTTCCACGTATTTAATTTACGATTGAAACGTTTGAAGCAGGTGTTTGTTATTATCATATATCCAACGCTTCAACGCTTCCTATTTTGGCGTTGAAGTTACGAAGTATAATTGTTACTTCCTTGTTCTTTGGTGGTGGTTTCTTCACTATAATCTGCCCTTGGTGCATATACCTCTTTCACTTTTAAATTCATGATTATGACACAGGAGGTGAGTTAACCCTAGCTCAACCATTATCAAGAAAATAAGCACCAATATGTTCTATTCTATTCCATACTTTTATATTGTAATTTTTTTCAGAAATCAAATCTACTGCTGTGTCCGCCGCTGCCACCTTCAACTGGCTCCTGGCATTTTTGGTGACGAGATTTTATAATAATCTGGTGGACGCCACTGGTGGTATGTAACGCTATTATAATTCCTTATTGTGATATGAATACAATAAAATCAAACTCTTTAAGCATTTCTAAGAGTAACAGGAGTATAAACTAGGTCGACAAAATAAAGCAAAATAAAAACAGTGCAAATTTCAAAATTATTTTGAAATATACACCCAAAGAAAGTGCATATCAAAGTTATATTTTTTCACATGGAATCTACAATAGAATACACACTGTAATTTACACGCTGTAACGTGTGACGAACAAAAAATTAGCAATGAAAGGAGACATAATCGCAGATAACACTAAAAATAAGTAGTAATATTAGTGTTATATACTAATGATAATCAATTTATAAATACAAACTTTAACAAATTGGGAAGAAATAAAAAATGAAACAATTAAATATAAATTATCGAAGCTTTTCTGCATGTTCACCTTTATATAACATCGGAAAATTCGATTGAACTCAGGTAGATTGGATATAATATTTCTCCAATAATCAAAATTTTAAATTCTTCAATATTATTAAATGGTCGATCCTTATAAAAATTTTGTTTAAAATATCTCTAAAGAACAAATCTAATGGGCTTATCTTGTTCTTGAAAGGAACAAATTTTGGTTTATAAATGTGTTATTTGTTTTTTCTGAGAATCTTCTGGGAGTTTCAATATCTGCTTGAATACTTTTAGTTGATTTCGTGTTTAAATTCTACGAATAATTGAATAGCGAATTTGTTTTTCTATATATTGTCCATTCAATATATCTGATGCTTCAATAGCTAGTTTATAATTATTTAAAATATCATAAAACTTATTCCGCTTTCTCTGATAATGTGAACTGTCTTTAAAGAAGCATTTGAAATAAAATTTATTAATAATCAAGCAATTATTTTTGTGACAATGACAATCATTGTCTTCAGACTGACACAATGTGATAATGTTTACTTTAAAATCTCATCTCTCTCTCATTAGCAGCATTTTATGTTTGTCAATTAATAAGAATTTATACTTACAGTTTTCTATCAGAAGTTTAAAATAATAATTTCAGTGCTATTTAATATATTCTACTATGTACTTGTTTATATACTGATATATATATATATATATATATATATATATATATATATATATATATATATATATATATATATATATATATATATATATATATATATATATATATATATATATATAAATATACTGATACTTGTTTATTTATTTATTTAATTTAAATGTTATTTTTCTTAATGTTGCAAGAAAACTAACAGTATTTTTCCTATTAATAGACTTATAATTGCTTTTCAGGCGATGTTACGTTTTACTTATTCGCCGCCATTTCCCTGTTGGGTACGTTCAACGTCTTCTTCTTTGTGCCTGAAACTAAAGGTAAATCGATACAGGAGGTGCAAGATATGCTGAACGGACATAAACCCGGTCCAACAACAAAGGAGGGTATAGATAACCCCAATTTTAAACATTGAGAATTTGTTTTTTAATTGTGTACGATTTTATTATTTATTTTTTACCGTATTTGTGCGTTAGAGACTAAGCGTAAGATGTTTAGACGTAAATATTAAATGCTTGTAAATAATATGAAGGAAATTTAAATATTTACGTTAATAAAACGAAACAAGATTTTTTTATGTTAATTTCTAACAAATCTAAGCGAATGTAAACTCATTTTACTCAATCCTAACTTATAAGCATTGTAGATATCGTTCTAGCTGAATAGAAGATTTATTATGTTAAGATCTCAACTACACTATTTATGAATAATTGATTTAATATTATATCTTAAAATATGTAAGGAAATTTTATAATAAAAGTTAAATAAAATCTGAAATATATGCGAGTAACTTAATTACCTAATTATATTTAACGGCTTTACAACAAAACAGTTAAGTTCCCAGTTTAAACTGAATGACACTAGGAATAGTGAAAAGCAAGTAACTTTTGCACTATTGCAAAAAGCAAACATTTTTTCAAAAAAATAAAAATGTACATATTTATTTTCATTTTTCCTTGCTTATTGCCTTTTTGACAAATTTTTGGAGTTTTGTTTTGGTTAGTGCAAAAATATATGCCTCAAAAAATACTAAATTTAGTTATCGGCATGCTTAATAAAATTGAAACAGCACTATTATAAGTAATTAATGGAAGTACAGGGTATTATTATTATTATTATTAATAACCCTAATACGCCATATTATTTACATTTAACAGTTAGACGTCCATTACTGCAGTACTGGCACAATTTTCTTGTTCTGCACAACGCACTGAGTAATATAATGGGGCGGGCTTAAACATTTTTTCATTCCATTTGAGTGGCATTTCGTAAATCTTCCATGCTTTTTTTACCCCTTCAAAAAGATGTCAAGTAATGATAAGTCGGGAGGATTGGGACCCTCTTATCGGACCACGTGACCAATCCAATGATTAGAAAAATAATTTTCGAAATATGGACGTGTGATTTGAGAATTTTTTATTATTAATTAATTAATTATAATTATCAGGTATAAGCTTCCGGAATCGAAATCTCCGGTTATGGTGATGCAGGAGCAGGAGGGCATGTGAACAAACTAAAAAAGTAATTAGGATAGGAGCATGCTTGAATAACACCATTTGGGAAAACAAATCTTTTGGAATGGAAACAAATGCCAAAATATTCAAAAGAACCATTAGACCAATCTACACAGTAGTGTGTAGTATCTAAAGGAATTGAGAGGCCAACGAGTCTACTATATGCATAATTTTTTTGTTAATGAACAATATTTTGTCTTTTTTGAATCTTTCTGCGCATCTTCACCGAGGGTTCACCGAAATAATACCCAATTAATTGTGCGTACCATTTATTTTCTTTAAAAAACTTTAATCTAGAACCCCCAACTCTAGCTCAGCGAACTCTCCGTCGACTAGCTTCCACCCAGACCAGGCAATCCCGGTATAATTTGGCTAAAGTACACTACATGTATACAGTAGAAACACGGCCTGACGTAAAAAAACTAAGCAGATTATTGAGACAACGGAATTGAAAGTATTGCGGCAAATTGCTGGAAAAAACGTTATGGAACAGAAAGCGAAACGAGAAAATTAAACTAACCGAAACGAAAAGTGGAATGACCACATCAATCGTATGGATGACTTCAGAAGCTTAGAAAACCCTCGAAAAAGATGGAGCGACAGGCAGTGGCATAAATTAAAGAAGTAAGAGGAAGAAGACGACATAAAAGTAAAACACATTTTATTACCCATTAATATGCACGACACAGCACGAAACATATTTTGCATCATCGTCAGCTATTCGGGTCAAGAAAACAAATGGTTTGGTTACACGTTTCCGTCCATTTGATTTTAATCTTCGATAAACCTTGCCAGTCCTGCACTTTCATTTCCTTAAAGTCATTTTCCACCAAATATTCTTTTCAACACTTTCCCTTCATACATTTCTAATGCTTCCTTCTCCCGTTTGTTCAGCTTCCATATTTCACATCCATACAAGACAGTTTGCCTAATCATCCTTGGCACGTTCATTGCTCTTAATATATAATATCCTTTCTTGAATTTCATGCTTTTCCTCACAATCTGATGTTATAGTTACCCCTAAATAATTTTCTACTTCTCGAAAATAACGTTCCCTATTTTCTAACCTTTAGCTGCCTGTTCTGCCAACTAAACTCTTTTTCCCCTAAACTTTGTTATTAATTTAGTAATTTTCAAACCTGTTTCTTTAGCTGACTTTTCTCCCTTGCTATTACTAAAATCACAATATCATCTGCGCTTAAATTAGTTTTCAAACCACTTTTTTTAACCTCCGTACAGTAGCGGATGGCCTTGTCTTAACCTAGTCATAACCCGGACCTTTGCTTATGTTTTTTCTTATCATTATCTTATAGTCCGTTTCTGTTAACGTCAATTTTGTTAAATTTTTATTTGATACTCCCAATTCCCCCAGCGACTCATACAATTTTTCTTCTTTAACTCTAATACAGAATTGTTGGTCCAGATTATTATCTACAATTTGTTTTAGTATAAAAATCTGATCCATTGTCAACCTATTACCTCGGAAGTCACACTTATACTGGTTTATTTCTCTCTCTCTAAATTGGGCATATAACTGATTCTCTTCATCTCAAAGGCATTTTTTCTTCCCTCCATATTGTTTCAATCATGTTGTATAGATTTTCTTCAAGCTTATTTCCACTAGGAGCTTTGTTATTTTCAAAAGCCTTGATAATTGAAATAATGTCTTCCTTACTTGGAGATTCATTATAGTTTCTACTGTCATTCATTAATGTCACAACTTCATCTTTAAAGTATTCTGCCCACCTTTGGAGACTGTCATCAATCTCACCTACTAACTGCCCTTGACGATCTTTGCAGAAGAATAATTTCTTATTTTTATATTTCCTTTGTTGGTTTTTTGAGCTCTGATAAAATTGTCTGGCTTCTTTCTTGATAAAGTTTAATAATTCTTTTCTTTGTATACCCTATTTTTTGCTTCTGCATTCTTATTTTACTCGTCTTCTGCTAGCCTGGTAACTCTTTCTGTGTTTTATTCAATCCAGTATAATTTATTTTATTTAATTTATTTTATTTATTTTTATTAATTTTTTTACTTTTTTTATTAAATTATATAGATTGTTAATTTAATTTTATATAATTTCATTTTTAATTAATTTCTGTAATTCAGGTATCTAAAGGAGTTCAGAGGCCAACGAATCTACTACATGCATAACTTTTTTGGTAATGATCAATATTTTGTCTTTTTTGAATCTTTTTGCGCACCGTCAAGGAGAGTTCATTGAAATAATACCCAATTCATTGTGCATACCATTTATTTTCTTTAAAAAACTTTAATCTAGAACCCCCAACTCCAGCTCAGCGAATTCTCCGTGGACCAGCTTCCACCCAGACCAGGCAATCCCGGTATAATTTGGCTAAAGTTGATGCTCAAAGCGGCCTCCAGGAACGCTTTGATGTGTTGCGAAATCGAGGCCGATTCGGACGATTTGAAGATAGCCTTCAGGTTCAACGAGCCGCCGCTGGCCGCTTGAAGGGAAGCTGAAACCGAGCCCAGTATTTGCCCGACCACCGGCAAACTGGACAGTATGTTATAGAGATCGAAACCTCCGGTAAGCAGTTTTTTGATGTCGAATCCCTTTAGCAGAGACTTTATGATATTGCCATTCGAAGAGACGTCAATTTTGACATCGATCCCGGCCTTCTTCAGCAGCTCAACCCCCTGGGTGGAGTTCAGTTGCGCTAGGAACACCAGTACAAGCGTTGGAATCGATACCGCAGTTTTGATTGCTGCAGACAGTTTCACTAATACTGTCACCACCAATTCTATAGCGTGTTTGGCACCTTTGACGACTCCTTTTACCAATATCTCGATGATGGCGGATATATTGACTCCCCCTGCGAGATTTACAACCACTCGTTATGGCTTATCTCACCGTTTAATGGCAATCGCGTTCTTACCTACAACCAGTTTACCGCTTATCAATTCCTGTACGAATTTGGCTAGGCCCTCGAGACCCTTGGAGTTGCCGTGCGTGGAGTTTTGCAGTTTGATAACTTCCAATAGACCTTGCAGCGAGATTGAAATGTTGATTTCTCCATGTCGCTCGGATACCGAGAATGCGATTAGGCTCTCAATCAGAACTTTCAGGTCTACTTTGCCTTCAATTACCCCTATCAGATTGGCTACCACCTGCGAATGCAATTATTTCAGCCCTTGCCTAAGTTATCAGTTAAAAATACTATGAAGATACTGAAGATCTACTGCTGCGTCTCAAAGAAATAACTTAACGATACTTCGAGTAAATGTGACAGAAACAACACTACCCAGAAGATCTTCACAAGCACAATCACAGAGGACAGCAATACATCCTCAATTACTTCGTCGATATCGACAGCAGATGCAAGATGGCTTTCTGACTGGACTGGAGAACAGCGTTACAATAATTTCTACGTAACTACCACATATGTAAGTCGAATTACTCTGAAAATGATTCAACCTGCAGCTCGAGATGCTTGGAATAGGGAGACCAGGAGAAGACTGGAAGAAAGAGGTTAACTAACATGGTTTGGACTGGAATTCCCAGCGAAGCACATATTTTTTCAAAATGGATCCCATCGTCCATTGAAGATATATTTCAAGATCATTGAGAATGACTTTTTGCTAAAGCATGATAATGCTAGACCTCACGCTGCGTGATGAGCCAATTTATGAGTGAAGTTCACGGTGCCAGGTTTAGAATAGCCAGATTGTAGAAAGGATCTCAACTCTATTGCTCTGCCCAAGAATGTTCTGCATATAAGTAGCCGCACGTACCTTCAGAAGGCCATCCACTCCAGAGGAAACATCACCTCCCAACTTAATAAGCAGTTTCAGCAAGTTTTCTGGCGTGTTCAAAAGTGATCCCAATACAGCAGACAGATCTATTTTAGTGACAATCTGTATGAGCAGGTTCACCAGCAGATCGATTCCGTTTTCGGCTGCCAATAGCAGAGCGATGTTTAGTTTGACTCCAGCTTTGATTAAAGCCTCCAATCCGCCTTCAGTATTAGAACAGCATTAAAGGGCATACTTTTTTAAAAACACTTTTTTTTACCTTTGATGTGTGAAACCAACTCTTCCAGTCCTTTGAGCACGTTCAATAGCCACTGCAAATCGCCTTTCAACTTTATCAACCCTTTGCCTACTAGCGTTAAGATTCCTTTCAAAGTCCCGTTGAGAACGACTACCAACGATTTGGTGATGGTGACGAGTAAAGTCAAGCCCGCGTGTATAGAAACTTTGAGTTGCTCTTCGAGCCCTGCCACGAGTCGTACCAGTATGTGGTTGACTATGATCAAAACTTCCTCTGAGACATTAGACAGTTTGAAGCGTTTGCAGGAAGACACTTCCACAAAGACTTTTAGAGAAACGAGAGATTCAAAGTAGACCTCGATCGATTGCTTGGACTTGATCCATACCAAATCACTATCCTGGGAAGTGATGTAGAGGACAATTTGGGCGTTGAAGTCGATGATTATGGCTACTCCAGATGTGCCTAAATAGACGCTGCATTGGTTATTAGATTAAACTTTGTGCTGAATACCTCACCATTAAAAAGCCCCACGATGTTGTCTTTCAAGTCGATAACTAGGGCTGCGCCCGCGGTGACATTGACGATGACCACTAGCTGGGAAGTTTCGTTTACTAGTAAATGAAGACTGCTGTTGGATGACGGATTAGGAACATTGCCGCCGTCGCAAATCTGTAATGTGCAATTTCTTGGTATGCTTTATTTGACTAATTTGATCAAAAATTTATTCGACAAAATCTACATTAAAATATCCGAGGCACATTATTACGTTAACCTTAGAAGCAACCTCACAAAAAATATTATCAAAATCTTTGACATAGTGAAAAATTTCCCCAAAATTCAACTTTCATAAAAAAGGTTTGAATTCGTGTTTTAATGGTTTTAAAATGGTTCTCACTGGATCTATGGCTAATATTAAGAATTTCTGCAGAAACTGGCATTTTCTATTAGCTCGTTGCACTTACTGGGACACCAGGTATAAATAGTAGATACAGCTGGAATAATGTGGCCTGGCGCCATTTCCGGAAAAAGCTTTATATTTATAGGCAATATTTGTATTATGCATTCCGTGTACGAATTTATTCTGTAATAAATCAAAATGGCGGAGATGCGGGTTAGTTTATGGACGAAGTTATTGAAGTAATATTTTCCCGTTTTGGTTTTATATTTTTTAATAATCAGAGATTTATCGAATTGATGTCTTCTTTTGTTCTTAAAATCGTAAAAAGTTATACGCGTTTTTGAATATTTGCTCACCCGATTGAAGTGGTAGTTGACCAACAATTTTTTCAATTATGTAGTGTGGAAATTATTTTTGAAGTTCTGAAATGACGCAAATAGAATTGAGAGAGCACAAAATACGATCCAGTCTAGTACAAGCTACAGGATGCCAAATGGTTGAGAACAGGCGTAGACTATACTCCTTGGTATTTTTCCATAACATTATCTTTAATAACAATCCATCTTACTTGACAAATTAATTTATAGGACATACGTTTACAGATTAAACCATAGGTTAAAGGGTTCTATCTCTTCACCACAGGACGTCTAACTTTCAAAAAAGGTTTTCCTACAATATTTATAAACTTTACAAGGGCCTCGTTTTTTTTTTTTTTTTGAAAATACAGTGAATAGGCAAGTCGACTTAGACTTTTCACGAAATGTGTTCCTTTCATGCGTGCACACCATATCCATCAAGTTACGAACTACTTAAATAATTTCTTTCCTCAACAGCGGGCAAGAAGAGGTTTTCCGATTAGATGGCAACCTAGATCTCCTGATCTAACAAAGATGGACTATTTTCTGTGGGGATATGTTAAACGTCAGGTATATGAAACTGCCCCCACAATAAAAGAGGACATAAAACAGAGGATGAGAGAAGTCTTTCAAAGAGTTAGTCATGAAATGCTTGAGAATACGGTCCAATCGTTTAAAGACCGTGTTAAAGCGTATATCGAAGTCCGTTTTGCTCTTATTTTTTAGGTATAATATTGTTTTTCAAAAATTTTGTGATATTATCGCCCGGAAACAAGAATATAGGGCATTCATCACAAGCCATTTTTGACGAATAGATGGCCATAAATCCGAAACATTGGGTGATTGACTATGAAACCCAGAATATACAGGGTGTATATTTGAAAATAATTTTTAAAACATATAATATACGAGATATATTACTTAGAAACACTACTGGAATATCTTGTATAGTCACACCAAATAAGATACCCTGTGTATGTGTTTATTCTGTAACAAATGTGGTGGTGATTTCCGGTTATCGTCAAACCACTTGGTAGAATAACAAGTTATAAACTCCGTTGAAGAAATCTCATTCGCTCACCTCATAGATACCAAAAAAAAAAAAAATTGTATCTGTATGGAACGCAAAAGTAACAGATTACTCACCCATTCGCACACCTGGTCTTCTAGGGCCCTGGTATTGTGGTGCACGTGGGAGCGCGCATGCGGGAGGTGCTTCGATCTACCTTGGTGCGCGATTTGGTGCCCAGCCAGCAGCTCTGCAACATTTTGAAGACATTTAAACTCAAAAAACTGCAGTCGAGATGTTTAAAAAAACTACTTACCATGAGCTAGGGTGGTGCTAAGCAAGGCGCACAGCAAAACCGAAAGACTTTGTCGGTTCATCTTTGGTTTTGGAAGTGATGAACGGACGAAGGCGGCCTGCCCTTTTATACAACCCGACGAGATACCGAAAACATTTCCAAAATGCGAATGTCGGTATGCATTACGACCGAACATACCGCAAACCGGGCTTATCGGAAAATAGTAGCGAACCATTTGCATAAGAATCTTTCAAACGTTTCGCCTTTCAGTAATATATCGGAAATTGGTATCTTTTCCAATGTCAATCGTCTACGCTTGTACCGAAATTGTTTTGATTCCTTCCATAACAGTACTAGTGCTACAGTACCAGTGCCTAAGAATGTTCACTTACTAAATTTGGTTAAAACACTATCTACCTGGGCTTGAAGAGTCAGTTTATTTCATTCCATTTCATTTGTTAGCATGCTCCAAACATAGAAAATGGATACAATCAGTCATGGCAATAAAATATAACATGGACAAACAATTTTACAAAATTTGGACAAGTCGAACGAAGATTGTGACATAAAATTATCACCGAAAGCGAAGAGTCGATAAGATTCCATCATTATTGACATCTTGAAAAAAGATAAACTCCCCCAAGCTGCAAAAAGATTGCTTCATTAAAGAGTCCGTGACTAAGTTTTTGAACTTGTATATAGCAAGTTGTTTTTTCTTGCATTAAGACCGAAGAAATCTGGTCTGAGGTTGTCCTTATTCCGTGTTTTGTAGGGGTTAACTTCATTCAATTTCTTCAACGCTTTCATCGAGTTGAAGAAGTACAACAAATGGCTGAAGTGGCTTAAGATGTCGGAATCTCTGTTGGCTCGTTCAAGCGTGATATTCAGAGTGGCCGAGATCAAAAACAAACACATTCGAGCAAATGTCAAGGTTTCGCTTACTATTATGTTTATATGCCGTGGCGTGATACATCAAGAGTTCTGACCACAAGGTCGTAGGGTCAATAAAGAGTATTACCCTGAAGTTGTGAGCTATTTGCGAGAAGCAATACGAAGAAAACGTCTGGAATTGTGGGAAAACAATTAATGGATTTTGCATCACGATAATGCACCTATTCGCTCATCGTTACTTGTGTCCAACTTTTTAGCCAAAAACAAAACCACAATTATGTCTCAGCCAGCATATTCACCGGTTATGGCCCCCTGCATCTTTTTCCTGTTTCCAAAACTCAAGAAACCAATGAAGGCAAGAAGATTTGGAACGATTGAGGAGATAAAGAAAAAATCGCTGGAAGAACCCAAGGCAATACCAGAAAGTTTTCACCAGATGTGTGCTTCAAGGAAAAAACGTGACACAAGGAGACAACAATAATTTTGTTAAATAAATAAATACTTTTTGATGACACAGTCACCTTACTTTAATAACACACCTCGTATGTAGATAGAAGCCAGGGTCATAATCAGTAAGTGGGTTAAAATGGGTCTACAGTCGCAAATGGATCGTCTCCGGACAGCACACGCACAGCCTTTTTTTGTTATAGAAAATCTTTTTCCGCATCCAAGCACTGTACCATAAGAAATTACGTTGTGTAATAACCCAAAGTAGGCTACTCGTAGAGTCTCCGACGTTAAACAATAGCTAAGACGACTCAGTAGGAATATGCGCCGAGACAGTGTTACTCAAAATTTTTTAAAATGTGCCTCCCAGGATAGAGTTTTATCGATAACAATGTTACTGTGATTTAGAAAGTCCAGTTTACTACACGACAAAACAAGTTTTTGGGTTTTTAGTTCAATAAGTACTAAATTCTTGACAGAAAACTATTTTTGCAGAATATTTGTAACTGTACCAACATTTTCAGTGAGCATTTGATGATGTTTAGCAATGTGTGTACTTCAGCATCTAAGTATGAGTTAATACATGCTCATTTATCAACGAATATGTTTGAACTAAAACTTGGGAGCCCATAAATACACCCAACGGTTTGTTGATTTATTTAGTAAAATATTTACACATTCATTCAATTCATTTTTATTATGGTTTTCTTTATATAAAGACCTATCCCATCCCATCTATAAAATAGTAGTTAGGAATTTCAACTACATAACTATATATACGAGAGTCCAGCTACATAGAAATCATCTTTCCGAATAAGGTCTCTAAACTTGTCAGTGTGTAATGGTGAAGACACTCTCAAAATATTGAGCATTATGGTATTGAGCTAGCTGAGCAGTGCACTAGTTAATTTCGGGGAAAATGATAATTTCTAAAGAAACACATTAAATTTTACCAGTTATTTTTAAAATAAAACAGTTTTATTAAAAGTTGTTACATAGCAAGGTATATGACAATTTTTACCGCGTTTGTGCTTCTTGGGACGGCAAGCTTATAACTAAAATTAAATCGATTCTTAAATGTAGTGTTGTTAAAGCTCCAGTGTGCTAAATGTGTGGATCTGTTTTCAAAATTTATTATCACTATACTCATTCTCATTTGCGTTATATTTCCATGGGCCACCCTGTACAAACATGAACTCGAAGCAATTTTTTGCCAAATGCTCACATCGTAATCGTAATAAGTTTTCTGAAGAGACTGGATCCAATATTTTAGACACCTGATCCTCCTGATACCAAGGACACATATGAGTAGGCAAGTTTGATTCTCTGAAAAAACTCAACATAGTCATATTAATAAGCCCAATTACGCAGCTTCAAAATCAATTTAAGAAAAATTATACACGCCCAATGGTGACGTCAACTTCCAATCGTTTTACCTTACAGGAGGAAATCCGAATCACTTCCATTCAAGCAGCTACAGTTTGGAGCACCAAAACTTTAAAATGTTATATAAATTTTTCAGCACGCATGTAAACTAAAAGTTACTCAATAGAGCTTTTATCTTTGCTGCATCCCACTACGAGCCTCCTTTGTACACTTTCGCATCTAATCTTTTCTGGAAAGTTTTGCGAACATTTTTTGAATCGTTTTGTTATTATAAATACAATTTGAGTACTGGCAATTTTGAGAATCGGTCCTTAACTATGTTGTACTGGGAGTTTCTTCATAATTTGCCAGCCATCTTAACTTTTATAGTTTTTTAAAACTAAAACCTATGCCGGGAGTTTAAAATACTGCCTTTAGCTTGTATATACATATTAGTTAATGGGCATATAAAAATAAAAATATCTTACAAAAAAACGGAGATTTCCACAAAATAGACTAGAATTTTGAAAAAAATATTTTACGAACACCCGTATTAGAGTCTACAATAGACTGTCCCAAGAGCTAAAGGGCAGTAATAATGTAAACATTTTTAAATCCGAACTAAGGTCTTCCCTCCTAGAAAACTGTTTTTATAATTTAAACAAATATTTTACTTATTAATGTTTGTCATCACTGTATTGTTGTGCTCTGTCATATATTTTAATTTAATTTTCTGCCTCATTTGCATGATCTATATTGACGTACTTGACGAAATCCATAACACACTGACTGTATTCTAAATAAATTTAAGGACAGTAGTGGCAAGTCTGGCTTTCGGGCTCATTCACTTTGGAAGGTAAAGTGTATTTTGTGATGGAACGCTTAATATCTCTAATGTGGAAATTATTAGAGATCAGAAGTGCTAAGATTTCTTAATTCTAGGTTCAGTGGCTCGGGCTGAGTTGCATTAAGGTTTTCTGTTAAGAAAATGACCCTATTTTAGATCTGATCTTCTATTGATGAGAATATCCAAGAATGGGAATTATTATTAGTTTCTAATTCAATGGCAAAACGTATGTTAAGATGTATAGAGTTTAAATGGCCACCATCATCAACGTAGCGTTTCAATAAGTTTGGTTGTAGATGGAAAGTTTCGCGGGGTTTCTTCTCAAAGACTTCCATAAATATATTCGCGATTACTGTTGATATTGGAGAACCCACAGCTGTTCATTTGATGTTAGGTCTTATTTCTATTGATAAGGAGATCTAAGAATGGGAGATTATTATTAGTTTCTAATTTAATGGTAAAACGTAGGTTAGTGTTTGTAGAATTTCAATAGCTAAGAAAGTATCCAAGGGATTCTTAACCGTGAGGTCAAATAACAATGGTGTCATCAACATAGCGTCTCCGTAATTTTGGTTTCAGATGGAAGTGGTCGAAAGTTTTCTTCCCAAAGGCTTCCAAAAATTAACATTAAATAGGCCTTTTGTATACAATTGTAAATATACCCCCTTAACCTTAAGTCTTTGTCCATTATCATTAGAAATTTTCTCGCCGAATCACTCACGCTCGAGATATGTTGGTCCTGTGGTAGAATTATCACCTTATAATAATACAGGGTGTCCAAATAGTGCGTCAAAGTAATATATTTCATTTATTAAATGGCAATAAATCGGAAAAGACCATAACTATCCTACAATGGGGGTTCAATTAAAAAAAAAAAACTTTGTTTTCTAACTTATTAATTAATCGCGTATATTGTTAGTTTTTGTTTCTCCATTTATAGTGAGCTTTTTGTAAGCCTTTATAAATAAGCTTATAGTCTGTTTTGATAAATATTAGGGGTTCTTATTGCCCCATATAAAATTTCGTAGTGACCTCAAATCGTCCGTACTGCAATATGCATTGACATGTATATAACATGGATGTTCCACAACTGATAGCTGCTAAAATGTTTACGTGTGCAAGGTAAATATCGTTTTGTTTTACGTACGGATAGAGCAACGTCAGCTGTCATCGCCCCAAACGAACCTATCGTTAACGTCAATGGTTTTTGACATCTCATCATCATAATTCGAATTACCATCTTTTCCGCTTGTCTGCATTCGAACCACCGACTCTCGTACAACGATTGAGACAGTTCGGAGCTCTATAATATTAGGCTTATTATACAGGGCTTGGCAACACAGATATTGATGTTGCGGTGCATCTTATTGCTTAAGTCAATTGCTGAACTCTTTTTCTGTGGGTAAAAAAATGAGTAGTATTAGCAATTCTTCTTCACATAGTTCACATACAGGGTTTCCTTCGATGACCATCCACTAGAAGTTTTGGGAGGAACAGAATAAGTATTGTTGTGAGACAATATACAATAGAATACAATTTTAGAACAATTTCGCTTTTGCAATGTTGTCGGTTCTACCCGAATTCAACGACAATGAAATATTTTATTCGATATGAAAATTTAAACGACTTACTAATTTTTCCTACATGGTAAATAAAAAGGTTGTAGAAATTGTTTGGATGCACAATTTAAAACTTTACAGAGTTCCTCAAAAAGGCGTTACGAATAAAATATACCTGTTTTGTTAAATGGAACGCTCTATTATAAAATTTTCATTTGAATTTCCTTTAAAACACTTGAACTTTTTTATGAATAATAATACATCCCTAAACCTGATAGTTTTTCGAATATTTTAATTTTTATAAAAATGTACTAATTTTCAGGTACAGGGTCATTTTAAATTGTTGTTGATTTTCTTGATTGGCACACCATATAGAATAAATAGAAAAAAATAAAAATATGTATGGTGTGCCACTCTGTACCACCTAATATCCTAATAAAAGTTTTATTTATCTTCTTTTTTTAGCCAAATTGTATAGCTCAAAATCATTTGAAATTGTACGTTCTTACAAATTTTTGAAACAATGAGCTGGTGAACTTTACTGTATCTTTAACTCCCCATGTACTCAACAACTGCGCATGTAACATCGATAATATTTTATACAAGGGACGCAGAAAAAGTATATTTATTGTTTTAGAACAAATTATCTACATTACGTGTTCGCCTACTAATCTCATGTAGTTTTTAAAGAAATAAAAGATATTCACCATTGTCATGGCGGGCTTTTATTCGAATCCGCCATGGTGACAAGAGAAGAAAACGTATCTGGACTTCGAAGGACTTTAACTTTGCAGTCTTGAAATTATGCAAAATTATCCATATTGTCCTCTGAAATTCAGATCTTGTAGATTGTTCAATGTTCATATTTGCGTAGCTGCGGCATCTCCAAGAAAGAAATTTTCAGAACACATTTAATTTAAACGTCTTTTTTTTTGGAATGAACAATCGAGTTCGCATGATATCTATGATATGATATCAAATGTTAATTCACAGGTGTATCGGTAGCGCTGTGGAAACCGATTTTCAACGAGGATGGGGTCCACTTCTGGTGAAGCGTACCATTCCTACCGAGCTTCTATGTGCAGTTTCAGCCTAATCGCTACGTTGAGCGAGATGCTCCAATTGTTTTCGTAAAAATGAAAAAAAAAACTATATTTGAAATATTCAGCAGTGGCTTTCTGAATTGAAGATGGGTCGTGAGAGTACCTTCAAAAATAATTGAGAAAATCCATCCAATAGTAGTGGAAGACCGCAGATTGAAAGTGCATGACATAGCTGAGACCTGTACGATGTTAGATGAACGTATGAGAAAAATTTTGCAACACCATTTTAGCATGGAAAAGCTGTGTGCAAGGTGGATGCTGTGTTTGTTAACACTCTACCAAAAACTGATTCGAAAAAAATTTCTACCTATCAAAAAGGAAACCAACTCCAAAGAAGGCTAAAACAACTTTATTGGCAAACAAGGTTATGGCTACTGTTTTTTGGGATTTAAGAGGAAACGGTAAGACTATTACTGGTTAACACTACGCAGAGTTATACCAACGTTTGAAGCACGAGATGCAGATTCAACGACCTAATTTGGCGGAGAAAAAAAAATTGTTTCATTGCTATAACTCACCAGCGCAATCGTCCATTGTTGCCATATCCAAAATCGATGAATTGAATTTTGAAACCTACCTACTCTCATGACTTGGCCATAATATTTAAGAACAACGAAGAAATTACCGAAGATTAAATAAATATCTTGAGGACTTTGAAGAATCTGGTTCAACTAAATTAGAACACCGCTATGCGAACTGTATAGGTAATAAAAAATAAAGCAAAAAAAAATTAAAAAATGTTTTTTTTGGTCAGGCCGGAGAGTTTTCACTCCGCCCTCGCACCTCTAGCTGAATAAGCAGAACTTTATACCCATTAAATCTTGCTGATATGAGGGACATTTTGAATATTTAGATTGCTACTTTTAATATGGCGTTTATTTCACACTTTTTCACACAAATTTTTATGACCATGGGCAATATCTTTTATCACATGCACAGCTGTTAAATGCGGGTTTTTATTTTTTATACTTGCGTACAGAGCTACAAAAGTTGTATAATTTTTGCAGTATTATAATTTAGACTTCTAAAACAAATCAAGTGTGCACCGCAAAGATCTTTTCCAGAGGACTATTGTCAAGAAATGTCGCGGCATATAACAGAGGATCCCGATTTTTTGGGAAAAATTATTTTTACTGATAAAGCAACCTTCACGACGGCAGGTATGTTTAATCAGTCAAAATAATCATTATTGGGCAAATCAAAATACCGGAAAAATACAGGATTATAGATCGGTTGTGGTATGGCATGCTGGCAATCGCGATGACAATAATGGGCCCAATTTGAGTTGGTCTTTTAAAATTATTTGGAACGGCTCACATTAAACTGCTTTGGCAACAAGATGGGGCGCCGATCCGTTTACTGAACACACAAATGACAGATATGATCATTGGAGAGGCAGATATGGAATAATTTAGTGTCCGGCTAATAGTCCCGATTTAAGACCTTTTGATATTTTCCTATGGTAATTTTTAAAACATCGTATATACAATGATAGACATCAACATATACGAGTGTTGAGCCAAAGAATTAAATAAAAAATATTCATGCTCAATAGAGAGAGAGAGACTTTATTTTGAATGTTGCGAAATGCATTAAATAAATGTATATTCAATTTGAAATTTCAATGGTGCTACTGATTTCGGCTAGAACCGGCAGCACTGCATTAGCAAAAATCTATTTAAATTGCACGCCAGAACAACTATACCAAGTTTCAGAACAATATCTGTATAATTTATGTAAAAAAAAATTAACGTTACGATATCTTTTTTCCACAGTTCAGCATTTGATTTAATCAATAAGATGCTTTTATCGAAGAAACGCACACACCGACCTGAATTTTGATTTCGTTAGCATTCCACGACAGAATCGTTAACTGGCCGAAAATGAAACAGAAGTAGATACCATTGAACATTACATCCTCTCCCTAAAAAAATGATAGATATTACGATACGAATTAGGGGGCATTGTGAGGAATTTTTTGAAATTATGAGATATTCCACGGGACATGTATATAAATTATTGGAATAGTGAATTATGAACAAAATGTGTTGTACTATAAAGTCTCCATACAAAGCTATGCATTAATCGGAAAGAAAAAAGGGCACATCAGGTAACAAAGCAATCAATGTAAAAAACAGCTAAAATTTTAAAATTTGGATCAGGCAATGTTGCAGTGTTTCCAATAGCAACATCTTAAAAGTATACCACTCTCTGGACTGTAAAACTAAAAGCAGAAAAGTTTGCTGAACAGGTTGCCATTATCGACTTCAAGGCTTCGGAAGGATGGTTGGTAAAGTTGAAAGGAAGACAAGGTATAAATAATGAACAGATAAGTGGCGAAGACAGTGATGTCGACAAAAATATTACTAACGATTGGCTCGAGAAGAGACACAAAATTGACAGAAAAGGATTTTGCCGCCAAAATTTTTAATGCCGATACTGTGGACAAACCGCAAACGCAACCAGTTTTTTCTTCGCAAGGTCCCATCCCCTTCCAGTGATGGAGAGTCCCATTCGCTCCTTGACAGCACGAAACGAATATTCTCAAGTCAGGTTGATCGTCAATCTCACCGTATTTTTACACCGTATTATGTGACTTGAATAGCCGGAAATTATTAGCCATTCCCTTTCCTGTTGTGCTCTTCTCAATTTTGTGGGTTGGTAACATGTGCTGTTCCTGAAACTTTGAGGAACTTCGGTAAGATTCATATTTCAAACGCTTCTATTTCAGTGTATGCGACATTTTATGTGTTCCGCAACTCAGTGTTGACTTGAGTTTCCTATTCTAGTTTTTCTCTCTAGGTCAGTTCCCAACCGCTTCTATGTTTCTTTTTTCTAGCTAACACTCTACGTTTGTACTGAATCCTAGCTGCTTTCTCTTTATAATTAATTTATTTAGCAACCATGGGAGCGTTTCTGGAGTATCGGCAATAATACCATCTGTTTCATCCCGTACAGTGTGGTCATTTTGGTTGTTTGGGTTTTTGGGATTTTTTTTAATTAACTGGCCAATTAAAATTCTAATATTACCAAAAGTTGGTGCATGTTCTGTAATCATACTGGGTATAGTTTAAATATTTGCAAAACAAACAAAAATTGCACATGAGTAAAGTACTCTTATTTTTTTTTTATTATTTTTTATTTATTTTTTTTATTTTAACAAGACAGTTAAGGGTATCAGAGAAAGCAGAAAAAAATACCGCAAATTGTTAATATTTTTCGAACAGAATTTTTGTTTATCTTAGCGGGCTGTTTTGATATTAAGACAAAACTTTTAATTCTCTAAAACTGTTCTGAATAACATTTTGCTCAATTTTTTTTGAAATTTTCGTATTTTCTGTACTACCCTGTATGTTGTTTCGCTTGCAAAAAATGTGCACCTGATATGACCATGAAACATACAGTAACTATTTGCATTTTAGTTGTGCAGTTAGCAAAACAATTCCATGTGTTGCATGTCAACACTTTATGGTAAATAACAGCCGTTATCGCACCCCCCCCCCCCCCCCCCATGCTTATTTAGCCTGTTTTATTTCTGTTTTTATTATTGTGTTTATCTCTTCATATTTTTGTGTATTTCAGTTCTCGTATGATCTTCATTCTTAAATCATATCCATGATACGATCGGTCGTCTAAGTTTTCTTTTTCGTTCTCTGCTTTGGGGCTGTTTCTTCCCTTTCCATCCGGTTTAGTTTCAGTACGTTGGTGTAGCTTTTCATCACCAATCTCGGTGTGTTCTCATTAAATCTCATTTGGACCCTCGCTCATGTTTCTGAGTATTTTAATTTTGATTGATATTTGTCTTAAACTTTCTTAAATTTTCGATTACGTTTTCCACCACAGGATTATGGTCAGCTCACATCAGTTTGTATCTGTCGTTAATCAGTACATAGTAAATTTAGTTTTAAACCACGTTGTCTTTTTTATGTTGTGATGACGGCCATGTAGCGAGGATTAGGAAGAGTATTTTGTGGTCATATCTGACTACATTTCTATGTACTTCTTCTAGTCCTACATTGGCATTAAAATCTCTTAGTATTATAATCATTATGTAACTAATGTAAAATAAGCATTGGTAGACTTGCTATAGAATGGATTTTCAGATAGAGGCTAGTGGAGGAGAAGAAGAGAGGACGGTTGAAAGAGCGAAGAAGTATTGCGTTTTTCTTGGTGTACGATAATGGATAATAACTTCTTTATAAAAGTTGTTAAGGTCTGTTTCAGACTTGTCGCCAGTTGATCACGATGATATTTGTATTTTTAGCAGCTACTTTAGACATTACTACACCCACACCATTTGGGTGAGATGTTGGGTTATTTCCAGAGTGGTACATTACGTAGTAAATAATAACGCACCTGAAATATTTGAATCAGCACGGCTGCCATAAGCATAGAAGATACGCTATATTCTAGTAACAAAATCTTCTTAAATAACTGATTAAGTTGATCAAACCATCTGAAAACTTCTAATGTAGGTTAGGCACAGGTATATAGCGATATGTCGAGTTACTTGATGAGATCTTGGTGTTTCTGAACCAGGATCCTTAGATGGTTTCCAATTTCACCATCGCTTTGAGCGAATTCGAATCTATCAAAGTGCCTCAATTGGTGTTGAAGGATTTGCAGCTGGGCCCTAAAAAATATCGTCACGGTATTTGACACCCCCTGAACAGACCCACTGTAGATAGCTGTCAAGAAGGTTTCGATGATCTGATAAGTCAAGGCGCACACGTGGAATTTGTTACGATCGAACGGGTACCACAGGGGTGACGGTAGGGGCCTTTCTAGTGATGAATTGGCGGTATTGTGCGAAAACTTGTAACTCTTCTCGATTCCTAAAAATTACACAAAGAATTCATCAGAAGGTGATAGGATTTTAGGATTTACAACCACAATGAAGCAACAAATTCTTCCTACATTTGTAGGTTCTTCTTGGACTAATAGATAAAGTTTTTTGCAGGCTTCTTCAAGGCTTAACTGAAACTGGTTCGCATTCTACTCTGTACCTGCACAAATACCGTTTGAGGAAGCCGGAGCTGTATTTTGGGCGATTTTCTAGGTACATCTTCTACGCGAAATAACTTTTATAAAAAAAGTAAATGCTCCGATTAAAGATTAATTCAGACTATTTTACTCAGAACATCTGATTAATTCCTGAAGAACTTATAAATGAAATTTGCAAATCGATGCTGTTTGTCGTGAGCGGCGGATGAAAACCATCAAATAAGTAGAAGATCTTTTCGATGCCACTAATATAAAAAAGTAAATGAAATCCAGAAGCAAGAGACCTAGATGCTATGGGCATTAATAACTGGAAGGAGGTGTCGATTCAGGATCGTGAAGTCTAATACTACTAATTGTATTTGTACTTTACTGTATTGCCACGGTAAAATGCCGGCCATCTGCCTCCAGCAACGAACAAAAGTTCCAAGGTTGCTTCCAGCGTTCAGATAGCTCAGAAATTGCTTTAATATTTCCTGCGACATTTTTCCAGACACTTGCAATAGGTAATTCACTGGTTGACTAAACTCGAGCAATTACTTTTAAATTGTGAAGTGTAAAGTAACTTAATTTGAAAATTTTAACAATCAATAGAAGAAAACTTACCTATCTCTGTAAGATAAATGTCCAAAACAAACGAACAAATCGTTATAGCTGTGGTGATTTTGTTGCAGTACTTGACGTGCTTCGTGTAAATTCGTCTGATTTCTGAATCGTGTTGTCTATAAATATCCGATTCGTCCTGCAGCGCGATGGATAGCAGTTTCCTCATACTCTTCGACTGGCATAGGGTCAGTTTCATTGTTAAAAGTGCCACGTAAATCAACCGAGACAGTATCTTTATCGCTAGAACATACAAGCAAACGCGGAACCACGTTTTTTGAGAATTAATAAACAAAAATTATTCGCAGAAAGCTCAGCTTTTAAAAACATATTTTTTGGTACATTAAGTAAAAGGAATTTAGTGAAAAATTACGCTCCCGGCAACCATCTTGGAATTCTAAAAATATATTAAAAGTATATAATATATAAAAAAAATAGTTTTCAGCATGTTGCATTCTTATCTGGACACCTTGTATAATCGGCACCGCCTTCCGAGTGACCTAGTGATAATCCACCTTTTCTGATGGTTTATATTTTTCAAAAGAGACGAAACTTGAGTGGCATTGGATTTAAGGAATTTTGCAGACACACAAGATAAGGACTGTTGATGAATTTAAGTTGAAATTACTATTGTCATCTCGGAATCTCAAAATTTTGAAAAAAAAAACAAGAAATCTTTCAATTGAGAAAGGGTACCGTAATTCAATGCAATTTACAAATATTCTGTATTCCTCCTGCGTTGATGAATCGAACTTGCTGACGTTTCGTCAATCGTCTTGTTGGCTTCTTCAGAGCTACCTGTTATGTATCCTTTGATATTGGCGGAACTAAAGAAGGGAACAATATCTCGGATGACTGATTCCAATATTGGTGACAGGTAAAGACCTATATCTCGGTTAAGAATGTTTGCTTGCTTAAAGATTTCTATAGATTCTCGGATTTTTCATTGGTAGAAGAACTGATTACATGGAAGAATTTTTGTTTTATCGAATAAAATTTAATGTCCCTGTATTCGGTAACTACTAAGGAGTCTTCTTGTCTTAGTCTTAAGGCTCTTTCCACGATCTTTGAGCCTAGTGAAGAGGTAAATCCCGTTTGGATAGTTTTTCAGAATATTTCATATGTGGTCAGTGATGTGTTCTATATAAGGAAGAACAACAGTACCAAGTGTGGGGTTTACAACATTATTTGTGCTTTCATTTTATTAGATAGCTGTGTCTGTAGGAAAGACTTGTTCATAAATAAATAAACAAATATACATATTGACAATATATTCCGGGATATCATCCGTTTATTTGAACTTCGACTGGAATCCTGCATCCTGCAAAATTTAACGAATTTGAAATTGACTTTATATCACTTGAGCGCCATCTACAGTGAGGTTTATGAAACGTCGGGTTAATCACGTTGAAAGTACTGTTTTCAAACATCGAGTTGATGAAATAGTGCAAAGAATTTATGTGATTTTGGAACTTAAATTAATTTTATGTCAGTACCGTGGAACGGAACATTTGAAATTTGTTCCTAGTTCTTGACGCTTTGAAGTCGTTGTAATATCCTTTCAGGCTATTATTTTTATTACGATATGCATAAAAAAATGGAAAAATCTAGTTGCAAAAAAAATTAAGTAATAGTCAGAACTGTATCACCCAAATACCTGTGTTAATGTCGTTTGATACCAGTCTGCAAAATTCTAAGACGAAGGAGATAATAACTGAGTTGAAAAATACTTGAAGCGAGAGGGAGTAGATTTTGTAGGCGGATCTCACGAAACGCCTGGAATTCGACAGCTCCAACCGCCACAGTCCGCTAAAGACCATCAACAGTTTGGTTGTTTTGAAGAGCTCTCGTTCCGCGGACATTGTGGAACTATGTGCCTCCTGAAGCCGGAATTATTTTGTCTATATACCTGACCACAATTACTAATTCTGTGTCCAGCGGCGTAGACAAATTTCGCTATGCTTGGGTAATAAACAACAATTTAATATTTTGGGATTTTAGTTATAGAGTGACTTGACTGGATTATTGTAAGCGGACGGCCCTTTATACGCAACATACAAATCAATAAAAATCAATAAAAAACAGAAGCACATTCAATAAAATGGTGTGGTGGTATTTATAACACAAAACAGAGACGATAATTTTCTGTATAATAAAAATTAACACACATATTTGACTTTACTACTTAAAATTTAATTTATTGTTATTTGTGCTATACGTATGGTCCACATTGTCATTGTCATAAATCAACTTAACCTCATGGTCACGGTGCTAAAGATTTGGTTGAGGTAACCCCACAGTGCCGGAGAAGAAGAAAATTTTTGTGTTTATTGAACCTTGTTTATAAAGTTTAAATATTCATGTTGTTTATATCCGTTACATTGTCCCAGTCCAGCTAGAAATTTTATTAAGATATGAAATAAATTTGTGTTGTGTTAAAACGTTTTTATAATCGACATCATTTAAATGTTATTGTCACATACGATTATATTTATGAATGTAATATTTTTGATTTTGATCCAAATTGTGGAATAACTGTGTAAGAACTATTTTGGGTCAATAGTAGAGACGTGTAGATTCCAGTAATTTCGAAACACCAGAAGTAATACTGTGTTGGAAATTTAGTGTTGATCTTACATACCTTATAACACGATCATTTTTGTGTATGTTTCCATTTTAACATATTAACATTTATTAACATTAGATATGGAACGGACTTTAACTTAAATCATACCGAGTGAACGAATGATTATTGTATCATTAAAAAAATAATATAATATAAGAGTTTTAAGTAATATAGTATAAGAGCTTTAAGAGTCTCTTGTTCGAAGTCTCTGATCTTGGAATTTTTTTAGATAATTCACTTTTTCACAATTTTGCGGATATTTTGGTGTCCTTTTACGTTAAAAATGACTAGCAACCTTTAATATGGCGTTTATAAACATTAAACATAAATTATATATCCGATAGATGTTATAGAATGATCGCCCATGATAAATATATAACAATATTTACCATTTTATAAAAACGTAACATAATAGTTTCCTAAATTATTGACTTGATGGCAGCTTGATAAAGTTCACAGACATTCTCTTAAATTAGATGGGAATCTAATAACATCATGTACATATTACGGCTCTGATTGGGAAATTCTATTACCAGGTCAACTTTACTGATTTTGCCTATATTTACAAAATTTTAAATATATGTTTTTTAATTTTTTGTTTTTAATAATAATAAAAAACTTTGCGTGGTCTTCTGTTGCAATTACAATCAAAACTTTTAATAGACTTCATTGATATTAATGCGATTTTTCGTCTTTACGAGAAGATAGTTGACTCAAGTATGATGTTCATTTCGATTTGAACAACGGAAAACATGGCGATTTGAATTAAATCATTCAATTATACATAATTAAATATTTCGTTTAAGACCAATAGAATATTTCTGAAAACAGTACAGGTAAATAAAATTGTCAATATGTTAGTTATATTTAATAAGGGTAAAAATATCAAATGGCCTAGCATCTACATATTTGTCCTTAGGCATGCATCAATTAACCCCTCAAATGTATTATTGAAATTTTGGCTCATGCTGAACGGTAGCCATTTTTTAGTTCATTTACATTATTCATTTTTGACTTTTCCTGATTACATAATGTCTTTGTTAATATCCCCCGGACCTTCTCTATCGGATTTGGGTCTGACCTATCTAATAGCCATTCTAATAACTACAGCTGCAATAATGGATGCGTTTTCCTGTTGTTTTTTTCTTTAGTCAGCGTAATGAATGGTAGAAAGTAATAATATAACAATATTGGATAACTAACAGCAGTCATGGCCCATCGATAGATGCCAATTCGATTTTTGAGGAGGCAGATTTACCGGCCCAGACCATAACCGAACCCTCCTCTTTTAATTCTTCGAGACGTAATAAAAAATGGTGACTTCACCGAGCTTCTGTGGCCTTGTGAAAAACGAGCTGACAATTATAAACAATTGATTTAGACACTTATTCCTGGTTAATTTACATTAAAATTCAATTGTTTATTTCAAATTTTGAATTAAAAAGACTCTTATATTAAAAAAAAAACATAACTTCAAATAAAACTATAAAAAACCGTAATATTTTCTGATTTTTGCAGAAAAAACGAAACATTGCTATAGTTTCATTCAAACAAAAATGCTTTTCCTTGTTTTTATCTTAGAGAAACTGAAATTTAAGATGTAGGACTCAAAAATCTTGTTGACCTGTGCAATGTTTCAATTGAAAGAAAGCCATAATGAAAGTGTTTTAGAATGGTGGAAAGTGTGTCAAAATTCTTCATCGAACTGCATTTTGAGGGTACCTCCATCTAGAGAAAGTCAATAGCCATTCTACACTGAAGCTCAAGGAAAGGTCGGGTATCAAACGCTTTGCTACTTGAAAATTGGGTAAAAAATTATTTTCTTAAAATATCCCACCATAATTATGATGATTTCAGCTAAAAAAGTACCTATTTCAGTGGCAAAGAAGGGGTATTTGAATAGCTCGTTAGCCATCTTATCACTGCAATTTGACTCTTATAGAAATGGTATGGGTCGAAATAAAAAACAAAGTCAGGCCCGATAATATAAACACAAAAATGTCCGCTGATAAAATCAGGAACATGGCTTGGCATTTTTTCTCACCGTTCAGAGAAACCCCTTATAACCTGTAAACTCCGCAAACAATACAGTCGAAAATACTCAAAAGTTATCAAGCAACAAAGGGCAGACCTCAGCACTTATCCTTGTCGGTCCTTAGACGGGGAATCCATAATAGCCAGTATTTCTAGTAATTTAATACTTCCCTAAAGCTTTTGAATACGGGGGTGTCATTGTGGCATAAGAAATGCAAAACGTGAAACTTAAACCCCGTGTCGTATTCTGTTGCAGAAGGGTGGTTCAAATGTACTTTGTGTTTTGCGTATTTTACCACAGAAATAAATTCGAAATAACCAAAATATTTTCTAAGTTTCCTTTGGCTCATCCATTGCAATTTTAAATCCCACAGCTCTGGTCGAGTGAGAGAAAAGATGCTTCCGCGTAATTCCGTTCTAACTACTTTACTTTTTTATAATTTTTTTTGGTTCTTGATTTTTTTTATGCATATTGTTAGTGTATTTTACTGTAATAATAATAAAAGCCTGACAGGATTTCAATACAACTTCGAAGAGTCAGGAACGAAAAATAAATTCAAAATTTTCGGTTCCATCGTACTGACTCATTTATCCACGGTACTGTCATGAAATAAATTTGGTATACATTTTTATAAGAAACTTCCACAAGCTACTGTAATACTATTTATAAAACTTCTGGATTCCTCCTGCTTCGGTTGTTGTTGAATCGAACTCGGTGACGTTTCACCAATCGTCCTGTTGGCTTCTTCAGACCTTAACTGAAACTGGCTCTCCTGAACACTGTCTCGGTGAAATACTGGTGAGAGGCTATATTAGATCCATAGAATATTCCGGTTAGTGACGACGTAGAATCACTCTTTGCTAAAGTCCCTATTCCTGAAACTCTCAACTGAAACCAAACCTTCTCACCATAATTGAAAAATATATTTTTTTAAGGTTAAATGTTAAGGTTTAATCATCGATTATCTCTTGGTTACAGAACCTTAAAACTATCTCAGCCAGAGCCACTGAATCTAGAATTAAAACACCTTACACCTGCTCCTTTCTCTAATACTTTCTACATTAAAGATATTAAGCCTTCTATCATAAAATACACTTCACCACAACCTTACAACAGCAATGAAACGGAAAGCAATCCCACACTTGCCATTGTTGTCCTTCCTTATATTGAAAACATCACTGGCCGCGTATCAAGTTCTTAGATATAGCGTCAAAACCAGATTTACCACTTGTCCAAAAATCTGTCATCATCTTCAATCCGTCAAAGACAAAATTCCATTTCTGATACCAGGAGTTTATAATATTCCATTCATATGCGCCAAGGAATATATTAAACATTACATTACAGCTGTCAAGAGCATCAATAAAATATTAATCGATAAAACAAAAATTCATGAATGGAATCAACCCTTCCACAAAAGAAAAATCTACACACTCATCAAGTTTGTCGGTCAATCATGTGGTCCATTTTGGGACAGATTCAGTTCAATATGTACCTAATTGATTTGACTGCTGCTCAATAATAAGTAAATCTTTATTGGTAGCTCGGTTTACAGAGAGACTTTTATTACAGAAACGTGATGATATACAGAGAGTTCTATTTGGAGGCAAACGATCACTTGTGATCAACCCTGTATAATGTAGAATTAATTTCTATATTAAGAAATTCTGTTTTCTAATGTCATGGTAATGATAATACAAACTATTAGCCTATCGCAAAATGCAATAATATACATGGTGTACCATTTAAAAATTCAATGTTGGTGATTGATATAATAGTTTCAAAAAATACTCAAAATCATTTTAAAAATTGGCAACATCGGCGCCTCTGGTACGTGATTATTGTTTCAGCACAGGATTTTCGTACCATCAGTAATTACGGAAAATTGCGAAATTAGTTTAAACGCAAATTCAATATTCGCACGGAACAGATTATAGAGTCGCCTATAATTAGGTCAAGTTGAAAATCTAAGGAAAATCTATATCGACAGTGTAATTACCTCCCAACAGAGTGAAACAAATTATTAACTTTACAGTTAATTAGTTTGCGTCAGCGATGGGTTTAGTCTCATTAAGCCTCGAGGTGCGATTCGACGAATCGTCTCGTACACATTGGGATTTTCGGAAAATCTGGACCTTCCGACTATATTTGTGCACCAGTTGCGGTGCACCCTGTATATTTTTGAAAAATTGTCAAGAATAAAAGTTTATAGAGTCGTATCTTCTGCTTCTTCTGGTTCAAGAATTTTTTTGGTCTCGTAAACGGTTTCTGAAAAATGGTCTTTTTTGTAGACACGCGATTTTTAATTTTTTTAGAATACTTCCCGACCCGCCAGCCCCCCCGTTTTGAACAGGTTCCGTCACGCGGCAAAGCTGCATATACGTGCCAAATATGAAGTCGAGTGCTTCAAATTTCGGACACTTATCGTGTTTCGTAGCAAGGTCCGAAAAACAGTCGAAAATCACGAACAAAAGATGGATACCGGCATCGGATCAGGGCCATTTCTTATAAGCTTATGTGCCTCGTGAAGGGTTAAAAAGGAGTCAAATTTTAATTTTATGTAGCTCCAACGGTTCGAAAGTTATTCAGGAAAAGTCAAAAGACAAGAACGGAGAACGGAGAATGCAAAACGGACAGACAGCTCCGTACTATGCGTTACGCAGTCTACAAAATCACTACACATGTTTGCATTTTAAAGGCTTTTTGTCCTAGAGAGACGTATCGTTTTCCTATCGTGCTCCTGCGGACCACTATGGAACTTTCTCAAAATCGATGTGTGATTTTTTACGAATTTTGATTTGCGTCTGATAATTTAGTCTGGAAGAAAACAATTTTCAGGGTCTTGTAATTGAAAAACCCTGTATACAATCGAAAAAATGCTTGAAATAGGACTTGACGCGTCTCCCGAGTAAAGTATTTTGCCGATTAGGTTAATAATTTTCGAGAAAATATTTTTTTCTGAAAGACAAAAGAACCGAAAAAATCATTTTCAAAATTAAAAAAAAATAATTATTGAGGTTTGATTCTGCTCAATTTATGGAGTTTAGATGAGCGTATGGATTTCTACTTCTCTGTTAAATTTAGCACTGAATATCCCGCACACTGTGTACAATCTGTTATAACTTTAAACACAAAGGTTTTAGCTGTCCATATGGACTGAAGCTGACAACTGAAACACAGACTTCTAGATAGAGTCAATTATGATGTAACGGGAACCCAATTTTTAATTTTTTGCGAATACTGGGCACACCCTGCCATTGTCAATTGTTTTCCTAGTAACATTGCTGCCTGGGGTTTAGGTTATTGTGAAATTATTCTTCTTCAAACTGTTTTTAATATTGCCGAAATTTACTTCTTTTGACCTTTTGCGACTAGAGATCAAATTTCTTATAATGGGCACCTATAGATTTTCAAGGCAGTGTTTCGATCGTTAATTAAAATTGACGGACATGATGGACGTTAAATATAATAAGGTGGCACAATAAATAAAATTGATTAGAATTCAGCTTCATAGTCATCCTTTAGACATACCAATTTATCAATCACATCAGATAGAACAGCTACACTCAGCCCTGTCTACGAATGACGTCTTCATACAGCAAACCAGCTAAGCCACAAAGGAAAAACCGTAAGAATATTAAAAGCTTTACTGATAGGCCGTTGCCTGCTTCCAACACTAATGGGAAAAAAAGAAAACTGAATGCAGATTCTCCCAAGAAGGGGAGGACACAGCCACATAGGAGAGGGCCTATTGGGAGTGCATTTTCCTTAGCTTCAAATCTGGACAAAGCTCAATAGGTATCGAGAGAGTTACAAAAGATAATCTGGGTCGAAGTGAAAGACATACCAGTTGGTAATTCTTCCAAATTCGCGTAAAGAAATGTCAAAAGAAGGAAAGAACTCCAAAAGCGATATTTGCTTCCCCATTTATACACCTTTTTAAACGCATGATTGAGATGTTAAAAACAAAATTATATTAATTGTTAACTAATTTAAAGGATTAATGATCAATTAAATTTTTAATCATTTAATAAATCTAAATTAAATTAAATTAATTAATTTTGTTAATTAGGATATTTTAATTAATTAGATAAATTGATTTAAGTTGATTTATTTCATTAATTGTACTAGTTTAATTAATTATATTAATTACTTTGCTTGAAATAATTTTAATGGTTACATTAATTTAATGAATTAAACCAATGTTCCCACACATTGTTATAGAGTACAAGGACTTGATGGTTTGGAAGTCTTCACCATTCTCCATCGATGATAATTAATTTATTTTATTAAAATACTTATTTAATAAAATAAATTAATTTCGTATTAAAAAGTTCCCGATAAGCACTGACTTGTGGATTTTCGCATTAAAAGTGAAATAGGCGCGCTTGCGGGAAATTCGGGTTCTATTTTCCCGATGGACGTTCGGAAAATTTCAGTTCCACGTCGGGCGTCTATACGAACGGTCGCGTATCGACGGTGCATAAATCGTCACGCAATTACGAGCCGTCGGCAACACAGGTAAATTTTCACCTACAATATTAAAAGTTTTATATTCTCACGCTTTTGTTAACTACACTACGTTTTCGGACGGGACAATTTTTATTAATTTAAACCATTAAAATGAATTTAATTTAATTTTATTGAATTAAGTAAATTAATTAAATTTATTAAATTATTGCCATTTATTTGTTTAATTAAATATATGGAATATATTACATCAACTAAATTAATTTAATTTTAATATATAATTATTCACCTAATTATTAATAAATTTAAGTTTATTTTTAAAAACTAATTTAGGCATTTTAAATCTAAATATGTCTTTAAACCCAGAAGGGAATATGACTTTTGGCGTTGTTAGCTAACTTCCTCTTGCAGTGTATATCGTTTAGTAGTTGTCCAAGTAAGAATTTAATTCTAATTAAATTTAAAATTGTCGGAGACACATTCTAAGGTAGGTCTAAATGAGTACTATTAGGCTGTTTTATCAGTTCTGCGTTCAATTCAGCCTCCTTAATTGATATATCATTGATTGTTATAATTATAGGGTAGTTCATGAAAATGAAAACCTATACAGCGATCAAGAAGGAATTCGAAAAATATTCATCGATTTGTTTAGCCGAATCCATCGAAAACAAAACGTATGCTTTTTTTATTATAAATATAAACTAAATTATTCTGCTTTTCCGTTACTGTTAAAAAAAAAAGTGGCGACCTAGATCTCACTGTCTTATGTTTTAAAATCAATTGAATTGTCCATCAACGAAAGATTTTTAAACTCCGAATTTCCGCTAGGAGTCAAAATGTTAACATGATTTCATTGTGTAATGTATTGTATTATAATTGTATGTAGGTAAATTTTTACTCTACTAAATTAAGAGTTCCTTATATAAATATTTTTATGTATTACACTAAATTTTTGAACGAGATAAATAAATAATTCCAGTTAATTGAATTAATTTTGTTAATTGTAATTAACATGTTAACATTTCCTATAAATATTCGAAGGATGAAATATATTATTTTTTATACCTGTATCATGGGTTTGAAATGTTAAATAGGCATATAAAATCAGAAGCGAATAGGACTTTTGGCATTGTTGATATATAAAACATGAACAAAAAGAAATAATCCATAAAGAATAATTGAATTTAATTAATTAATTTAATTTATTGTAAAATACTTATTCTTACCGATTAAAACAATATCGACTTGCTACAACTTTCTCGAGGTTCCTATAACTGACGTCACAAATGCAGAAAATTTTTATTTTAAAACATTGGAAAATAAAAGGAAAACAAAGAAAATCTTTTAAAAGTGGCGTAAAATTATTTTTTATTATTTATTTACAGAAAAAAACCAGATAAACCGTCATGGCTTCTGATTGAGTGCGCAACTGTTTTCTCTAATGTGATCGATGCAATAATAGGATCAAGTGATTACCATAAAACTTTTGTATCAGTCTTCGTGTTACCTTCCCTTTTAAAAGGGGTAGTTAATGGGGTGTCCTCCTAAATAGGAGGAGGTTGGCGACTAAAGCGGCAATCTTCACCTTGGAAGTCGCAGATCGTAACGGTTCCATTGATTTTTACGGTGCCGCTTCCTTAGATCTTTCAAAAAGGGATTTCTTCTTCTGCCAGGTGCTCTTTTTTCGTCCATTCATGAGCTGCAGTAATTATCATTTGTCACCACGCATAATATGACAGAAATATTGGAGTGTTTTACTCTTAGTGGTATTGGCGAGTTTGGTTTGTGTGTTCATAGACTCTATCTATCTACAGGAGCCTCACTCGTTTATTTCAAAGGCTGCTTTACTTTTTATCACGAATTCTGAGACAGTCTATACATCACTGGAAATACATAATATTCTAGCAATCTTTTTCGTTGTTCTATTCAGAGATTACTGTTAGACAGAAGTGTTCTCATTCTGAAGAATACTGTTAATCTTGGTGTCTTGTCTCCCCACTCTTCTGTGTTTCATTCACTTTAAGGTTCTAACAATAATCGGGGAAACAGCGATCCACAAAGATTTCTAAAAACGTGCACTGAGTCACTTGAACTTAATTGTACAAATTGAAGCTTTAAATTAAACTTGAAATTTTTTACGATTCCTCATTGTATAAAATAAATAACAAAACTGTTTCGAAAACTTATATCTCACAGTCCTGTCAACCTCTTCATTCAACTGAAATTTGAATAACCACAATGTTCCGAACTTTTTATCAGATAATTTTTGTTGTGCAATTTGCTTTCTCTGCCTCAAATGTTTTCATGATTTCAAATCCTTTCCTTTAATTTGATATGATTGTTATAATTATTGTTATACAGTTTACTATAAGATATAAGAGATAAGATTTTATGTCGTACGCCCTGCATATCTTATTACAACGGGGAAGACTATTTACTAGTTGAAATACTAAAAGGATGCCGAACTTCCATTGTCTTTATTTTTAACTTAAACAACGTTTCGGACAGTTGCGTAAGATGTGTAAATTAAAAATAAGACAATGGAAGTTCGACATCCTTTTGGTATTTCTACTGAATCAGTGTCTACCACCTTTAAGCTACTTACTACTTACTAGCTATTGCCTACTGCTACTTTAAGCCTCAACCTAGGATTCTGTAATACTCAATTAAGCACTGGAACGCATTAAGCACAGTTGAAATCTCACTAAGAAAATGTTGTTGGCGCACCTGGAAAATTTGCAGCCAATACTCGAAATAAGTCGTCGACAATAAATTCCGATTGCTTACTTGGCAGCAAATCAAGGTCTCCCGAACGGACAAACAATACCATTAGAGAAGCATGGTGCGGAGCCAACCTAGCGGGCAAAGATAAAAGTAAATCTCGCAATAAATAAAATCTACTTGGGAAGCATCCCTGCAAAACGTACGACATAAAGGAAACGCTGAGGGGCTTCCAAAACATGTTTTTTTTTTTACGGTATAATACACAGGGCGAGATAGTGATATAAATTATTTCCCATTTCAGAATACGTTTATTTTGAGAGGTTTTATTTGCGTATCACTCTATAGGGCGAGTCCCACATTTGTTTTCAAAAATTAGGGAAAATGAAATATTTGATTAAAAAAAAACTAGACCTCATCTTTCAGCTTATCCAGTTAGGTCAGGCTGGTTGAATATGTTCAATCGATATAATTCAATTTGCAAAACCTTTCAATGTGCGACACTGCTCTATCTGTACAACTAAATTAGATTTCGGACGGACGTCCGCAATTTCAATCTCCGTCCCTTCACTGTGCCCCAGTATCGAAAAAAACATTTAAAAATATCTTTCTCATACCAAATTGCAAATATGATTAATCAATATGCTCCCTTGATAGACTTTCCGCTAAAGCTATTGAGACTGAAAAATAAGTTTTAAAATTGCCTTTTGGACAATCACAATGTATACTAGCAAGATTTCACTATAGTCCCGTATAGAGAAAAATGGACCAGACGCTAAAACGGAAGCACAAAACACGGTGATGTTATGCTGGCAAGAGGAATGGGACATAGATGATGGTACAGCGGAATGGAGTAAAAAGCTAATTCCAAATATAAGACCCTGGTTTAAGAGACGACACGGTGAAGTAGATTTCTTTCTTACACAAATACTCACCGGGTACGGGTGCTTTGAAGCCTACTTCAAACGTTTCAATCTGGCCGAAACCGAGGAGTGCCTTTATTGCATAAACGTGGATACGGTTGAACACACTCTATTTTTCTGCACAAGATGGAACATGCAGCGGAATATAGCAAAGCAAATACTCGATCACATAAGCCCAGACAACCTAGTAGAAAAAATGTTAGAGTCACCGAGAAATTGGGACCACGTCTGCAAAATGGCAAAGCAAATACTTTCTGCCAAGAGGATAGAACGGCCAAATCTTATACAAGCTCGCTGAACCTTAGTCAATAGGAGACCGAAAGATCATAGGGCGCGAGAGAACATCACGCGCGTCCGGACGACACTCCATCTGAAGTAATGCTTATTGTTATAAAATTGTTATAAAATTAAAAACTAAAAAAGAACTCGAGTGAGATTTTCACATCAAACCCCTTACTCGATGCACCGAAAACTCGCAACCTCAGTTAACCCTATTAACGTTGCGTCAAAGCGTTACACTACCCACTATACAACAAAGTTAGGAAATTAATTGGTTCAAAAGGATGAGGCACGTCTCATTTAGCAATAGGTTTAGAGAAGCGTGGTATTACATATTAATGAGGGGATAGTTTCCGATCAATCAATCATTTGTTTTTGTCCAACTATATAATGCCGTGGTAAAATAGTGGTAAATGGTCAGCTAATAAACAATCTTTCATCACGCATAATTCTATGCTGGTTGAATAAAGCTTACTGTCAACATGTAAAGTCAGTATTATTTACTATTAATTTAAATCCCTTAAGTAAGGTTAACTTAAGCTCTGGAGAAAACAACAACCAATGCAGGAGGAATTCACAAGATTTGGAAATAACAGACAATAGACTATTATTTTTGGGGTTCTGAAATGGCCACCAGAGCAAGTAGTCGCCATCATGAATTCTAAAATCCTTTTATGCAAAAATTTCTTGCATTAATCATATCCTTACTAACATAATGGCAAGAGAAATGAAAAATAAGAAAGAAAAATTAAGTTTATTAACTTTTTAACGTTTTAAGTAATAAATAGAAAACAATAAAAGAAATAAACAACACTTTTTCCCTCTAAATGATGTGCGTATCTGACAATACGCCATATAGTTCATGGCTGTCAAAAACTCTCTTAATTATATCCCTTTTTAAATACTCAGGGTTTAAATTTATCTAGCGCTTAACACACTAACATTAAAAAAGTTTAATCCGGCTGCCCAAGCATACATGTTGGATGTGCTTTCCCAGAATCATCAAAACGGTGTGTGCCTAAGTGGGTATATGCAGCAAATTATCCCAATAGAAGACGGTATAGCAGATTGGCATTTAGTTGTTTCGGTAACTTATTTTCGAATCCTTAAGAAAGCGTTTTCCTTGTTCTTCGGAGTACACACTCATTTTATCTTTAAATTAGTCTAAATGAGAATGTAGCATAAATTTTGAACTTTGAACTCTTCCAGACACTTGATCATTATTTGTTTCATTTGTGGTTCAACGAAAATACCCGTTATTAATTTCAGTTTCAGATAATTAAGGAATGGCGACATTTTGCACGATTGCTTCCGATTTCCCTTTATATTTTGCAATACGAAATTCGATTCGATCAGATAATGCACTGAATCTGCTGTGCTACACCCACCATTTCAAAATCACCGAACACTGGCCACTGTTATTTTGTGCACTTCAATTTTTCTAGTGTTATTTTCACGCTGTCATAGCTTTCTTTCAACAATAAAGAATGTGCTAGAGAAAGGCATTAGCAATTCATTTCTGTTTTTGAAGCAGAACTGCTTTTAAACTTTTTGAAGAGCTATAGGTAAAAAACCTCCGTCGGATGCTGCGAAGGTTATTCCAATTGTCGCAAGTAATTCGGTCATGTTGTTACATTAACAAATACCGGCTTCTTTTGTGAAGAACCATGAAAAGCTTTTATGGCGCTCTCCTCGTGGACCTAGAATTTCCGCTTTACTCTTGGATAGGTTCAAGTCTCGTTAAATTCACTTGGACTGACAAAATGTGACTCAGAAGTTTGGGATTTTATCATGAATTCATTACCATCAGTGTTAGTTAGTGGTATACCGGATTCTGTTGAACTTTGTAAGGCTTCAACTTCAGAGCTATCTGAACGTCATGACACATGGTACCGGTGCTGAGGTTGAAAGAAGATTAGGATAAAACACTTTTTTCAGCATTTTCACCGGATCAACGCTTACTTGGATTAACTATATAAAAATGACAGTCATGGACGTGATCACTAGGTTCCCTCCAAGCCCTGGCGCCGCAAACCTCATGCATCGGTTTTGTACTTTTTACCAAACTAAGAATAACATAAATACGACTATTATGATTTTTTTTTCAAAGATACTTCCACAGGCCACTATAATGCTTTTTACAAAACTTCTTGAAATTGCTGACGTTTCGCCAATCATCCTGTTAGCTTCTTCAGAGCTTGACTGAAACTGGCTCGCATTTACTCTGTACCTGCGTATGCATTGTTTGAGGGGGGCGCTAATGCTTATAAATAATAAAACAGTTTATTTTCAGGTCAATCAAAGCGCTGCCATATATGCTTATAAAATAAGTTAATGTATACTTATCGACGTAAATCAAATATGATGTAAAACTGCTTATTTTTAAATTTAACGTTTATGCAATCTTATAATAAAAACTGAAATAGAAAAATATTTGGATATTGGATATTTTAACTAAAACGTGTTACTATTTACGGATATGTTCCAAATCTCGAAAAAGCTTTAAATAAAAATTTACGCGATTGACGCTAGGTATTATTGCAGTTTTTGAAAATCCTCGTAGACGCCGTAGTCCTGGTTATGAGTTTCCGAGGAGAGTCATGAAAGATGCACCTGGTGAGCTGCTGGGCCGCCTTTGTCTTGGGGTTTGCAGGCACGCTCGTAGTGTGCTCGGTGGCTTTGCCCTCTGTCATAAAAATAGGTGAGTGACACTGTAGACGATCGGTAGTGATGTAGTTCACACGTGATGAATGGTCGAGAACACAAACAAATATTATATTGGTTATAAATGGGAAACTTTACTCTTGAGAATAGAAACAGCATCGCTACCGCCATCTAGTGCCGTGTAAGAAACTAATAACGAAGTTTAGAACCAAAAAAGGGATTTGCGGACCTCGTTCCTGCCGAATTTAAACGATAAGTCCACGGAAGAAAGGGAAATAATTATATGATATGAAGAAACCAAAAACGAACTTGTACTAACATGATTTAACATACTGTGGACAAAATTAATAATCAAATATAATACCTATTATGATGGATCAGATCGAATTTCTTAGGTTGTTTGGAAAGATTCAAAAAATTTCTTATTAATTATTGTGAACATGATTGGCAATATTTTCTGTAGTCTTAAAATAATAATCTTCAAAACCTTGGAAGCTACGCTCTTGCATATTTGGTTGTAAAAGAGCAAAAAGCAAAATACAATTAAATGCGAAGCTTTCGGTGATAGGTTTGTTGATTTAGAATTCAAAGTAAAATTATTATTTGCTTGATATCTTTGACGCATCTCCTTTATTAACTTCACCCAGGTATTAAACAATTCTGGACTAGCTACGGGATTTGGGAAGCGATGCTTGGATTCATTGTTAGTACCCCGACAATTAATCCCACCTTAGTATATAGGAGAAAAATTGAATCCTGAAAGAAATATTAACAGTGCTAAATAACACTACTTAATATGTTCAATAAAATGTAAGACAGAAAATTAAACTTGAGATGAGAGATGAGAGAAAAGAAAGTCACTGCAACAATGAAATGAAAAAAAAAAGAACAAAGCACTTCAGATCTTCACTACTACGCAACATAGTCACAAAGGCGGACGGCACCAGTGTGATTTCTTCCTGGATTTAAAGAAAATGCTCGAAAAATGCTTTACCATACTAAAAATGTCGTATATTGGCATGTGGTTATGTAGTTAGTAGTGTTGTGGTCTTAAGAAAACTAATCTAATTTACATCAAAAAGTCGCTTCGACGTTTTTCAATTCCAAACGGGAATTCTGCTAGTACATCGAACCGTTTCTGCGACTTGAAAACACGGTAGTTTCGGAATATATCTCGATTTGCTTCCAATAGTTTTGAAACTTAATAATTAATAGACGCTGTCAAGTTCGGCAAACATTATTCGGGTCCGTCGCAACGTTTATCGACGATCTTTTCCAATCGGTCCGATCCGGAAGCCGTTTAAAAGTCGCCGCAAAGTCTCGACTTAAACGGAACGCGACCAATTTGTCAATTATTTACCGTTTTTTACAAAAACGATGTCCAAAGTACGCAGTAATCCTATCAGACCGAGAATATACCGGGTGTCTCACTAATAACGGTATTAGGAAAACGGGCGGTCCTATAGTCCAAGTCAAGTTAAGGTTGGACAAGGAAGAAATTCCATTAAATTAGTGGAGTAGAAGTTCTTGGGGTAGTATTTAAGGCAATAAAAGTCCCCACCCCTAGAAGCGTGGCAGAGTTCCTAACAACCACCCCCAAGGTAAATTTTTTCGCTTTTTGTCGAATAACTCCATAATTTTCCATGTCGAAAAACAAGAAAAAAAAATAAATATTATGTATAATATATATAATTATAAAAAGTAAGATCATTTTTTAAATGCTGTTTGTAAAATAAGGTCAATTTTCGTATCAACGGGTGTATTTGATAGAAAAAAGTAAAAAATGTCTGTTAATATTATTCGGAATAATTAATAAGTAATAATATAGTCAAATCTTCATCTCTTTTGCGCTTATATTTAATTATTTAAGTTTTTATTGCATAATATGCTATTAACACAGGGAACGGTCATTAATTGGTTTTAGCTGGACTTTAATTTATCTGCTGCTTGGTGTTGAGCCTTAGTAATGACGTCTCCTTGAATAACCGTTCTGGATTAGATCTTCTTTAATCCGTTGTTGCTGTTGGCCTATATGTATAGGTTTTCTGTAAACGGAGGTATTAATCTGATCTGAATCCGATCCCGTGACCATGACATAGCGGTTACGAGTAAAATAACTGATAGTTGGTGACAATTCTTCCTTGTTTTGACACTTGTCCGTCAATCCCAATTACAATGCAAATTCAAATTAAAGACTCCACCAATGACCAAATGTTACACATCTTTGAGATGGCATATTATCCCAAAAGAGGAAATTATTTCAAATGTCGAATCTGTCCTAAATAAACTGCCATATCAAACAGATAAAGGGGATGCTACGCAAGTGAATATCAGGAACAAATTGAATATATTTTTACAGACGGATCCTATCGTCAACTTAAAAACGATCCCACGTTATCTATGGAACAAAACCTTAAATCTATCACTAAGGCTTCTTCTCTTTGAGAATCCATAAAAAAGTATGTCAGCCCTCATGAATTTAAAATTCCTCGTCTCTACGAGCTCCCTAAGATTAACGAAGCAGGATTGCCCGTTTGTCCTATTGTCAGCGTCCAACACATCCTCTAACAAAATATCCATTACAGGGAAAACGGATAGTTGGGTACTTAATAGCTTTTGTTTCATTGAACAACTAACCCATTTCATTTCCTTGATCAATTAACACCCATTACATTATATCCGCGGAATATTCTGATTAGTTCTCCATACCTTTTATCTAAAACCAAAATTACAGAAACGCTACGTTGATGAAACTTTTGTTATCTGGCCTCATATATAAAAAAAATGGTAAAACGTATGTTCAGATATAGATCCGATATAGAAACTAATAACAATATCCCATTCAATACAAAATTAGTTGCAGAAAACATACGCACATAGACCGATCGATACCTTAATGCATTGTCACATCACCATCCGACCCAATTGTTAACTATATATTAATTTTCCTTCACAAAATACACACCACAACCTTCAAAGACGAGTCCGAAAGCAACCCCGCTCTTGCCACTATTGTCCTCCCTTACATTCAAAAAATCACTGACCACTCACCAAAGAAAAAATTCCGTTTGAGTTTGTAGCATTCTATGCATATGCAGCAAAGAATACATTGGAGAGAGCGGACGAAAAATAACAACTAGACTGAAAGAACATGAAAGAGCCTTAATTTATGCGCAAATAAAAGTAAATTCTTGAATGTAATGAATTCTTCTACCAAGCCCAGAAATCCGGAATATATATAAATCGGAGTTTCTTTGAAATAAAAAATTTATTTGGTAATTACTATTGGCATTTTTTAAAATATAAAAACACGTTATGATAGACTGCAAAGTATTCACAGGCTGATACGCCAGATTCCCCCGCCCCCGCACCCTGAAAACAGTGATCACATTTCTTCAAAACTTCAAATACGTCGACGGAATAATAGGAAATTGGTGGGCCGAAATTCAACAAGTATTTATGCCCAAAATATCCCCTCGCGGTGTTAACAACTTTAAACGAAATGCAAATTGATATGGAAATCCGCACTTCTAATGAATATTCATCACTTGAAGGCTGACGCCGTTTTATTTACAACCGCAGGTAATCCTTTGTTTTGCAAAATCGTCTCATTATTCATATTATTCACATCGTAACGAGTTCGGTAATTGAAAACTAGCGAAACAAAATCTGAAAGGGCTTGGTCACACGGCCGGAGGCGTTTCCTTTTCGTAATGAAAAGTAAACCTCGTCTCTGAAGAAAAAAAATCTTTTGCATCAGGCATGTTATGTGACGAACATTGGAAATGGAGATTGAAGAATCCGTAGGCTTTGATTTAATTCGAGCACAAACTTCTTTCTCAGGCAATTTCTTTTTTGCTGAAAATTGGCGACACTGTCAGCAATCTCATCTCCATACCTTGCCGTTCACAATCCGGGGCCTCTTCAGCTGTACAATAATAATATGCAATATACAGAAAAGCATACAATTTTATAAAGCAGATCTAAAGGTTTACAGGAGAAATTCGAAGGGCGTTTTCGATTATTGACTACTACTGAAAAAATATGTTTACAGAATATCGCAACCTATATTCTCTTAAGGCTAATTCTTGTGCAATGTCCATGAAGATCTAAGCGTTCTCGAATACTGTGGAAAGCAGTTTTTTCTTTGAAGAAAAGTTGGTAACAACTAAATGATACATAAAAAGTGTGTAGTTTTGACCACGCTACAATTTTATGTTTTTTTTTTTATTTCCGTGGATGTCTTGTAAAAATGAGATGCGGTTAGAAATGCTATTGCGAAAATTAAAACCCCACTACATGTTTACAAGGGTTAGAGAATGTTTTGTAGTTGGTAATAAGTTCTATTTACTTGTATTACTTGTAAAAAGTAATTTTTTCTCAAAAATTACTCAAAATTACGCAACGTAACGACAAAAAATGCTTAAAACCAGGAGATTAATTAGAATTTTTAAAAATTTTGGTAGCACTAAATTTCAAAAAATTAAGTTGGTTGCTATGCTGGGACAACGGAACACCCTGTATACATAAACAAAATGTTAGGGTCAAATAATTTTAGTATTTAACTTTTTTTCCTCAGTGTCGGACTTATTGAGATAAGGAGCATATTAGATGGCCAATCTTGCTCGAGCAAGCGTTAATGTTTTGGGGAACAGAATTCAAATATTTTACTTCATGGTAACTAAAAAATCCCTGAAGCATGGCCCAGGAACGGTCCCAAAGTCCCTATAAGTCGTGGTCATATGTTGAATATCGGAGCTTCTGACCAGCTTATCAAGTAAATACAAAAACAAACCACCATTCGTCAGCAAAACTTTCTTATTGCAGTAGCTCAAATCCAACAAAGTACAAGTTCAACAAAGTACAGCCATACCGAAAATGCTTGACACGGTTCTTATTTTTACAGTGCACTAAAAAAATACGTATCAATTTTTTATTTTTTCTGCATTAATCCTTCATTTTTAAAAGGCCTTCTGTGACGTTATCCGATGCGCTCCTTCTATTAGCTTCTATTTCCCCAGTGCCCTTTTGTACGGTTGTGTCTATTCCATAGCATTGGAAGTTTTGAGTTCTCCATCCGTTTGACGTGTCCGTACCAAATCATTGTTTGATTTCCATGTTATCTGTCAGAATCTCGTGTATGTTCTTTCTTTCTACTACTTTGTTGTTTTCTCGAATCCAGATATTCTTAACGGTCTCCCAAACACGTCCATTTTCACTGAATTTACTCTTCTTTTATTATCTTCCGGCAATCGCAATGCTTCTGACCCATATAAGAGGCCGCTCTTCAGCAGCGAGTTGTAGATGCTGTATTTTCTTCTTTTTAAAATCTCCTTACTCCAAAATACTCCATTTAAACCTCTAATAATTGTCCTTATCTGGCTTACTCGTGTAATGATTCCTTTGTTTTCAGTTCCATGTTGATCAAAGGTCATTCCCAAATAATGATATTCTTGGTATTAGTCTAGTTCTATGTCAGATGGAACTTCTTTCCGATTTTAATTCTAGATATTGATTGGCTGTAACACTTCAGAATTGTTACTTTACTGGAATACGATCCGGTAGTTCCGCGCCTACATTTTAAATTCTAAGCGCCTTTTTTTCCTGCCTCACCGGCAAACACCTGATTTGTTCTGACGTCCGCGCTACCAGGCTAAGAAAGTCGTAATTTAATTCGCTTTATTTAGTTGTTATTACCAATGTTTCATGTATACACTTCTTAATAAATGGTCTCCTTTTAGCTTTTGTTACCTTTACCATTCTATTCACTCTTTAAAGAGTCAGTAAATTTTCCGGCTCGTTTTCGGAATTTAGCCGCTGTCGGCTTATACGCGGAAACTTTATAGGGTCCTTGCAGCACTCGTATCTCCTTGAAGCCCTGTACTCGCCTTAGAGCACCCGTACTCCCTTTAGGAGGGCTCGCGTTTCGGAGGCTTCTGGATTGACGTATTCGGGGAGGATCCAAACTTCGAAGTTCCTGTGTTCTCTGGATATTGGAGCACATTTGAATCATTGCGTAATAAATAACGTAGACCAGTTTTCATCTGTCTCTTTTTTGTCCCCTTAACCTTCACGACTATCTTATATCGATCGTACCGATTTAAATTTAATGGTAGGTTTCATCGTTAATGTTCTCTTTTTTGTAAAACATCTGGTTCCTCACACCATCTGAGAGACTGGAAGGTCTGCTACTTCCTGGCGCCCTAAGGATAAATAGTGCTATATCTTCTTTATAATTCGTGGACCCCCCCCCCCATCGCTCCAGAACTCTGAGCACTACGGGTAACTACGGGTGTTACGGAAGGAGGTGTCTGACCTCGCGCAGATCTATCAAGTGAGCCGGTAGTCAAGCAATGATTCAAATGTGCTCCAATATCCAGAGAACACAGGGAACTTCGAAGTTTGGATTCTCCCCGAATACGTCAATCCAGAAGCCTCCGAAACGCGAGCCCTCCTGAAGAGGGTACGGGTGCTCTAAATAAAGTGAATTAAATTACGACTTTCTTAACCTGGTAGCGCGGACGTCAGAACAAATCAGGTGTTTGCCGGTGAGGCAGGAAAAAAAGGCGCTTAGAATTTAAAATGTAGGCGCGGAACTACCGGATCGTATTCCAGTCAAGTAACAATTCTGAAGTGTTACAACTCCCCCCTTCCAAGAAAAGGACGGAAATTCTGTAAAATTTACGGACGATTAGCGACACATGTGAAGTCTATATTTACTTCTCAAAAAAAAGGAAAACAAAAAACAATCATCCAAAAAAAAATTCTAAGAATAAACGAGGTAGAAAAAAAAGGACAGCCAGGCAATTAAGAAAGTAATTAAAGCTAGCGAAGGCACTAATTAAATTAAAGTGTTATTGCAAAGCTAAACACGACAAAATCACTAGACATATGACGATCGACTTAAAACAAAATTAGTTTTCATCTGAACGATTTAGACCAAGAGGTGCGTGGCATGGCGATACAGATTATTTACTGCTTTAATAAGGGGGTTATTTGTATTTGTAAGTTCTAGTGACATTAGATGACCTTCCATATTGGTCAATAAATTGGTTTATGTAGTATACAGTATCCTTTCTATACTCCATACTCTGCTGCTATCTGGTCCCTGAGGACCACAGAGTCTACTAACTATAGTTTTCGCACTCCAAACTCAAATAAACAATCACCCATTATGAATTGATTAATAAAGAGCAATATCTCAGCTAAAATAATAGTAAGTGGTCAAAAACGAAAACGAAAAAGCCTGTAATTGAAACAAAATATGACTACCACAGATCCAATATTATCCGGTTTGTTTTTTGTTTCGCAGGTGCAATCTTTACCGAGCAACAAAAAGGCGGTCCGGCTGAAACAGCTTTCAAGTACGCTGTGTACAAGATTAACAGGGACAAGACGTTACTACCGCACACCACCCTGGTTTACGACTTGCAGCATGTCCCGTCGGACGACAGCTTCCACGCAAGCAAAAAAGGTTTTCCGTTTCACGTCTTAGGATTAAGTATAACTATTTCAAACAATAATATTCATTACAGGTTAATACAAAATGTAATGCAGAAATAATTTATTAAATCCGAGATTTATTTTTTTTATTTATTTATTATTTTGTGAGTAGCAGAAACATTAATAAGAATGAGTGTTAACCAAAACTACTTTATTTTATTTCATCTGAGAGGACTTTGTTAAATGGATGAGAAGGCCACTTCTTTTTAATGATGGTACAATAGAAATATGCCATATGTTACTAAAATCTATTATGCACATTAAGACATTCGGAAATCTTTAAGTAATTAAAAAATTCTGACTACTTAGTACTATAAAGTACCTTGGGATTTCATTAAACACAAAATAACCCAAAAAAAAAATTCTATTAAAAAAAAATCCCAGGGACTGATTGTGATCAGCGTCTAGATGATAGCTGTGAAGACTTTCGTCAATAACTTCAAATGTAACCCTCGATGGGACCTAAATATCAAAATGAAAGAAAACGCCAATTGAATCATGGTGTTTTAGTTACGGCCAATTTTTTTTGCAAGGGGAACGAAATTTTCATATTTTTGCCCATAACCGTCACATGCTGTAGATTTTTGATATACCATGGACAAATAAATTGTGGATTAGAGTCTCGCCTATTTTCTGATGCAAGAACTTTTGCATTCGAGAGATTGCATGTTTCCGGGTACCCCTGGTTTGTGATTTTTTTTTTCATCCACCCACTTCCCCAGCCAAGTTTCAATAGCTTCTCACCGAGGACCAAATTCTATTTCTCCACGGAATATGAAATATTTCCATCTTATTTACCAACTCACCTCCATTGTAGTAGCATCAAAATTTTAATCCTTTTGTGCTGCTGGTGTTCGAGAAGGTTTTTAAAACCTCCTAGCTTTTCCTATGGGATACGAAGGTCAGCCTCTTCTTAGAATCTTTAGTAAGAGGCAATCTATGCGGCTTGCCTTCACGAGCCGTAGTGCAATTGAATTTTTCTATATCGATTGTCCCTGTGCATTTTTATCTTGGTTAGATTTGCATTATTTAAAAAAGATTTTTCTGATCAATTCAACTCATACACATGATCCATTTAATACGCCTCAGCAACCAATTGTTTCTTTTTATTAAAAGTCTGGCGACCTTGTATATTAAAGATTATACTATTTCCATTTTTAATAAGCTGGTTCACTGAAAACAGGGTTTATGTTATGATGGTTTTTGACTTTCCAACAAAGGTAAATATCATCCCTACATTCAACAGGAATCATTGTTTTATTGGCTGCTATAATTTCTGTGGTCTGAGTATTTTTATGAGGACCATGGGAGTTGTAATCTCCATATCATTCATGACGTCTGTTTTACCAGCCTTCTTGATTTGTTTGCTTCTTCAATAGAAAGCACTGCTCACTGTGATATCACACTCCATACCGGGTCTTGATGGTATGTGGTTATGGCTATACCAGAATGCCCGGTTAGGACTACCATTGGCAGAAATTGTTTTGCAAATCCAGCCAAGATCAAAGAAATTGTTTCAGTCAAGTTCTAATTGGTATCATATGAGTAAATTTTCCTGGTATCTCTTCTACTACTGCCACTTTTTGTATTACACGGAATGTTGCGGCTTACGCGTGGCAATAAACACAAATCGTCCGTCAGCCATTTGTAAGCGTCACCCGTTACCCCCGCAATCAATCCACTTTTTATTCGCAAAATGGCACCGCGACGTTGTTTTCCTTTCTTTCCGGGCCATTTTTTTTTGCCTACGAACGGCACCAAATTAACGCGATCCTTGGATCCTTTTCGCAGTTTCCTTTCGTAGCGGCGGGATTAAAGTCGGCGCGGAGAAAATGGCGACAGCACCGGAAAAAAAGAAGCCGGAAATAACAATTTCAGTTGGGCGAAAATTACTTAAGTTGTAGTCGAATTTCTCAATTTTTGGTTAGTATTGTATTGTTTTATATTAGTTGTATTGCAATCGTAGAGAAATGAAAAACTGAAGTTATTAAATTGGTAATAATGTTATCTTTCAAAGGAAGAAAAGTTTCAAACATTTCACCCTTTTTATTCCAATAACAATATCGTCAGATTAATACTAAATGAATGAAACCAAAAGTTTCATTCGAAAAAAGTGAACCGTTGTTAGAAATGAAAATGAAGACATGAATATTTTGCTCGATTTTGGAAAATCCCGAAAGTTTAATTTAAATTGCACACAGACAGAAGACAATGAGTCCGACAGCAACCCCATATTTGTTGTTCTTCCTTACATTTAAAATATCACCGACCACACATCACAATATAACGTTATGTGTATCCACTAGGCTCAAAGAGGATGAAACAGACCTAAAACCAAGCGGTTGCTGAACAAAATCATGAAAAATCATGGATCATCATAACTAATGAGATAAAACTAAAATTCTGGGATATAATCATCATACAAGCATCTTTCTTGGGTTCCAATATCCCAATTATAGACCTCGCTATCTTCGATCCTCTCTATAATAGGGAATTCGTTTTATAGGAGCGGACCAAATTTAGAATATCTCGAAATTACTTTGCACCGGGTCCCATCAATTGCGATTTAATTACCGATCTGATATTGCCGCCGCGACATCTAGCGAGCTTATCGGTTAATTAAAAGCCAGTTAAAATCGCATTTAGAAAATAAGGTCGTCCGAGCCTCGCGATGAATATCACTTCCGCTTTCGTATATGTGTAACTTAATTTTCCGGATCTAAACGGGAAATTTTGTTGGTCGTATATCATTTTTCGAAGGGTTTTTTTATTAATGACCTTGTCGCGATGGGCGTTTCGCTACGCCCTTCGCGATCGTGATTTCCGCTGAATAACGGCTTTTTCGTGAAGTGTGAGATAGTTTTCGTTTAGTCCCGAACATTGCGAATATGTAAGACTCTCATCGAAAAAAAGTCGAAGTGTTGTGGGCATACCGCGGATCTAAGGGTGTACATTGTGATTCCCTTTTTGTGTATAATTACGTAGATTCCACTAGAATACTTTGGAATTCCGTTAAAATTCTTCGTTTTTCGAAAAAGCGTTCCACTCGGTCTAAACATTTAAACCAATTCAGGGGCGGCTCGTACTTATGCGCTGCAGTGTTGCAGAACTCCCAAAAAAATTAGTCCTTACGGACAAAACATTTTTTTTGTCAACAATAAATACTAGTGGAATAATCAACCTATAATCGCACTGTGTAGTATTCCTTATGCAATTCATTCCTATACCGAGCACGTGACCCTTGCTTATTTCAAAATCGCTAAAACCTTTGGCTTTGTGGATCATTGGTTCCATGTTACGGTGCCCAATTAACCTCAAAAGCAATAATGATATAGGTCGATACCTGAGAGTACATAGTTTCCTAAAAAGGCAGTCGGCTGGATACAGGACAAAGAGGTCAAAATCGCTAACTCCTCAACAAATTACTGAGTTGCTTCAATCGCCTGATGATAAATGTTCTTTTAAAGAGGTTTGTGGACACAACGTCGAAATGTAAGGTTACGTAAAATATTTTGCTTCAGGTTGGATTAATTTTTGGCATGATGGGTGCCTGTCGTGGGGACGAATAATCAAAAGTGAAAATTGCACACACACAAAATCTTAATACTGCCATTGTTGACACAAAAACAAAGACTGAGCGTCAAATTACAAATTCAATACTGATAAAAAAATAGATAAAGAAACTATTATACAATCAATGACAACTGAACCATACAATACTACAGATAAGCAGAATTGAACACAAGAAAATAAAAAACATGCTTACGAAAGATTTCCAGTCAAGACTCAACAGCATATTAAAAAGTAAGCTAAACTCAAGAAATATAGTCAAAGCAATAGCTACGCCCTCCCATCATTACAATATTCATTCGGTGTAGTTAAATGTTCGCACACAGAGCTTGACAACATTAATAGATCAACACACACGAAATCTCACGAAGCACCGAATGCACCACCCAAAAACCCAAAAGCAGATGTAGAATGCGTTACGACACCACGAGACTAAGTACCCCCCCCCCCCGTCGTTGAAAGGTGGAAAGATAAAAATCTACTGGGATAAAGCTATTGTTACATACAAAACTACACCGCATAATAGACCAGATATAACAGTAATAAATAAACAAACAAACTCAGCAATGTTAATAATAATAATAATAATAACAATAATATTAATATGCTTATTCTGTAGACAACGACAAATTTAAATTAAAAATAGTACATCACATTTTTTATATCCACAAAATAAACAACTGAAAATTCTACCTTAAACCCTAAGTTGTGCGGGATAAGATATCATAAATTTACCCTGCCATATATTGCAGAAAGTGGTGTTAATAAATTTTTAAATGAAATACAAGGTATAACCTACATAATATAAAAATTTTAAACAAAGAAAATCTGAACTTTCAGTTCCTGTTTATTTTGATATTAATTTAAATTTTATATTGAAAACAAGCAAATGTTACATGTATTTCTTCAATATGCTGCCCTATTTTTTTATTTATTCTTGTATAAATATATTTTTTCTCATATTTCTCATAGTTGTTTATTGCTTCGAGGCTTAATTTTTTAAGATGTTTTCTAAAAGCACTTAATGATGTTAAAATCCTCCTTAAGGACAATATAAAATTTTGCCTACCTATTTGTTTTTTACATTTATTTGTTATCACGTCTCCCCTTTTGGTGTTTCTTGTATTGTAAGAATGATTTATATTTTGTCGTTCGGCTTTGTTTTTGAAAATATTTAAATATTAAACATTTCCACTGCCTAAATAGTTATACAGAAGAATACTTTCCTTTTTTTTTGGAAATCTATTTTCCTCATTCCAAAATACCATATTGCAAACATGACTGCACTAATGCACTAAAATGTTTCTCAAATATTATATGGCCTTAGTAAATAATTATTTCATTTTTAAGTGTCCTTTGCTATTCCTAAGTGCAATAACTGTTTTTTCTTCTTTCACCTAAGGGACAAACCAGCTCAAGTGTTTACTGAAGTAGTTTTCCACTTCGATTCGATTATCCCAAGAATCATCGAACCAAGAATGGCTCCTGACGTGTTTACATGGTACAAATTATTTATGTAAAGAATGAATAATATTGGCCCTAACACGGATCCCTGGGGGACACTATGGGCAATTTTTTTTTAACTATATTATTAATTTTTGTTTTCTGTTTTCTATTCTTTCCGTAATATAACCGTATTCCGTGTACGGTCTGCAAGACCTCCAACATCATTTTATGATCAACTGTGTCACATGCCTCGGAAATATCGAGAAACACTGCTAGACTTTTTTTTATTGTTTTTTAGTGAGCTGTAAATTTGTGAAGTTATTATAGTTTTGCTTCGTGTAGACTTACCTTGGCGGAATCGATATTGACGAGTTCATAAAAAAATAATATATAATAATACGGTAATTCCAAATATGCCCAGATTTTCTATAAACTGCAGAAACGCAAACTCTACAAACCAGCTGCCGGCATTAATAAATTCGGCAAAAGAAGTTGCTCAGTTTTGAAAATTACCTTTTGCGAAGGCCATCAGCTACCATTTTAGTATATGCTTGGGCTGAAACGCCATGGAGGTTAGCGTTCAGTAACCCGTATAATTATTTGACCAACAACATTGAAACAACGAAAAAGATTTTGCGGACAGTCAGATTTTGCGAACAACAGCAGTTTCCAAAATGTTTCGTTTAATATTACAATTTATAGCAAATAAAATTTTTGTAAGTACACTATACATATGGCTATCCAAAAAAAAAAAGAAACTAAATAAATGCGAAGTTGTGCCTAAGTTTTCGTGGTTTTTCAGTTATCCGAAGTGAAATCGGTCTGTAACTCGACGTATCCATTTTTATAAAAGTACTCTTTCAGAAATCGAGTTGTTTATTAAGTATGTAAGAGACAGAATCAAGTCCATTCCAGTAGCTTTATTATTTTTTAAACCATCAATTAGTATTTCTGTTTTCATTATTTTAGAGACTTTATCAAACTCAACTTAAGTTTTTCTCCTATCCAGCGTGCAAACAAGTAAAAAATGGAGTCTACGCAGTGTTCGGCCCTTCCGATCCTTTGTTGGGGGCGCACATTCACTCCATTTGCGACGCCTTGGACATTCCGCATTTGGAGACTCGCGTAGATCTCGACAACGACGTCAAAGAGTTCTCGATCAACCTCTACCCTGCCCAAAATTTGCTCAATTCGGCGTTCCAGGACGTCATGGATTTTTTAAACTGGACCAAAGTGGCCATCATTTACGAAGAAGATTATGGTAAAAGATTATTATTTACTTTTCCGAAATTAACGCACGTATTGACAACTAATGTTTGTAATGCTTTTCTAAGTTGTTTTTGAAACGACTGTGTTGTGTTTATCCAAAATCCAAAATAAAGTTTTATAAATGTGATCAAAAAACAATATCTACAAAAAAAAATTGGTTTTCACCACATTTTTTATGGTTCTTTTCATTAGTAGTCTTTAAAATGTACTCTTCTAAATTGTTATTGAAAGGACGATATTGGGTAAATCCAAAATAAAGTTTTAACAGAAAACAAACACTATCCACTAGAAAAATTAGTCTTCCCTCCACTTTCTATATTTGTCTAGTTAGTTTTTCATTTTATAGACACTTGTAAATCGGCTTTTTGTTGGTTTGGGGGTAAAAGGTCTTTCTTTTATAATAGGTCAGGCAAGTCTTGCTTATTTACAGAAAATTTTGTATATAAAAGGTAAGATTACTCTGTACAAAGACCTTTTTGTTACGTTATAGAGACCATAACTTTATCCCTAATTTTCTTAAAATATGAAAACCTCATCCGCTTCAAAAATTCTTCGTCAATTTAATTTTACTTTCTTTCGAGACAGAATTAATCACACCCGTAAAGCAATAGACGACATCAATAGGACTTTTCTGTGTCTAGATATTGAAATTGCTTCCTCTTGTCTCCATCCGATTTCGGTATCCTTTCAAACATGGTTCAAAGATCTTCTTATATATTCTACCCAGAATCACATTTAAAACTAAGTTTCTAAGAAATATAAAGTCAAAAACAGATTTACAACTTGTCCAAAAATCTCCCAACAGCTTCGATCCGTCAAAGATAAAATTCTCTTTGAGATTCCAGGACTTGCGGCAAAGAATCCTTTGGAGAGATCAATGTCGTAATTTTTTCTGAGTCAAAATATATTTCTTGAAATTTTTTTTTCTTTAAATTTCGTTCATGCCGCCTTTAAGACAAACCATCAATTTTATAGTGTCCTTCTAAGCTGCCTTCACCCAGATTGAAAAACGACACTATTATTATCAGTTGCTGTGTTCTCATGCGCCTAGAATGGACTGACTCTTTGTATGACCTTAACTTTCTTTATGCACAATAATAACGGAATAATAATTCTCAACGGAATAGATATCGTTACAAAATAAAAATGTTTCATAAATCTGTCACTAGAGGGCACTTTGCCTAGAACTTTTATTATTTTCCCTGTATTTTATTTATTTAGACCGTTATTGCAAAAAAACAGATTGCCTTACGCAGAATCAGAAATTCTCAAAAATTGTTACTCTTGTTTTAAGTCCATAAGTGTTATCGTGTAGCCACAAATTGACTTTTTCATTCTAATCTACAGAAAGGTGATACTGGATATGGCGAAATGCATTTCTGTTCGTGCCCTCTAGTAACAGATCTGGGAAACACTTTAATTTTGTAGAGAAGTGACTTTTACTAAATGAGGGCTGTGTGTAAAATACCAGCCTATTCCGTTGAGAATTAAGCCCCTTACGTTAAGAATAATTAAAAAAAAAATGTTGTTACGTGATTTACTACAATTATTTTACCACGTTGAATGTTTCCTCCAAGTTTGCGAACTCAATGTCCGAACACATCATTTTTCACAGCGGCCTGTTGTAAATTTATCTGACGTTTGTCTTTTAGGTCTGATAAAACTGCGGGAACTGGTCAGGTCGCCGCACAACAAGAACCTCGAGGTGCACATCAGGCAAGCGCATCCAGAATCGTACCGCTCGGTCCTCAGAGAAGTGAAAACCAAAGAAATACACAACATCATCATCGACACGAAACCGACGAACCTGCAGTCCTTCCTCAAAGGGGTGAGCAGTGAGCCTACTTGAAATTTATTATGCGCAACACATGCGGCTTTGAAAAGAGACGTCGGACGATAAGAAGCTCGCACGTCACCCTCGAGAACTTATTTTCGATAGCGCGAACCGGCAACTTTATATCACTTGACCCTGTTCGTGGTTTCAATGGAAATCGGCGACTATATTGAGTGAAAGGGCGGAGGTAGTGATTTTCGAATGGGCTTTTAAGAGAAATACCTCTTAAAAGGATTAATGTTGCGTTAAAACGGAATGCGTGTTCATATTTGTGGCGCTTGGAATGTATCAACGATTACAATCACGGAAAATTTTTAAAAAATCAACTTTTAATTTTACGCATTCTACTTTTTTCGATGCCAGTATTGTCGACTTACTTTTTCTCTGGGAGTTTATTTTAAATCATAATTGTATTCAATTTTCTGAGAAATGAATTCTTATTCATCTGTAAAATTTAAACGGATTAATAGTATATGATGCAACAAGATGATACAGACTGCATAAACTTCCTGATCACTGTTCAAAGGGAATTTCTCTGTTTTTCTCTTTTCAGTGTTTATTATACGTTGAAATAATTATTAATCCAAGATAGAGATATTACCAAAAAAATATAGTCTGATTGGTCCATTTTGTTCTTCAGTTTCTTGTGCCACGGAATAAAAAAGATTGTTAAATTATTATATATAATTAATATATATATATATATATATATATATATATATATATATATATATATATATATATATATATATATATATATATATATATATATATATATATATATATATATATATATATATATATATATATATATATATATATATATATATATATATATATATATATATATATATATATATATATATATTAATTATATATAATAATTTAAGCTTTTGGTTCTTGGGTTATAGGTCTTTGTATTAAAAGCGATTGAAATTTTTTTGTCCATATATTTACGTTTCGGTCTTCTATGACCTTCTTCAGAAAGGGATACAGTGAAAAAGAGACAAACACAAATCTTAAAATTGAAGAGGTAGCATCATATGGAAGTTTATACTTTAAAAGCGTTTGGTTTTGTCATAGTGCCCTTGATAAAAGATAAAAGTCCAACAAAAAATGATTTGTATACGGCACTCACACACATAATACACACAAATTTATCGAAACAGTTAAAATATATATAAGAGTTAAAAAAAATAATAATAATAATAATACCTATATATATAATATATATGTTATATCCGGAAATCCTATTGTCCACATGGGTTAAATGCCACCGACCTGCAAGAGTGCAACGATTGCGAAAACGTCGTGTCAACGATATGTCGCAACATCCGCAGCCGTCGACCCCGTCAACGTCAGCATAAATTTATTATAAATACGAATTTCTATTGTAAAACATTGTCTGATAACATTCTCTCATCACGAGGTTATTATGTCCATTTTTAGTTTGATTTTAACGGTCTAATAACATTCTCTCGTCACGAGGTTATTACGTCCAATTTCATTTTGATTTTTATTTTAATTTAAAATTAATAAATATATTTTTTTAAAAAGTTATTTTTGAAAAGTGAAATATAAAAATTGGCGCAGTCAGTAGGATCCGTTCACGTTGCTAGAACACGAGTATTCTAACTAGTGACGGCGGATTCCAATCCCTTAGACGGAAAGAAGAACCATCGCAGCCCAGTCGTGCCGGAACAAGGAACCTTCCATCACCGTTTCGAGAGGCAAGAATTCGGAGTAGGATCTGTTCACGTTGCTAGAACACGAGTATTCTAACTAGTGGCGGCAGATTCCGACCCCTAAATCTAGGGAACAACGAAGACAGCCCATCGTACCGGAACAAGGATAAACCCATCAACCGTCTCGAAAGGCAGCAATGAAAATAGTACTGTAAGTGTTAAGAATCGTTACGAATAATTTTATTTTTAATTTGCAACATTGTTGAATTTATTACGTTCGATTACCCAAGGTTGAAAAAAAAAACTTATTTATTGAATTTCCCAACGTAGAATCGTTCCGCGATAATTATTTTGATTAATTTTAATTAATTTTAATTAATTCAATCGAACCTAGGACCGAAAGAATTTTCAAATTAAAATGTAGTTTAACAAACACAGACGCTATTCTCCACTCTCAAGAATGTGAAAAAGTTAGGTTACCTAATGCTTTAGTTAAAGTAAATAACAAAGGTGAATTTTTTACTACTGTTATTAACGCTAATGCTATCCCAAAAACTATAGATTTTTCAAATTTATCTATCGAACCTTTTAATACAAATCTTAACGAAAAAGAAATAAATAATATTTTCAATTTAAATCCTCAACCTGTTGATAGGCGCGGTATAATTCAATCCCAGTTACGCACCGATCATTTAAACGAAGAAGAAAAAGAATTAATAACACAATTATGTCTTGATTTTTCTGATATATTCTATTTAGAAGGAGATCATTTAAGTTTTACTAATGAAATTAAACATACTATTGAAACGAACAACGCCAGACCGATTTTTACCAAATCATATAGGTACCCACATGTCCACAAACAAGAAGTAAAGTCACAAATCAACAAAATGCTCGAACAAGGAATCATTCGACCTTCCACTTCTCCATGGTCTTCCCCTGTTTGGGTTGTCCCAAAAAAATTAGACGCTTCTATGAAACAAAAATGGCGCGTAGTCATCGACTATCGCAAACTAAATGAAGTCTCTGTCGACGATAAATACCCTCTTCCCAATATTTCCGATCTCTTAGACCAGTTAGGCAGATGTCAATATTTCACTACTTTGGACCTAGCCTCTGGGTTTCACCAAATTGAAATTGATCCCAAGGACGTTGCTAAAACTGCATTTTCAGTTGAAAATGGTCATTTTGAATTTCTCCGTTTACCCTTCGGACTAAAAAATTCTCCATCCACTTTCCAACGTGTCATGGACAACATTCTCTTAGGTCTTCAAAACGAACGATGTCTCGTTTACATGGACGATATTATCGTTTATTCCGCTACCATACACGAACATATACAAAGGTTAACTCATGTCTTCAAACGCCTTCGTAGTGCAAACCTCAAACTCCAACCTGACAAGTGTGAATTTCTTCGAAAGGAAGTAGCTTATTTAGGGCATCTCGTGACCCCAGATGGAGTCAAACCCAACCCTGAGAAAATAGACGCTATTCAAAAAATTTCAGAACCAAAATCACCAAAAGACATTAAATCCTTCCTTGGTTTAGCCGGTTACTACCGACGTTTTATTCCCAATTTCGCTAAGATCTCAAAACCTTTAACTAGACTTCTCCAAAAAGACACACCCTTCGTATTCAATTCAGAATGCAAAAATTCATTTAATGAGCTTAAAAACGCTCTAATACGTGACCCAATACTCATTTATCCAAATTTCGAGGAAACTTTTGTCCTAACCACCGATGCCAGTGCATTTGCCATTGGTGCAGTTCTTTCACAAGGTCCCAATGGAAAAGACCTTCCCATAGCATATGCCTCTAGAACTCTATGTAGTGCAGAGACGAAATATTCAACTATAGAACGGGAACTTCTCGCCATAGTATGGGCAGTTAAACACTTCCGCCCTTATCTGTTCGGAAGAAAATTTACTCTCGTTACTGATCATCGTCCTTTAACTTGGCTATTTTCGATAAATGATCCTGGTAGTCGTTTAGCTCGATGGCGTCTTAAGCTTGAAGAATACGACTATACCATTGTGTATAAGCCCGGTAAAATAAATAAAAACGCAGACGCTTTATCCCGTGTTAAAATTAACCATATTCAAGATTGTGTCGATCTCCAAAAGAAAATTTTTATCCTTGCATCTAATAACGATGACATTCACAACCGACCATCCACAAGTAAAGAAGAAATCGTTCACGTTGACAATTCTAATAATTCAGATATCGAAGACGACACAGCGGAAGTTACAGAAGAATACAACAACTTCGCATACCTTCACAAAACCACATCCCTTATAGATTATTCCAAAATAGAAACCTCTAATTCGCAACTTCTCGACAAAAACCACAAAGATATTGTCACTTTCTTTTGGCAATCAAAACTTGATGATTTGCATAACAAAATAATGGACGATATTTTTGAAGAAGATATAAATTTTACGTTTAACAAAATTAACATTTCTTCTAGCAAAACCGTCAAAGGCAGGAAATATTATATAATCCCTCTTCCATATGACAATGAAACTGTAGTTCAACATTTATTCTATATTTTATTCACAGCTAAAAATGACTTTGATCTTTCAAAACTGTATTGTATTGAAAATAATTTACAACTTCCAATATTAGAAGTATTCTCCTTTATATTTTCCGAAAAGGATATAAAACTAAGAATCTGCCAAGATATAGTTCGAACTCCCGATCAAGACGAAATCCCTATCATTTTAGACCAATACCATTCAGGAAAAAATAATTTACATCGCGGAATCAACGAAACAGTTAAGCGCATAAAGCAAAAATACAATTGGCCAACCTTGACCAAAGATGTCGAAAACTATATTAGAAAGTGCGAAATATGTCAAAAAGTCAAGATCTATCGTAAAAACCTCAACACACGATTAGTTATCACAGAAACTCCTAAAACTCCTTTTGAGCGCATTAACATCGATATTTTCGAATTCCCAGTTCGTAATTACGCCCTTACCATAAGAGACGAACTCACAAAATTCACCCAGGCATATCCAATAAAAGACAAAAAAGCTTCTACAGTCGTTACTACCCTTCTTCTCTACTTCCAACATTTTGGAACTCCTCTTAGAATACATTGTGACCATGGCCGGGAATTTGATAACTCCCTCGTCAAAGATCTTTGTCTTTTGTACGATATAAAGTTAACTTTCTCCAGCGTTAGCCACCCACAATCTAATGGATCACTAGAAAGATTCCATGCCACGCTCACAGAAATGATCCGAGCTCATAAAGCCGAAAATCCAAAAGAACACCCCTTTCATGCTCTTCCATACGCAATAATCTGCTACAACAACACAAAGAATAAAACGCATGGTTTTCCCCTTATGAACTAATATTTGGGCACACTTCTAGTAGGCCTCCAGAAATTCTGTATAATGAAGAACAACTCATCACCAAATATATCCGAGACCTAAATAATCGCATGCAGCATTATTACAGAGTCGCGCGTACCCGCACTGATCAACAAAAACAAAAATCCAAAGTAAGATTTGATCAAGCAATATCTAGAAATATGACTAAATATAATGTAGGAGATAAAGTTTATGTTAAGGAAACTCAAATTAGCGATAAAGCTCAGAATAAATTTAACGGTCCGTATGAAATTCTTGAAGTATTTGAAACTTCAGCCACTGTCAAAAATTTAGCTACCGAACAAGTTTCAAAATTTAATTTTGACAAGTTTAAACCTTATTACGATTAAATTAAATTTCTTTCAAGATCTTGGGACTGATCTCTACGGTCGCACCCCAAATCCTCATTACTCCAGTAAATAATACAGTAGGCATCTTATACCATGAAGAAAGTAGTCTAAAAGTATCCAACAACAAATGGAAGCTGCTAGTTTATAAAAAAAAACTAAAACCTCTGCGAGAAACCATACGACATAATAACAAAATACTTTCCTCTCTCACAAAAAATGTTAGACGATTCTTTTCCTCGTACGACAGCCTTAAAAACAAGTATCCAAACTCATTTTAGTCTTCTAACTATAATTGCTGACTCAGTCGAAGAGAAATTTTCAGAAATTACTATCAACACTGAAAATTTTAATTTTAGAACTAAACGCGGTTTAATTAACGGTGTAAGAACTATTTTTAAATTAATTACCGGAAACCTAGACTCTACAGACGGCGAATACTTTAATGAATGTATAAATAAAGTAACAAAATCTTTTAATTCTACAATTTAAACTCTCCGAATCGACGAAGAAACTTTTAATCAAGATCTAACTCAAATTTAAAAATCTCTCTATGATATTTCGGACACCGTAGCATTTTACGAATGTCAAATTAAAACACTTAATCTTTGCGAAAGCTTTACGGAAGGTTATGTATACCTAGAGTCTTACCTCAGCGATATATTAAACGCAATCACGTTCACACGAATCAAAGTTTTCAAAATCCTTGACAAAAAAAAAAATAATTTATCACTACCACCCTATACTTCGAGCATTGCAAGGTACGTAGATATTATGGAGCTAGAAGCATTTCAAACTGAAAATAAAATTGTTTTTGTATCAAGAATTCCCTTAATAGAACCTAAAATATACACATTGCATCGTGTTTTACCTATTCCAATTTTGGACAATCGAACATTATATTTCATATAATTGCAACAATAATAAAATATTTTGCGCGTGATGACGATTCTTTACTCTATGTAATACCTGAAGATCTAAAAAGCTGCAAACAAATTCGAGTGCATTTATTGGAAGCTCCAGAGTACGAGCTAAACACTGTGTCGAAGAATATAAGAACGTGACCTACAAGAGCCACGCCGTTAAGATTCCATATGATTGCTGTTCTCAAATTCCAGTTTCAACCCCCAGAGTTGAAACCCCTGAAACTAATACTTTGCTGTTTCATTTGCAAATGCCGGAGAAAGAAACCGACAATACTCAGCATCGCCGATGGTAACGATCCCCAACAACCTCCGAAGCCAAGTCGAAGACCCCTGCTCCCGATGCAACTCAAATCACTAACTCCGAAAAGACGGACTAGCATCCACCCAGAAGTAACTGACCGAGAAGCTACGCTTTAATTAGTCTACGAAAAGCTGCAGCTAGGCTCCACCTTTTCACTTAATGGGGGAGCTGTTATATCCGGAAATCCTATTGTCCACATGGGTTAAATGCCACCGACCTGCAAGAGTGCAACGATTGCGAAAACGTCGTGTCAACGATATGTCGCAACATCCGCAGCCGTCGACCCCGTCAACGTCAGCATAAATTTATTATAAATACGAATTTCTATTGTAAAACATTGTCTGATAACATTCTCTCATCACGAGGTTATTATGTCCATTTTTAGTTTGATTTTAACGGTCTAATAACATTCTCTCGTCACGAGGTTATTACGTCCAATTTCATTTTGATTTTTATTTTAATTTAAAATTAATAAATATATTTTTTTTAAAAGTTATTTTTGAAAAGTGAAATATAAAATATATATATATATATATATATATATATATATATATATATATATATATATATATATATATATATATATATATATATATATATATATATATATATATATATATATATATATATATATAAACACTGTACAGAGTGTTTTCTAATTGAATGTCAATTGGGACTGCTTTTGGGTTCATTTTAAAAAGGAAACTTCATATGAACATACGTCCTAAATGTCTTAACTTTTATGATACATGGTGATAAAATTGTCAAAAATAAAATACAGATTTTTAATATCTCTAATACCACTTTAGATATTTTAATGAAATTTGGCACACACCAAGAAGCTTTATTTAGCGTACCAGATTTTTTTTTAAATACGCCAGTACGCCACCGGGTTCTCTTAAAATAAAAAGGGAGTTAATTAATTTCCTGATTTTTTTTCAATTCGCCCTACGGTTTTGGCTCAAAACATCTTTCCCGCATTATCATAACTATATAGTTAATATGACAGCGCGCAGAGCAAATTCCAATATGTTTTATTAAAATACTTCAAAATATAGAAATACGAATACAAAGTACTCTGAGATGTGTTTTGGAAATTTTAATTATTATTTATTATCATTGTACCAGGCTGTGTCTGTATTATTTTGGTTTTAAAAATCTCCACGCATGGTTATTTTAAAAAAGAATGCTCGAGTTTACTAATGACTACTTGGCAGATATTTATTTTATGTATGGTTTGGCTAATGGCAGTGTGCTGTGGAAGTTGGATTCTTCGACTGTTTATGCGCTACTTCTTTCTAGCGATATCCTGGTAACAATATAACACAGCAGCTAAATTGGAATGCTCACATTAGTCATATAAAGAACAATAGAATTCCCTTAGTTGTAGCGTTATAGAGATGTAACTATTTTATAAGTGAAATCGCAAGATATAAAATTTATAATTCGCGTTTCTCGTCAGTTATAACATATCTTATTGCAGTCTGGGGTACATATAATAAAATAAACTTTAATAAAATTAAAATAAAACGACACAAAAACCTTAAAACTCTAATTTAAATTACAAAATGAACACTGAAACGCTGTATCATCACTTCAAATTAATCCGATTGAAATTATATTGGAATTTCAACGATCTAAACTTATCTTGAAATTAATATAGAAAAAACCACAAGCAATACCAATATAACCTTCATCAATGAAATATATTCGTACAACCTAAGAAATCACACTAACATACAGTTACGGAATGCCAGAACAAATAAAAAATTGTGTGCTGCCTCAAATACATACAACCAACTGCCTAAGATTGTGAAAAATGAGTCTTTTTTGTTAAAAAGTTAAAAAATATTTATGCAATGAAATAATACGCTTAATTAAGTTCTTGCAAGACTCGAACTTATTATATTAGCTTATTCTTAGATAATTCAGTTAAAATGCTTTCGGTTCCAATGCTTAATTCATTGCTTAGAAAGTTACTTTAGTTCATGTCTAGATAGTATAATAGTGTATTACAATATGCATATGTAGTGTCTGACTGAATAAAGGATTATTAAAAAAAATAGCTCCTGGATACCCCGAGACCACTCTAGGGGCCATTGAAAGTTAAAAAATATAATGCTATATTTAAGCCAATCACATAAAATTCTGTCTTTCGTTGCAATGTACTCTCAATTTGGGTGACTTCATTTCAATAATGTATTTGTGAAATTAAAATTATATTAAAATTTTTATAAAACTGCGAGGGTCGGGTATCAAAAACTTTGTCGGAATAAATTTATTTTGATCGTAGAATACAAAACGTCATAATTTTTTTTTTCCGTTTAAAAAAATCTAACGTTGATGCGTCTGACATTTTTGAGACAACCTGCATAGTAAGAAAATATTTTTTAAAGGTAACTCAATATTCCCTACTATTTAAAGGTATTTTCCCTATTTTGTGTTATTTTTTTTCTCTATTCAAATTGCACATATTGCAGTCAAATACTTATGACCGATAACTACAAATAAGTTCCGTTCGAAAAATTCATTTTTTTAATCACGAAGTCTGGAAATACGTGCTAAATTGCAACACTCAAAATGATGTCGCAGACGTCCAACAAGGCACACAAAACCGAGGACGACCTAACGATGAAATTTGAGAACGTTACGTCTCACAACACAAAAGGGCAGTAAAACATTTATTGGCCGTTTTTACCACGTGACGGATATTCCAAACATCATTAATTTTCGTAGTTAACGTTTGCCGTATCCATACGAAGTTACACATGACATAAACAAACTAAACAAAACCTCTGGAGTTAGTATTTTATAGTATTTTTTTAAGAAGACAATGCACAATATGATTTCTACAATGTTTAAATCACAAAAAAAGTTTTAATTAAATTTTTAATGTTTAGGAGTAGTAGGCGGTGACATGAAGTCGTTTTTAAACGTTGTTATTACATCTTTTGGCGAATGGATCTTTTTTTGCTATAAAAAACTTATACAAAGCAGTGTGGTGCGTTCATGAAACCAGTTTTATCAGGAAATTAACCTTACAACGAAGAAAACCCTAGTTCAATCTGCAATCTGTACAATGGTGATGGCCATTTGTTTGAGTGATTTCCATTCCCTGTGATCTTAAGTCCAAACTTATCTGAGTTCAGTAATTAGGTTGAATTAACACCTTCCTTAGGCCCGGTTGTACAGTTGTAGTTTAAGGTTGAACCCAGTTTAAATATGCAAGTCCAGTTCAAAACAATAGTTGGTTCACTATGTACCGTTTTGTGAGGTTCAACTGAGTGCTCGAATTTCGGCGCTTTAACCAAGTTGTATGTAACATAATATTATTCTTTATTTTAGTATTTGACAATTTGCTGTGATTTTGCCTAAATTATAAAATTAATTCTGGATAATCAGTTACATACGAAAAATTATCAATAAAACGAAACCAATGTTAGTAGTTTAAATCTCTCTGTTTTTATCGCTCTTGCTCCTTCCTTCAATTGTCCCTCCCTAAACTTGTCTTTTTCTTCTAAACATCTAGTAATGGTGGGGAATATTTGGAACCACCTTAAATAAAGCATAGAGATAGAGAGAAAATATGAGAGAAAATTATAAAATAGAGAGGTTCAAAAACAGATCCGTCCTCTTCTCCTATAACTCCCTCTCTATCCTTAAACTTCCAGTGGGAAATATTTACCTCCAGAGAGAGAGAGAGATTTAAAGAGAGATGGACGTTTCAAACAAAAAGATAGGACAATGTGCGAAAAATGAGGGCATTGGTCATCACTAGACTGATCCTAAAACCGACCTAAAACTCATCAAAGTAATTTAATCCGGTGTACGCATTTTGTGCCGTTACGGATTGCTTTAATTTTGTAGCTTAAGTTTTAGTAGCTTCCTTTGGTTACAGATCCTTCAACTTCAGATGAACGACTATAAGTACCATTACGTATTTACGACATTTGACATCGAAACGTTCGACTTGGAAGACTTCAAGTACAATTTCGTCAACATGACCGCATTCAGGGTAGTCGATATCGACCAGCTGGCGGTGAAGGAAGTCCTCAGGGATATGGCTAAGTTTCGTGCGAATCAGGACGTGCCGCCTATCAACAACAGTTTTGTTCGGGTGAGTTTAAATGGGGCAAAATGGAAGATATTCCTAACTTCCACGAAACATATGATAGTTTTCGCAACTTATTGCACCGAAATCTACATTAAACCTGCAGATACTCACTTACAAACCTACTTTTTTGGATTAATACTAAGTTTTTCTTCTTCATTTCAAACAGATTTCAGTCAAAATCGTCTTTTCCGAGACACGTGCAAAAACCGCATCAAAATTGCAGAAACGAGCTTAAGCCCTCAGTTTTTGTTGCTAATAGCTAAATTTGAATATATTTTACTCAAAATTTGCTTTTTCGACAGTTATTGTATCCAAATCGACAAAAAACCTGCATATATGAACTTAAAACCCTCTTTCTAGGACAAATGGTTAGTTTTTTTGTTGATTTCGAGCAGATTACATTCAAAAACGGATTTTCTTCTTCAAATTGGTACGAGAACATCATCAAACCTAAAGATATAAGCCTAAAACCTCACTTTACGGCTAAAACATATATCTCGAACAGCGTATGTGATTTTTCTCAAATAGGCTTTAGCTATACCTTCGGCGATTTTGAGGTGCCATTCACTTAGTTACGTCACAATAAATTCGCAGTTTGTGCATCCTCGGTTGATCTAGATTTTTAAAATGTTCTTCTCTTCTTCAACATCCGACGGTTCGTAATCCGAGTGACATCGAGACCCGTAAGGCTCGGACCATAAAGTAGATTTTCGCGGCAATCCGAATTTGTCCCGTCGACATAGTTGGCAATTTTCCTGGCAGCGGAAAACTGCGAAAAGGTCGTGCCATAAAGTTTCGAGTTGAAAGCAAAAAAAAATGGCCGATCGCGCCGATAAGACGACGATTTAGGAAAATGTACGGCCGGTCGAATCGTGTATAACTAACTGGCAAGAATCCAAATTCTACGAACGTGTCGCATTAAATATAAGTTTCATTCTCAGGCTGAGGCTTCGCTGATGTACGACTCGGTATACGTTTTCGCCATCGGATTGCAAACGCTCGAGCAATCTCACAGTATCCAATTGTCCAACGTCTCGTGCGATCTGGAACAACCTTGGGACGGGGGCTTGAGCCTTATTAACTACATCAACGCTGTAAGTAAACATTATTTCCCACCAGGGGTAACTTACAGTGCAAAAGGAAAGAATTACAATGTATTCTATAAAATGTTGAAACAGTATTTCCCATTAGACTTTGACATTGACTCATGAGTTTATTTGACACGAGCGCAGCGAGAGTTTAATAACGGGTGACTTAAAAAAAGTTTCTTCTTCTTCTTTTACTTCTGTGGGCCACGACTGCCAGGATCATTCGGCCAACTTAAAAAGTTTACCGAACGTGTTGCATACTATACTTTTTCTACGACAGTTAGTTTTGGGGACAGGATGGAAGCAATTTTGATATGTAGAGGCAGAAGAGTATTATGTATTTCTTTTCCGACGAAATAGATTTACTAAGAATTTTATTAGCAGTTAAGGGTTTAGATAAGAGAATTAAGCATAACACTACAACGTAATAAAAAATTCAGTGTGCTCAGTAAACTTATCAGTTTTAATCAGTGGTCTTCTACGTTTCTGCTTTTGCGCTAGATGTCGTCTCCATAAGAATTCTTGTTTGGGAAGCTAAAGATGGGCGTGGATATTGTTTCCGATGACTGGCTCACATATTGGTGAATCCATCCATCCATTTAATTAACCAACGTATTCAATTGAATATGATTCACTTTTTTGACAGCTTTCTTAAAGTGTCTCAAAGTTCTTAATTTTGTTATCGATTTTCTAGTCCGTTTTTGTATAATAAAAACTACCGATATGTCAAAAGCGCTACCCCAAAATGGAATGCCAAAGTATGCAAAGCTGATGCAATCAAATGTAAGAAATTTCCTAACTTTAACAAGAGGCTCTTCTGTTAGACACTTTCTTTTTGTCAAGAGCTGGCTCTAATGGTAGATTGACCTTTTCAATTTCACTTTCAGTCAATCTAACCTCTTTTCTAGCTTTCCTATTTGGGGGGATAAATTTTTTACCATTGCAGGTGGAATACAAGGGACTGAGCGGACCGATAGAGTTCAAGGAAGGACGCAGGATCAAGTTCAAGCTGGACCTGATGAAACTGAAGCAACACGCCCTCGTGAAGGTCGGCGAGTGGTGTCCAGGCACGGGGGTCAACATAACCGACAGGGGAGCGTTCTTCGACCCCGGCACCATGAACGTAACCTTAGTGGTGACGACCATACTGGTAAATATCGGCTCGCCGATAGGTTGCATGCGGTGTTTTGCACGTAATTCCAGGAGAACCCGTACGTGATGATGCGGGAGGAAAAAAATTATACAGGCAATAGCAGGTTTTACGGGTTTTGCGTGGACGTGCTGGAACGGGTATCCAGGGAGGTCGGGTTCGATTACCTCTTGGACTTGGTGCCTGATAGAAAGTACGGGGCACGAGATCCCGAGTCGGGCTACTGGAATGGCATGGTCAGGGAGCTTATTATGCATGTATGTCCAGTTGACTTTGCTAAAATAGACCAAGTAGTATAGGCAAGGCATTCGGCTTCAAAATGAAATTACTAGCCGAGCCATGACTGTAAAATAATTGAATAAATTAAAAATTTGGAGATAAGTAAAAGATGCCTACATTTTGAAATTTAAATCAGTTTGATGGCATTTGCAGTGATTTCAGTGATATCAACATATTTTGTAAGTAAGAAATGCTTTGTATTTGGTTTTCGACAAAGTGATACCAATAGAAAACACAAAAGATTGTTTTTTGTTCTTAAAAGTTTTCTTTTTTTTTAAATAGTCGGTTAATAATTGGTTTACATGAGGTTACATAGCGAGTTAAAAATGTAAATATCTTGGAAACGGCTTAAAATACAGACGCAAATGAACATGGGTAATAAAAAACGGAAAAATAATCGATATATGAATATGCCGACATTCTATGGCCCATTCGTTTTGAAACATTCTATTTTTAGAAATTAAAACTTTTAAAAAAGATTTTGTTTCTTGTTTTTCTTAAAATATACAAATATCAATTAAGCCATCCAAGAAATGATTAATTCAATTGCTTTGGATTATTTAATTGTTTCGGTTGAAGCAATTGCGTTTGGACGAATTCATTGTGTGCAAACCATATCACCGATTTCATACACTGCGAAAAATATTCCGATCGATATTTCTATTTCGATTATTTTGGTTTTTCACTAGTAATAGCATCAGATAACACAACAGGTTTTTTTTGTTCCTAAAATTTTTCTTTCCTTTTCAGCAATTGTTAGCGACTATTAGCCAGCTCATTTGAAAGTAATATTTTAAATAATAAATTACTAGTCGGCCGTTACTTGGTTTACATAAGGTTACACGAGTTAAAATATTTTGAAAACCGCACGCTAATAACAATACAACAATAACGCATTTTTTTTTTAGTTGACAAATCAAAATATTTTAATGCACAGGATATATTGGTAGATCTAAAAAGTACAATTTTAGAAATATTGCACGTTTTACGAAAAAATCTGTTTTTGTTTTTACAAATGTAACCTTAAGAAGCGATAAGCGATTCAATTGCTTTAAATTGTGTGAGTCTTGTGTTCAAAGCAATTGCACTAAGTCGAATTCACCGTATGCAGTTTACGTTACTGATTTCGTACACCGAGAAAAATATTTCTTCATTGGTCATAGCAATAAAAACATAATAGGTTGTTGTTCGTAAAATTTTTCTTTTTTTTAGTAATCACTAACCAACTATTAGTGAATTCATTTAAAAGTAAAATTTTTAATAATAAATTATTGGTCAGCTATTGCTTGGTTAAGATAAGATTACACAGCGAGTGAAAAATGTAAATATATTTTTTACTTAGAAAATATTAGAAAATGACCTTGTGGTATCAGAACTCAAATCTGGTGGCGCCATCTAGAATGTGATCGCGCCATTAACTTCCCATCCCCAAAAACCCCCATATGCGAATTTTTGTAAACATATTTTTGAAAATTGTAAAAGTAATTAATAAAAAACAAAAAATTAAATTACGCTTATCATCCTGTATCTCCGTTAGTTTTCACTTTAGGACATTGGTTTATTTGACAAATCGAAATATTTTGAAACACCCTATAAATCGAAAAAATACAGTTTTACAAATATTCCAGGTTTTCCAAAAAAAGCTTTGTTTTTTGTTTCTCTCGAAGCCTAAACCATTTAAGAAGCAATCAGTGCTTTCAATCGTGTGAGTCCTGTATTCAAAGCAATTGCGTTGTGTGGTGCATTTCACGTCACCGATTGCGTACACTGAGAAAAATATTTCGATCCCTTGTCGTTTCATTTAAAGTTCGTAATGACGATCGAATTTGCTGTATTCGGCGCCCGCCGTCTCGCTGTTTTAAAAACGAAATACGGTAATTTACGAGAAACGTCGGAACACTTCCTGAAATGGACGGGGTAGAGCCCCCGATTGGGAGTCTGCCATTGTTTGTAATTGCCGCCATTCATTCCGGTAATTCGTTCGTCTCTTTGATTAAAACGGCGCATTCGCGGCTAATAATACCACCGACCTGGTTCACCCGTTAGGGGAGGCATTTCTGTCGTTCTGAATTTTTATTGCTCGCTATCATGCACCGAGCTCTTAGCGCTTCCTTCACCATTAAAACTTTCTTTCTCTTGAAACCAACACCGGAAATTGGGGCGTGGTTAAAAAATATTTAAAGGTGACCTCATGGGATAATTCCTTATCTTGGATCTGTCAAGATATTTAAAAAAATTACTTTTTACAAATCTTCTGGATTCCTCCTGCGATGATAAATTGGTTAAGGCTTTCGCGGCCCGTTGATAAGCTATTATCTTCATTCGGGTTTAAAGGCCGTCGTCGATTGGAATTACTTCCTAACGTTTCGCTAGCACGAGTGGCGAGCTTCTTCAGAGGTCCTTCCATCTCCGATGTTGGACGTAGACTGACGATTTCTCCTGCGCAGGTTGTAACCAACCCATACGGACAGATACCTGCATGCTCTATCCAACCATCACCCAAGTCAAAAGTATGGGGTTATCAGAACCCTGACAGAACGAGCCCGAAGGATTTGCGAACCGGAGAACCTCCAGATGGAACTTGAACACCTAAAAACTGCGTTCGAGGCAAATGGCTACAGTAAGAGGGAGATCGAGAGATCAATGAACTCAAGATCATCAAGATCACGGGATACCGAACAACGACCCTCCACCTCCCGCGCATATCTGCCGTATATTCCGAGTGTCACCGACAGGATTGGCAGAGTATTGAAAAGACACGACATCAAAACAATCTTTAAGCCTACAAAGAAGATCCAGCAGACCATCAGGTCAGCGAAGGACAAGAGGGGCTCACTTTCAGCTGCGGGAGTCTACCGCATTCCGTGTTCATGCGGAAAGGTCTACATCGGAACTACCAAGAGATCAATGGGAACGAGACTTAAGGAGCATAAAGCAAGCTGCAGGCTAGGACATACAGAGAAGTCTGCAGTGGCTGAACACGCACTGGGCAGCGGGGAACACAGGATACACTTTGAGAGCTGTAAGTTACTAGCATCGGTCAACGGCTATCACAACAGACTAGTCAGGGAAGCCATTGAGATTCAAAAACACCCACACAATTTCAATCGAAAGGAGGAGACCCTTAGACTCAACCAAATCTGGAACCCGATCCTTAGGAACGCCCGAGCAGTACCGATCGATATCCCGAGACCAACCGAAGCGGAACAAGCCCCGCCCTCCACCAATCGGCATAAATACAACCTGCGCAGGAGAAATCGTGAGTCTACGTCCAACATCGGAGATGGAAGGACCTCTGAAGAAGCTCGCCACTCGTGCTAGCGAAACGTTAGGAAGTAATTCCAATCGACGACGACCTTTAAACCCGAATGAAGATAATAGCTCCTCCTGCGATGCTTGTTTATAAATCAACCTTGCTTTGAAGTCCGTTTTTATAAACTAAAATTCTTGCATCAATTCTTCTACCAAGTAAATTTCCGAGAATTCCTAGAAATCTAAAAGCAATCAAACAATCTTAACTGCGACTAAAGTTTTCAACTTTTTCCATTATGGGAGTCGTGCCCCTCAAACAATATATAAGCAGGAATTTCATGATATGGAACTAATTATCTTAAAGGACCAAGGAATTAATAACGAAATTGTGAAAACTATCCGAGACATTTGAAGAAACTTTTGAAAAATATTTAAATAAACTTTGTGGTAATAACTTCATTATTGGATATCTTTGGTAAGATTTATAAAAAAAATCAAACGACAGTAAATAGTAATGCTCCATGCTTGAATTCTTGCTAATATTTAAACCTTTCAATAAAATTAAAAAATGGAGTGTTTCTGTTTGACAAAAATGAGTTTAAAAAAATTTTATTTTAAATTTTTAAATTTTTTGAACCCTCTGTTAGAAAATTAACCCCAAATATACATATAGCAAAAGCTCGGTCACTGAAATCAACAGATACATTCATTCCACATTGCAATGATGCTAAAGAGAAAGAAATTAGAATAGCATGCTTGACGAACAAACCCAACTTCTGTTAGCACAGCACACATGCAGTATTATATAGATTTTTATCGTTGTTTTCGTGTACGTAAAGCTGGTGAAAGTAAAGTGCAGCTGTCCCCAATAATATCCTCCATCTACTGATCGAGAAAGATATTCAATCATCGAGAAAAACTGGGGTGCAAAGTGTTTTTTTCCATTATTACTACTCAACAATTATTATTATTAGATGATTTCATTTTGTCAACTATTTTATTAGGAGCTTAATTAGGTTCCTTAATAATATTAACATTACTCTTAATCTCAAAATTCTTTGGCCGTTTGACCAAGAGGTTGAGGCTAACAGCGCTTAGTTGGAGGGGCTCGCTATTTCTTCCACCTGTGGCTGCATTTGCTCGGGCATGTATAACCTGCTTTTTTTTTCGTACATCGAATAACTTTCGATATAAGCGGTTAGCGGGTATCGTGCGTGGTATTTTGTAGTTGTATTGGCTAAGCGGCTTTTGTCCCCACCCACAGGAGCAACCCTACGTACTTTTAAAACCCAACCCGATCCTCCAAGGCAACGACCGCTACGAAGGCTTCTGCATTGATCTGCTCAAAGAACTGGCCGCCATGGTGGGCTTCGAGTACCGTATAGAGCTAGTTCCCGATAGCAAGTATGGCGCTATCGATCTGGAAACTGGAGAATGGAACGGTATAGTCAGGCAGCTCATGGACAAAGTACGAGCCAACGATGTAACATTTTTTTTTCATCAATTACATCAATAAAGAGAGAAAATCAAATGCTTTCCCCCAATGCTGGCGTATCAACAAAATTGGAAAACAATATCGAAACTTCACAGCCCTTCTTCTGAAAAATATTTATTTTGTTTGTTGAGAGTCATTAGGAAACAGCAAATAAAAAGTTGTAAAGATTGTCACGGTTCGCATATTAATCTAAGGGTACACAGGGTAGCTTTAATAAGCGCGACAAATTAAACACACAACCCTTCAACTTTTTTATTAATAAAAATGCATAGCTAAAACTAATGGTCTTGCCCATATGCCACAGAGTGTTCAAAATAAACTCGTATATTTGAATTATTTTCTATTAACAATTCTCGATTTTCTTAAATGGCTTATTTTTTCTGAAAGATTTTGCATAAACCTACAACTTCTGTTAAGTATGTCATATACCTATTTTTAATACTTTGCGATTTATTTTAACTTTTTCAGTATTTACCTTTCAGGTGAAAGAGCTTTGTTGGAGACGTAGGTAACCAATTACTATTACTATTATTACTATTATTCCAAATTAACTTAATTTATTTTTATTTATTAATATGGCAAATGTTCAAAAGTATGTCCTTCTATTTGGATACACATGTTTAGTCTTTTTTACATATTTTCTTGGACCTTGGACACGATTTTTAACATATTCCCACAAGTAGTCCAGATCTACCAATCCATTTCTCTGGGTAATGATGATTTAAAGATTCTCGAACTTGTCTGTTTTGCTAAACCCACAATTGTTGGATTTCAATGCTCTCAACTTCTTGAAGACAAAGAGATAAATCATTCTACAAAATGTTTAAATATCTAGACCCGCGTAGTGCTTCGCGAAAAAAATATGGTCCAAAAATGTTTTTTTCAACGCCGCACGTAATGTGTTCATTGGCTTTGACTTTGCTGTTCCTGTCCCACAATCCAATCCTGCTAAAAGTAGCTTCATTGGCACAAAGAAGTGTCTTGGTGTAGTTCCATATGGAATGGATGATATTTTTACTTTCTAGTGGACTATTGATCTGGGGGTTATCTTGAACTTAATGCTAATTCTTTTTTCTCACTGGTAGCATTCCGGTTTACCATTTTTCAGTATATAAATCAAATCAATTAATTCCGCTTTAGGACAATCCATACTGTGTCCTGGCTAACCAATGCTATAGCAATATTCTTAGACAGTAGTAGTAAGTATATTGAAAAGTATTAAAAATAGATTTATAACATACTCAATGTAGGTTTTACAATTAAAGATGATAAAAAGCCGTATATAGTTTTTTTTATTATAGTTTGAAAACTAATAAATTTTTTGGATTTTGAAAAAAAGGGATCTTTAGGGAGGAGGAAGTTTATTAAAAATGAGTTCAAATTTCCCGAAACTGTACCTTCATTATGGCGCCGCAAGTTAGTGAGTTACAAAAAAAAATTTAGGGTGAATAAAGTAGATTTCAAAATATAAAAAAACCTTTGTGGAGCCTTTTTTGTATAAAAATAAATTAGTGTGATAAGAGTTTAAATAAATTTTATGTTTTGTTTACAATTATTTTTTACCGCAGTATTGAATTTTTTTGCCATTAACTTACTGTTTTTATGTTAACAAAATACAAAAAATTAGATCCATTCTTTTAATAATTTTTTTTAGAAATAAATCACAAAAGTGTTCCCTTGAATTAAAATACCGAAAAAAAAAATGTCGTTTTTTATTATATTTTGAAAATATACGTAGTACCAAACTTGCAATATCTGATCCATTTGTTGAGTTAAAAACTAATGTTACTTTTAAACTGTTAGAGATACAACAATAAACATTCAAGTAATTTTTGTTGGTAATGGAATTATCATTAAAAATACGGCCGAAGAATAGTAAGTATCTGGAAGGAGAATTTGCATGATATATATCAGATATAATAATGGATAAAAAAATTAGTAAATGACCTACTCGAAAGACAATTTCATTACCAACAAAAATGACATGAACTGTTTCAAAGTTATATTACTTTTTAAGTCAACAAATGGATCAGCTGTTTCAACTTTTCTACCACGTAATTTTGAAACAATAATAAAAAATTTGAAGTATATATATTTTTTTAGTATTTTAATGCACAGGGTAGTTTTTTTAATTTTTAAAACTTTCAGAAAAAAAAAAAAACAAAGAAAAGTTAACAATTCGTTCATAACAAATTTGTTACATAATTAACAATGAAATTGTTAATGAAAAAAATTTTTTTTATAATTTTTAAAGAACTGTCAATTATGATTAAAAAAAATCTTAACGAATTATTTAAACAATTAAGAAAAACGTTTATACACAATTAATAATTTTAATTAGAATTTTTCTTTAACTCATAAATGAGGTAAAAAAAACTCTATTATCGAAAGAGTCCATTTGTTTTGATTTGGTTGATTATCTAAATATTTTTTTTATTTGCAATGGTAAAGGAAGTGTCGGAGAAAGGTAATTGACAATGGGTTAGTTTATTGGAAAATTAACTTAATAAAAAAAAGTCCATCGGGAATCAGTTTTTCCAAGTGTTTGGGTTGTACCATAATTTTCAAAGATTTTTAGATCTATTTTATACACCCTAAAAAATTTTGTTAGTTTCATTTACTAACTTGCGACGCCATGCTAACTTCAACATGGCGCGCGGACTGCAATTTTCAACGTTGAATTGAAATGATTAATAATGGAGGTACAATTTCGGGAATTAGAACATTTTTTACTAAACTTCCTCCCCTCTAAGGATCTTTTTTTCAAAAAACTATAAGCAAAAAATGAAACACTACTTTTTACCATCATAAATTGTTTATAACTTTTAAAATTTTTAATATACCAGTCCATTTTTTTGGCACAATGATCTAGATATAATTCCGAATTTTAGTAATAGTATGTTGAATTAACGTCACTGTAAAGTCAATAACTTGAAATCCTGAAAACGTTGTTTATCAAATAGAAGACGTTTTAGCGTGTTTGCTTTTCTTTAATGTAGTTTACCGACGTAATGGAATTATATCGAATAATAACTTTACGTTTGCATATATTTGAATATGGTGTTTTTTTCCCGTCTGGAGAACAGAAAGCTGATCTAGCGGTGGGTTCCATGACGATTAACTACGCCAGGGAAAGTGTTATTGATTTCACGAAGCCTTTCATGAATCTGGGGATTAGTATTCTTTTCAAGGTAAGTGTCCTGAAACAATGATACAAGTAATTATTGTAAACAAACGGCCGGAATCGATATTATAGTTATTTTAGGTTAGGTTATGTTTGAAATAATATATTTTTATTTAGATAATATAAGTGGAGGGTAAGAAATACAGAGTGTGCAGAAAATATGTGTCCTCCCATTTACGATGGCACAGTATCTTGGCTATCTGCATAAATACGAGGTTTGCTCAAAAAGTAAGGTGACTTTTAGAATTGGGCGGGCTAAATAGAATCGATCTTCGATAGTTTTTTTATTATGTTGTTCACAGTTTCAGTAAGTTTCCGTCTAAACTTTTTTTGATGAGACGGAAGTATTAAACGTGTTTTTTGTGTGCTCCTCCATTTTCTACTGTCAAGAATTTTGCGTAAAATATGGAATTTAGTGGTGCAATGGTACAATGCAATGATATAACCTGCTCACTAATCGTTGCTTGTGTCTAACTTTTCGGCAAAAAACAAAACGAGAATCGTGTCTCAGCCTTACCGGATATGGCACCCGGCGAGTTTTTCATGTTCCTAAATCTCAAGAAACCCACGGCAAGAAATAGGTTTACCAGAATTGCCCCGAGGATTGGAAAAAACGTTGGCATAAGTGTATTATATCTGGGGCGATAACTTTGAAGGGGACAACATTAATTTTGATGAATGAACTACTTTTTGATAAAACTTAAGTTACGTTACTTTTTGGACACACCTCGTAAGCTTCATATATGGGTGATTCTGTTTTAGCTGTGATTTTTCATGTTTCGTATTGTTTGTTCTCACTGGTAATTAATTAATGACCTAATAATGACATTTTTGTGTTAATTAGGCGATCATGAACATATGTCATCATCAACCTCTAAACTTTCAGCTGTTAAAAAGGAAGTACCAGGATAGTATTTAGGTCCACTTATGTCCGGGTTTACAACATCTTTACGGTTTGGTGATAATCATTTCCATGGTGATGGCACTCAACTGTAATTTTCTTTTTCTGCCTCAACAAAGCAAGCATTAATTCTGATTGAATAGGTTTTACGATTTCGTCATTCGACATATGCTCGCACTTAATCCTAATAAATTCGCAGTGATGATATTTGGAGATCACAATCAGATTGATAATAATAAAAGCAACGTAAAATTCATATCATTTTAGATATAGATATATAATTTTGTAAATGCAATAAAGCTGTATTTAGGGGAAGGGATTTCAATTCGTCTTAATTTAGGTACCGACCGATAAAGAATCGGCGTTTTTCACTTTCTTCGACCCGTTGGGGCTGCACATTTGGCTCTCCACTTTGGGAGCCTTCTTCATGGCAGGCTTCACGACTTACGCTATAGGCAGGTTCACTCCATGCGAGTGGGTAAATCCCACCCCATGGAGACGGCGCGTTCGATTGGTGAACCAAATGAACATGTCCAATAGTTTCTGGTTCGTTACAGGAACGCTGCTCAGACAGAGTTCGGGAGTATCGCCGAAGGTAGACGATCAGTACCCGGAGAAGATGCTTAATCCAACACTGATCTGTCGCGATATCATTTAACTATGGAACCCACCTAAACGTGCATTCTTAAATCTTATTTACGCTAAATTTAAGGTGCCATCGAGTCCTGAGACGAGACTTTTCTCGTTCATGAACCCGCTGGCGACGGATATATGGATGTACGTGTTCTCCGCTTATGTCCTGGTATCCATCACAATGTTCGTGGTCGCTCGATTTTCGCCCCACGAATGGCACAACCCCCACCCCTGCGACATCGACAACGAACTGCTCAACAATCAATTTTCGTTGGCCAATTCGTTCTGGTTTACCATCGGCACCTTAATGCAGCAGGGTTCCGATCTCAATCCGAAGGTCCTTCACCTTTCTATCCACTTCAACACTTAACCTATCGCTGTTTTAGTTGACCAAACTCTTTAGCTATACTTCTGACGTAGTCACAGCGCACCAGCAGCGACAGCTTCTAACGATCTAAGGATTTAAACGCCTTCAAAGAATTAAAATTTGGTCTTACTTTATTTAGAGGGTATATAGGATAAAATGTTTACGTAAGACTACTCCACATGTTTTCAAAGTAATCGCTGTTGAAGCAGCGAATGAATGTGAGATTTATATTTAATATAAAAAATTTATTGTGGTGGTGACTATTGATGATTGCTGATTTAAAAAACCCTTTTTTGTGTAGTTTTTTTTTGTACAGGGTGAATCAATCATAGAGGTTTCGAAAGTTATGACAAAATACTAAATACAAAAGTCGTTAACATCGCTAGTTCTATTTAAAAAATTAAAATTACTCTAAAGTATATGGTGGGTGGCTCAAAAATGCATGACGAATAAAACATACATGCCTTTGAAATGGATTTTTAAACTTTGTTTTGAATTGGTTTTTTATTAATAATGTAATTCTAATATGTAACTTTCAGTCGCCAAAATCAATCGTGCTGGATGATTTCTTCTGTCATTACTGCAAAAAAAATGGTTTTCTGATATTAAGGTCTTATTATCTATAATTTTCCAAGTAAAATCTAAATTTTGTAAACTAATTATTAAAAAAGTAGTAAAGATAAATAACTGAATTTTATTGGGGCTCAATTAATAGACCTGTAAGTGGAGCCGCAATCTATCTATTGGTCCAAAAAAGTCCAGTCTTTGCACTTATCGAAGTTATTTCGTGTGGTTATATCAGAAGACGCCATCTGCTAGCAAGGCTAGCAAACGCAATCGTCGTATTAAGCTGCTAGTAAGCCTTCTTGAAGCCTTCTTTCCATTCTTTGCCTTCCAAGATTGAGCAAAAGGCATTAAATTTCAAATTTGAATTTATTTGGACTTTAAGATTAGTAGATGCACGCTTATACGGAAGAAGACCAGCCAGGAAGCCTTTAATTTCTGCTAGAAAAAGAGCTGCTGGCTTGAATTCGCAGAAAGGCATACCAACTGAACTGCTGGTGACTGGAGAAAAGATCTTTAAAGTGACGAAACACGTTACATCTCTACTTCTGATGGAATGAGACGCCTCAGAACACCTCTAAACCAGCGTTCTAAAATCAAGCGTAACCCTCTGATAACCCTATTGTTCTTATTTGACTTCTTTTTTTTGTTTAGTTGACCAAACTGACCATCAAAATGATCATTGTCGGAGACGAGACGTTGATTTATTAGTACGGCGTGCAATTCAGCCATTAAGCATGTAAATGCTGTTCACCAAATGAGTGGAGACCTAAAAAGCACCTGGTTTTCAGTCAAAAAAGAAGGTAATGCTCACGGTGTGGTGCTTGATGAATTTTACCAGGCACTAAACAGACTGTATCATTTGTATTATATATGTATTATATACCCAATTTACCCGATAAATTCCGGGAACTGAGGATAACCCCGGTACAGTACAATTTGGCAAAGGTTTGTCGGGTTGCTATTCATCTGGTTGGATGGATCCTCTACCCTTCATTGATGGCATAATGGACAAGTTATGCTTTTCTTGGTAGCTTTATTTTTCATTTTATTTTTTCAATGATCTTCTCGGGTCAGGCAGAAATATGTTAGAGGTCGATAGAAAACTTATGGGGAGAAGTAGAACGGCGAATACGAAGCGAGGCATTTCCAAAGAAGCAAGCCTTGGTAAAATTCTAGAAGAAGTGTTTAAATGAAGTTGATCAACTCCATGCCAGAAAAATTTGATAAAGCTATAAACAGCAATGGGCGCGCTATTGTTCATTTCATTTGCAAATAAGTTACAGCTGGTATTCTTTAGAGTGATTAAAATAGAGTTCGTTTTTTATTTAGTTAATAAGTCGACCTTAAAACCACCTTAAAGAAAGATTTCGATGGACTAATCTATGGAGCAAACGAAGCTCGCAGCGAAAAGCTTCCTGAATTTGTCAGATATTTCCAATTTCAATTTGTTGCAATATTTATGTCCAAGAGTGTAGATATATAAAATTTGATCACGAGAAACCTTGCGTATTAAAATTTCAAATTAACAATTCCTCGTTTGTAATTCGGACAGTCGCTTCTGGGTGCTGAACTATCCTGCAACTACTTTGTTGTCTTTGTTTTCGTTTCTTGAATGAATCTGCGTAGTTTCGACTCGACGCGCGTTGTGATATTGAAAAAAAAAATACGGACAGTGTTGGGTTAAGTATTGAATGTCTCACGCATAGAATCCTTATAGATCAATACGTAGAATTTCATTTACAAAGGAATGATACATTTTGCTAATTGACAGATGCCGCAAGCAGAACTGTCTATGCTCTCTTGTCAATTCGGGCAACACATTATAAGCTGGAACTTGACAACGTAAACACAAGTGAGAATTCCATTTTGTTGTTTAAAATCTTGAAATTAAAATTTATTTTATCATATGTCCAACTATTAATGGCTTGCATCCGGTCTTCTGTATTTAACCACAGTTCATCACGTCTCTCTCTTTTTGTTCCTCTTGTATTCCCCCATTCCAACTTTTCTTGGCTTTTCTTCTTTTACTTTTCCGTTCCGGGGTCCACATTAGCATTTGTTTTGGTGTTTAATCTTCTCGAATTCGCTTAAGTGTTTTTCGAGTGTTCTTTTAGTCTGGATGATATTGGAAGGTTTCAGGACAAATAAAGAATCCGGTTTTGATGTTATATTTTTTCAGAATTTTTGATAGTCGATAGGTGATATTGTGAACATACGGAAGTATCGGCAAACTGAGTTAAATTTTGTAAGTAATACCTTGATAACAGAAATTGTTCGCAAGAGGAACAGGGATGAGATGTATTAATGTGTGTATAGAAAAGGAGGAGTGTTGTTATTTTCCAATTTGATTGTGAAATAGATGTTTCTGTGTATGGAGTTGAGATTGTTCAGAAACGTTCCATTCCATAGGCTCAGTTTTAGAAGGAACCTATCCACTGCTAGTTCTTCACAGTATTAGAGATGGCAGGGAAAAGTGCTGGGCTGATATTTACTTGTTCGTAAATTTCTGCTTTACATGTGAAGTATGTTCCAGATGAGAGGAGGTCTTCGGATTTTGAATTTTTTGAGAGGATGCTTAGTGTTTCAGGTACAGGAATTTTAGTAAATAGAGATTCAACGTCAAAAATAACTAGAATGTCGTTTGGATCTAACTTAATACTTCTTAGTTCTTGAATAAGATAAAAAAAACTGTATTTGGCGAAGCGATAGTGCTAACTATAGGCCAAAGAGCACATTTTAGAGTCTTGAGGAGTGGTCAACTTTTTTATGTTTTATGGAAGAGAAGAAGCATTAACCACAGTCTTAATTTTACATTTTAGCGAACAAGTAGGATCTATATCGAAATGGTCGTAAGAAGTGTCTGAGAGTATGTCTTAAATTATGTCTTGGTAATCGGCAGAATTCATGATTCATGATTCAGTGTTTTCTTTTTGGTTCTTGAATAAGATGAAAAGAAATAAGCACAAAACTAGCAACGATAAACCTAATCCAGCGATATTATAAAATGTTCCTTATTTCATGTTAGGTGACAGTTTTGCTTGCGGTAACTTCTATTACATGGAAAACTGTACCATTATGATGGGCATAGAGGGCCGCTCCCTCTCTGACATCCTAGCCTAATGGTATCCTCAAACCCCTTGTAGGCCACATCCACTAGGATAGTGGGAGGAATATGGTGGTTCTTCACGCTAATCATCATATCCTCGTACACGGCCAACTTGGCCGCCTTTCTCACCGTAGAACGGATGATTACGCCCATCGAGAATGCCGAAGACTTGGCAAGTCAAACAGAAATACCCTACGGCACGTTAGAAAGCGGATCCACGATGACCTTCTTTCGGGACTCGATGATAGAGACCTACAAGAAGATGTGGCGGTTCATGGAGAACCGAAAACCGTCGGTGTTCGTCCCAACGTACGAGGAGGGCATCAAGAAAGTGCTCGAAGGCAACTACGCGTTCTTAATGGAGTCCACGATGCTGGACTACGTGGTCCAGAGGGATTGCAACCTCACTCAAATCGGTAACTATTTTGTAGTAGTGTGCACGATAGCAGTCCAAGTTGGACGGTATTTGAGCTCGTGGCAAAGGTTGATGATTTTTATTCTGTATTTCAATATTTAAGACGTTTAGGACATATCTTCATGTGAATTTTTTTTAATGCCGATCTGACGTGCCAGAATACGTGGAAAAATTAAAAAAAAAGCTATATAAAAATTTTGGACCTACTGCATAAAAAACTTTATATTAAACCGTGAAGAAACTGTAGTGTTTCATTTCACAAGTTAACTCGTAAGTCCTTTAGACGCGTTATGATGATATGACCTACTGCGATTTGTTCTGTGATACTAACAAAATTATAATTGTTATTTGTACGCAGTGTTTCATTACTTTCATTATTATTTGCTGTTTGTTTACTTATCTTTGTGACGTGGTCATAACGATTTCTGTTTGTTTTATACCGAATAAATCGCACTTCTGTCAAATATTGTCTCAGGAAAATGATTATTTTATAAAATTAGATCCATTTAACTGGAAACAACTTATAGATTTCGAGATAAGATTTTTTTTTTATAAAAAGAAGCACTTCATCCAATTATAAACAGATTGTATATTTTCCAGGCGGCTTGTTAGATTCGAAAGGTTACGGCATAGCAACCCCTATGGGGAGCCCCTGGCGCGACAAGATATCCCTCGCCATCCTGGAACTGCAAGAGAAGGGAGAGATCCAGATGCTGTACGACAAATGGTGGAAAAACACTGGCGAGACTTGCACGAGGAACGACAAGGGCAAAGAGTCGAAAGCCAATTCGTTGGGCGTGGACAACATAGGTGGCGTCTTCGTCGTTTTGCTTTGCGGATTGGCGTTCGCCGTGGTCGTCGCCATCTTGGAGTTTTGCTATAACTCGAAGAGAAACGCGGTTACCGAAAAGGTTAGCTTGTTATAGACGCTAGCTAGCTTTGTTTAGGACCTGTAAAAAGTTTTTAATTAGGTGAAAAAAAAATATAACATAAAAAAGCTTGCTTTTGTATCTAGGAGGCCGATTGAACTACATTTTTTTATATAAATGAGAGAATGATTATTTTAATATAAAGAGGACGGTATGCTATTATTAATATAAAACAATATCAGCCAATGGACTAGGCTTATGGGACCATAAATTTTCAGTCACCAAATCGCAAAGTGACAGCTGTATGTCCCCAATATGTTCACGAATTCCATATTTGAGGTCTTGAATCGACGCTAGACTATTGGCGTAGACTTTATCTTTCAGGTAGTACCAAAGGAAGAATTCTCAAGATCCCGGTGAACCCGAGAGATAACACGGTCTGGAAACTTTTACCGTGAAGGTTCGATGGTTTCGTTACTTGTGTGATACGTAGCGCCGCCTGTGAACTTTATAAGCCTTAGGACTCAAGTCTTTGTGCAAAATACGGTGTAATTAGATTTGTAGAATACCCAATTCCAAAGAACGACGAGGAGCAGCAATATTCTCAGTTGTTCGTGAGCGACAGCCCAAAATTTTCCACCAACTTCTGTATTGCGAACCGGCGAGATGCTTCACGACGAGCCAAAATTGTTTTAGTTTTATGAACCGTTGCTGGCAAATTTTCACCATTTTTATAGTGAATTTTAATAATTTCAATTCGTCGTTGAAGCTTGTATCGTATTTTTTACTAATCAAATGTCAATAAATTACGGCTTTTATACCTCTTACAAGACCCCTTACAACAAAAAGCATCAGCATCATATTGACACTTCAATTTTTTCTTAAAGAAAGATCCTGGGTGCAAAAGTGCGGATGAAAACTTTCCCCCAATTGCCAGCTATCTGTAATTTTATTATTGGAGTTACCGATATAATTGTCGTAGGTCTTTATCTTTGTCAGTTTTATTTTATGTCGATATCTTTAACGATATGTAATGAAAGCGAGATTTGCCTTTCATTATTTCTGTGATCCTAAACTGCCTTGGAAGACTTAAGTGTACTCCTCATGTACCTGATTTCATGAGTCAACTGGTTTTATAGGGAGAAAAAGAGGTACACTACAGCAATTGCAACAGCAGTCTAATTGATTCTGGACAAGGAATCATAGAATATTTAAATTTGTATCATATGTAATACGTCTATGGACTATTTTGCTGTCCTTTAAATGAGACCCCTGCATGTTGATAGTGGTCAAACAAACACGGATTAACTCCCACTAACGGTAGAGTAGATACCCACAGAAACTGTTTAACTTTGTAAGCGTTTCAAATGGAACGAATTGTGAAGAAGTCATTATTAAAATCACCTGTTACTATTATATTGGTCTTCAAAACCCATAGTTGGTGATTGTAGGCTGTAGGCTCCAAATCAACAGGCCCAAACTGGTGAAGCACATTATCATTGACAAACAACTCAAGACCCCCATTACTGAACTACCATATATTCCATCTCCCAACCTGAGTTTTCCAAAATTAAGAGCCAGCGATCCGACAAAGAAACGACTTGAAATGTGTGATCTTTCAAATATACAAAAAGCTGTGTCCACTTCTTTATTTGATAAGCATTGAATATTTAAATGTAAATTGAAATTAAATACCTCAATTTAGCCATTTGCCTTAAGTACTGTGGTTTTGGTTAGTGCACTGAAGCACAATGCTGTCACAGTTGTGGAGAAACTGTTAGAGGCAGACCATTCAGCAAGAGATAAACACTGTCTAGTATTCCAGCGACGGTTGGAACGCTTTAAAAATTGTATTAATTACGAAAATTATTTTTATAAACAAAAAAGCAATGAACTATAAAAAAAATTGCAACTAACGAAAGCACCTTGCAAAAATACCCTACAAATAAAAATACACTTTGATATACTAAAACGTACAATCAGTAGGTAATAGTGTGGACTTATTAAGTGATTATGGTGACCGTGTATACGTGTGCATCACGGAAGACTGGAAATATCGGGCCGAACTTGAAAATATTGGTATCCGTAATTTTAAATTAGCAGTCAGCTTCTGCAGGAATAAGGGACAACATGGATGCAGTGCCCTATACGTTAAGCAAAATTTGAGACGCAGCGAAAGTCGGAAAATTGGTGAGTTATCAGTACAAGAGGAAATTGAATGTGCTGCGGTGGAATGCATACTCCAAATAAACGTCCTCGTATCAGTTTATAGACCTCCTCAAGGACAATTTGATCTATTTTTAAGTAAACTATGGTCAACACCAAGCTGTAGTAGTTGTCTAGATGATATTTTGACCAATTTAGATAGTAATAAACATTCTATAGTAATTCAAGCTTATATTTCAGAACATTTGGCACAGCAATTAGCTTTTAACATAAACGAACCCTTAGAATAGGAAACGCATATACGGACAGTATGTACAAAACTAAATATGGTAGGTTATGCAATTTGAGTTATCGGAAGGTATGTGAGAACGGAAGCCTTAAGAACTGTTTATTGTGTTCATTTTGAATCTATTGTACGGTATGGCATAATATTCTGGGGTTGCAGTTCCGAATTAAAAAAAGTGTATTATTCAAAAGGCATTACAATGACCCTTGCAGAGGATACTTTAAGCAAGTACAGATAATGACCTTGTGACGAATCTATATTTACGAATGTCTAATATTTATATTTAAAAGTAGAAACGAATTTAACGCAAACATAATACACAATTATAACACTCGAACCCAGAATATTATGGTACCTAGTCACAGACCGACAATAACAGTAAAAGGGACCTTGTTGTATGTGCATCAAGATGTTTAACCATCTAGCGAACTCTGCGAAATGTATAAGCACTATTAGAAATTTTAAGAAAAGTATTAGGGAAAGGTAACGGGCCTAGAACCATATACGCTTGACGAGTATTTTGGTGAATTATATTAATTATTCTTTGTATGTTTTTGACATCATTTCAATTTTACTCTTCTTGTCAAGCAAATTGAAATAAAGAAGTATTATTATTATCATTATTATTATCGATGACATTATCACAGTTATTGTTTGTTAGTCTACGAAAATCAGTGTCCAAAGTATTGTGCTCTCTAATAGATTGTGTTTTTGCAAGAGTTCAGAGACCAGCCATCTGTCACATGCGTATCAATATTCCCTAGATGAAGGACGGGTATGTTGTTGTTCCAGAGATCGGCGATGGCACCCCAGCAGTCACTGTGTTCAGAGATGGGGGGCGAGTTGTGCTTCGCCATTCGTTGCCGCGGCTCGAGACAGAGACCGGCGTTGAAGAGACAGTGTTCCAAGTGCCTCTCTGGGGTTACGTACGTGCCGTCCCCACTTGACATACCGGTTCACACTCCTCTTCCTCCGTCTAGACCCGCGCCATCCCCCGACATACCGAGTCCACCGACGAACGGTGTGTCCACCAGGACAGCACTTTCTCAAATACAATTTGTAAGTATAGCACGAGGCTGGAATTCTTAAATAAAAGTTGAAAATTTATTTGATGCGTCCCTATTCTTTGTGGTCGGCTAGATCTTAAAGTTTACTTCGTAATAGTGGAGATATGGTTACAAGAACCACATATGATATGAAGTTTCTTTTTAGATAACAAGCCTTGAAAGTCCCATAATTAAGCGTACTTTAGTCCCAGTGGATTAATTCAACTCGTTCTGCAGTACACTATCTTCACTCTAACTCACTGAACTGTCGGTGCAAATCCTGCTAGTCCAAGTACCTTATATTGAGGTTCTCACCGTATACAATAAACTATATTCCACCTCCTGACCCTCTGTGTTTCATACAAAGTGAACCGTCCTTTGTAGAGATTCTAGCTTGCAAAATTTACTCCACAATATTGCTAATGTGTTTCTGCCTGTTCTATACACATAATTTTTAGGATGTCGTTTTCCACATTACCATTACTACAATATCTCAATTTTATAGAAGTATATTGCCTCCAACTCAATTAACAAAATTTAAAAAAATAAAATTCTGTTAAGATCATAACTTTTTCATTCATCATTCTATTTTCATTCTATTTTACTTTCAATAAATGGATCGAAGATCTCACCTTGCCATCCATATCGTATGACAGGAACCCTATACCATCGAACGATATACGAAGTAGTGTATTCAGATCTGATCTTGTGAAAAACTGTGTCATATTTACAAAAGCCTTTCTGTACTGTTCGAGTGCGAATGTCATAAATTGTTAGAGAGAAGTTTTACTGACTCTGGATCTGGTGAATGCGACATAACAAAGTAAATCAGAATTATTTCATCAGAAGCTAAGATTAATTATCTCGAATTTCAAATAACTTAAAAAACTAATTCTATTCGGCAACATCGTACAAAGTGAAGACGTTTAATTAAAGATATTATTATATTCATTCTTATTACAAGATCTCTTACAAAATGTTGGTAATGGGAAATATTCCTTAATTGTTATAATGTACATTTGTTCCAGAGGGACGATTTACCATCATTTCAAGTTGATGGACGCCATACCAGGATTCCATAGGAAGAGGACTTTTTTTAGCAAAGCCTAGAGCGGTTTTTGTATAGGCACCTAAAATTAAGTCAACAATATTTGTATCGAGTTTTAAGTTATGTTTATAGAGATGTTGATAATTTGTTTTTCTTCGAAAATTGTGTGGTGAAAATATATATCAGTGCGTATTTTATCGTGTTTAATTTCCTTTTATCTAAAAAATGTTCTGAAGGATTTAGGGTACTTCTAGGAGACTAACTAATTTTTGTATTTCCTTAATTTTTGAAAACCCCCCTTCGTGTATAAAACTGGAGAAAAATGAATTCAATTCTAAGAACATCATATTCTATTTACATGGTATGCGGAATACCCCATCCGCTTAACTCAGAAACTACTAACGATAGAATTTTTTTTATTTGTCATTTATACAAGCCATTCTTTTAGTGTATAATAAATATCAGATTTTTTGAATTTCATTGACAATTAACAATTTTTCCTGAAAGAGAGCATTGGTTATTGAATGGAATGAAAAAATCCTCTATGGATGGGACTCCTAAAAATGTTTACGTTTATAGTATTCTTCGGAAGGACAGGACACAGGGAATAGAAAGTTGCACTATTTTCCAAATTTTATGGATTTTTTTTTTAATACCTAAAATTATGATATAATGAAAATAATAATAATAAAGGGCCTCTATTCGCTTTCGAAGGAGATATCTTACAAAAATGTATAACTGTGGGGGCGGCATCCAACATAGTTGCTGTCATGCAACCCCCTAAAACGAGCATATGACACTATTTATAAAATAAAATATGGCATATAAATTACATAGACATTCATTAAAAATGGTAGAGTTAAATTGTGAAAAAACCATTTTTAATAATTTTAACATCGCTAGAATGAATTCAAAAAAGAAATGCATATATATGATGGGTCTATATTATGTTAAATATATTGTTTAACTTTTTGTTTGAATGACGTTAGTGAGGTGATTGATCTCAGTTGGAGAGGGAGTTTGTTGTAAGCCTTGATAGCATTATACGTGAAACTGCGCTGAAACTGTGCTGAAGTATGTTTGTACGTCGAACGTTGAAGAGATATTACTTTTTGAACTAACACTAAAAGCTGCGATTTAAAATGTTCGTCTAATTCTAGCCAGCGAGAATCCTCTAGATTAGTAGATATCTAATCAAATTCTGAAGACGCTGAAGACTAACCTTGTCCTTTTGAAGTAGGGCAGGCCAACAAACTACCATACAGTATGAAATCGAGGAGAGAATTAAGAAATCGGTAAGTTTTAACTTAACTGCTGCGTCCAGAATATCTTTATTACAGTAGAGAATCCGAAGATTATAAAACGATTTCTGGATCAATGAAGCTACGTGACCTTCAAAACGCAGATATTTATCCAAATGCAGAACCAGATTTTTTTCATTCGGCAACCGGTCATATGAAAAGGACATTTAAGTAAATTTTGGCAGTTATTTTTCCTTTATCTTTACCCAAACTTGTAATTTGCGTATTATTTTCGATAAGTAACAGATCATGCTTCATTTATATTGCCGACGACGGTATTAATTTGAGAGTAATTAAAAGAGAGATATACTTGAGTGTCGTCTGCGTACTGATGGGAGTAAAAATGTTTAATAAATTTAGAGAAGTCGGGTAACACACCAGTCCCCACACCAAAGTATTTCAGTTTGGTCCAGGGTGTCCAATGCCTTGCTATATTCAAGCAATATTAAGCAGGTATTCAGGCCTACATCATTTGCTCGAAATATATCATCACAGCCGTATTTGTACCATAATGTGAACTAAAGCCCGATTGCGTTGGGGGTAGAATATTGTGCCAAACCATAAAATCTCCAAGCCGCTGAACAACTTTTTCTAGCACTTTAGTAGTATAGTATAGTATAGTAGGGAAAATGCTAATAGGTCGTAATTGAGAAACATCATGCGGTTGAGATGTTTTAGGGACAGGAATGACGTTAGCGTATTTCCGGGGTTTAGGGAATTTGTTAGTGGACAAGCACTTATTAATAATATACGTAATATATGGCAAAAGTTGGGGGATAACGTATCAATCAATCTCATCAGACCCCACGGCATCAGTTCTAATTTGATGTATTATTATTCCTAATTCGTTAGGGTTAACACTTGAAAATGACAGTTTCTCTGGATTTAAACAGTTCTTGTTGTTGTAGAAGTGGTTAATGAAATCATTATTTAAGTCTGTTTGATTAAGTTCATTAACCGAAATATCCTACTCATGCAACGCCTCCATTTTTTAACACACTGAGCATAATACAGTTTTCTCAGATTTCCATCCTTATCTCTTCTGTTTGCCTGAATATTTTTTTTGGGATCCTGGATCGTATAACGGGTCCATCTTTCCATTTTATGCAGAATACGAGAGTGGGGTGAAAAGTGTCGGGCCTGACCAAGAGGAGGCACCACTAGGTCTACTTTTGTAGCCGCGTCCTACGACAATAATCGCTACGTTATTTTGTGTTTGAGACCACATTGCGCAAGATGCTTCCGTCATCAAATACTTCTATTAGAAAGGTTTTGCGCCAAAACAAATTATAGAAGAGATAGATTCAATGCTACGAGACTCCTCCCCATCATATTTAACTATTAAGCAGTGTGACGAGCCTCCCTCAAGACGGTCCGCCGAGGAACTTCATTATTTTAAATATATTCTGAAAATTTGAACATTTCAGCTCGTATCATTAGGAAAATATTGTGGTTTTTGAAAAATTGGAATTTTTTCACGTAAAGGTATCGATTTAAAATGTAACAAACCTTGTTTATTAAACACTCGCTCCGCTCGTGTCAAATAAACTCGTGAGTTAAATGCGGTTTTCCTCACTTGTTACATATTGCAGTACTTTCTCTTCCGTAAGTTCTGCATAATATTGTCTCTAGCGCGCTTATTCATTACTCAATTCTGAGACTTGAGACTTGCTATACAGATTAAAAAGGGTACAAAAAAGCGCAAATAAATCAGTCGAAAGTGTATTTACAAACAACATCTACACAAAACGTTCACTACGTCCCGTCCTAGATAAGATAAGGAGCTGGTGCCGCCAAATAGGGATTGGCTAAGTAGGGAGATGCCACCAAAGGAGCTGGGGCGAATGCAGGAGCGGCGATTCTAGCGACGGGGGCGGCGAGAGGTGCCGCTACGGAGGCTGCCACCAAAGGAGCAGGGGCGGCCACCAAGGGTGCCGCCAGGGCGTTATAGTTGCGCGCTATCACCTGAGAACTCTGAGCAGTCACCACAGCAGGGGCGAATGCGGGTGCCGCGAGCAGATCCGGCTTGGGGGCGGCCAGAACAGTAGACTGAGCTGAAATTGCCAGGATGAGGACCTAAACACAGAAACGATCATTTCGTTATTGTAAAAGTGGTAAATAATTTACAACTGTGCACACCACTTTGCCACATATACAGCGAGTCTAAGATACGACTCCTAAGCAACGAAATCTCACTACATCAGTGTAGTTCATTCATTTTTTTTATTACAAATATAACGGTGTTTCAAATACCCCTAAACAAATGATTAACTTCATAAATAAAATTAACTTCATAATAAATCGAAAGGATAATGGACCAGACCTGCAGAGTATGCCTTGGCATAATGTTCTTCGTATGTACCGGGTGTATTTGACAAGCACGCACCCTTTAAAAAAAATCGCAACCAAGATAACTACTGTAAGTATATAATCAATTGCCACTGCTTCCAACTCAACCCAACCCAGAACGATTTAACTTTAATTTTAATAACGTTATTAATAGTATTGATAAACAGTTTAACTTTAGCTTAACTGATGAAACTGGTTATAACAACTAACACTATTAAGACGTATACAACGGAACGCATAATATTAATATCACTTTAGTGCAACTTTGTTGTCCTCATATATTCCTGTACTGTGGAGCGAAGCATAAGTTGTACTCCGAGCTAAAATAAAAAGACTACAGAGATTGATCATTTGCGTTCTATTATTCTCTATTCTAGAGAAAATAATGTGCAAGCAAATAAGAGAATTTCTCAATATATGTTTACTGTCGTGAAAGCACGCTTGCAGATGTAATAAATGATATTTTTAAGACTTATGATTGTAATTACTGTTTTACTTGATTTTAGCAAAGCCTCTGACATGACAAATCATGAAATCCTCATTTCAATTTATCATCACATAGGATTCGTATAATTCTTTTCTAACATATCAAGAACTTAATAACACTTTCTTGTTGGCAATATTTTTAGATGAATTCATGAATGAATCACATGTCATATTTTTTGTTCATTTTTTCTGTTTTTTAAGTGACCGTGACATTGTTAAATTAAAGTTCTGTAAACCCTTTTTACAGTTATTGTTGAACGGATTATTTAGAAATGGAATATGGTGTAACATCAACAGTCGATTAGGACACAAACACCAAACTGCACACAAAGGAAACCACTAAGAACACGAAACCTCACTCCCCAATTAGCTTAAACATTAAAACATGAGTCCACTGAAAAAATATACTCATGTACAGCGCAATAGTTTCCATCAATCCCGTCGCATCTGATGTTGTAAATAAAATAATAATAATAATAATACTTCTGATCGAATATCCTCCCAGTTGTTATCGATATGCACATATCAGACTAGGAGGAAAATATTTTTGCCCTTCTTGGTCTTTACGTTATGGGTTTTCATTGTTTTTATTATTGATGCATTGGGAGTTTTTCAAAAATAATCTAATTGGAATTTGTTTTCTGAAATATATTTAATGAGTTTTATTCTGTCCGATCGTATAAATACGCCACTGAATCTAGTTGCCATAATCTCATTATAATATAAAAACAATATGTACCATGGCATGTACATGGCATTTTTTACCGTTTCATGATCGCGTTTCTAGTAGGTTTTACCATTATAAGAAGATACTAACATCCAAGTTCAAAAACCTTTACAAAAGAGAATTTTTGATTAAGTTTTTTGAATTACATATCCTTACGTACCTACTTTAAACTAATAAATTAATTAAATTGATTAAACTAAATTGGAACATACCTAAAAACGGTATGAATATAGTTAAAACATACTCTCACTCTCATACTTTTGATTACATCAATATACGTGACGTGACTCTGCATTGCATTTTCAGTGTCAGTAGGACTATAGAACTATTTAAAGCATATTTTTTTGTTACTAATATAACGACTTTTGTACACATCTAAACAGATGCTCTCACATGGCATTAATTCAGTTTGTGACCTTGCGACTAATAAATTAAACACGCGACTATTTAAATTCAGATCTTATAATTTCTAAAAATAGAGATCGAATTAAGGAAAATCTGGTGGAATCCGGTGTTTGTTAATATGCGCGACAGGAAATTCCGCCCGTTAGTATTACCGGAGCGACAACGTTTTCATAGCCAATCGTATTTTGTTTTTTTTAATTTTTAAGGAAATTAAATTAAATTAAATGCGAAATTTTTTGCAAGACCGACAAACTTAATTCTATGCTACAATTTAACTTTCTCCCAATTGCGTCGACTACTCAAGAGTTTTATAAATTAGTTTGGATACCGATGGCACCTCCTGACACTGTTATATTATTTTGCGGTGATGAGGAATGTAGGTAAATGGACTCAATGTCATGAGGTTAACAATTTTGTCCATATATATATATATATATATATATATATATATATATATATATATATATATATATATATATATATATATATATATATATATATATATATATATATATATATATATATATATATATATATATATATATATTCTCACGTATTGATTCACGGATGGAAAAATGTGATGACACTATATTCCGGGATATCATCCGTTCGCTCGTTGAACTCCGACTGGAATCCTGCATCCGACTGGAATCCTGCAAATCTTGCATCCGACTGGAATCCTGCAGACGTTTCGCCAAAATCTCACTTGGCATCTTCAATGCTCGCGCTCGAAGTGTTTTCGGAGCGCGAGCATTGAAGATGCCAAGTGAGATTTTGGCGAAACGTCTGCAGGATTCCAGTCGGATGCAAGATTTGCAGGATTCCAGTCGGATGCAGGATTCCAGTCGGAGTTCAACGAGCGAACGGATGATATCCCGGAATATAGTGTCATCATATATATATATATATATATATATATATATATATATATATATATATATATATATATATATATATATATATATATATATATATATATATATATATATATATATATATATATATATATATATATATATATAAGTACTTAGCTTAATTATTAATTTAGTTAAAAATAACCAACAACATGTAAAAAATCATTCAATGGCTTGAATATGAAAACTCCAATCATTTACTCACTTTACTTAATTCCTTGATTAATATTTGATATTTGTTTGACCTTTAGTATTTTTTTAGGTTATATTAATATTAAAATTAGGTCTTAGGTCCTTGGTCTTAGATTACGTGTAATACTTTCGAGGCATTTACCAAAACTACCAAACAAATGCTGTTTAGAACAAAAAAGCCAAGAAAAATCTGCATTTGATCCAGCAAATCTGAACAGGCACCAACAAACATATTTTCTACTTTTTGGTGTTGGTCAGGCAGAAAGCTTTTAAAATCCTCTTTTTTGGTAAAAAAAAGGTCTAGTTTGGGTTTTCAATGTATAAACAAAAATTACGGGTTTTTCGGCAGTCTGCTGAACAGTCTGCTGTTTCAAAAGTTAAGCGCAATTCTAAACTCAAATTCAAATAAGATTTTCCACTTCCCACTTCCAAGTACTTTCAACGACCATAAAAAGATTAATACGTTTTTGGGAAGCTTCTTCAAAACAATACAATAACAAAAATATCTGATGTTCATGAGTATATTCATGATATTAAAACAAATGCCACTCATTTTATTAATTCTTCTATAGCGGTAAATTATTTTTCTAATATAGTCCCCACTTACATGCCAGTGTTCCACCTTTGTCTATTACGCTCGGTGTCGTAGACTGGATATAACTCGAGATAACACCAATTACCGGATAATTATGGTAGTTTTCACTACAAAACAGGATCGCATTTTTGAAGAACTGCCGCCGAAACTCAGGAGGCCGAATTTAATTATTAAGGATAATGCACGATATCATTCTAAGTGAGTAAAATTGTCCAAAATTACAAAACAAACTTGCTGAATGCAATAGAGAAAATCATTTCAGGAGTGGGTCTTCATGAATGCCATAAAATTGATATGGGCTCAATGCAAAATATTGTTTAATAAAAGTATTGTTATTGATGCAAGGCACTATGATACTACAGTAATATCTGTTTGGAAATTAGCCCTCCAGAAGTTGTCAAAGAAAATTGGAACAGTTTTATAACACATACAAAAAAGATGTTTCATCCTAAATAAAAACTTTGGTTTACTTGTATTTTAACTCTTTGCAAATTAAATTTTGTACGGGATGATTTTTTTTTTAATTTTCCGATTGTTCTGGTATTGTTTTAATTTTTATTGCATGGACGAAGTTAAGACTAGGTAAATTAATAGATGCCAAGTAATCGTTAGTGACGGCTATCTTGCATTGATCGGATGGACGTTTAAGGTCGAACAACATTAGTTTGAATACTATAATATATCACGGTCTATGAAACAAAAAATAAAATAAAACAAAATTGTAAATATTAAACCCAGTAAAAAAGTAAAGACTGTAATTCGATTATAATCAGTAGCGTATCGTAATAATAAAAATAATATATATGTACATATAATCAAATACTTACGAACTTGAACATTTTGATTTGTTTATTGTTGGGTTTTCGCGAATGGAACTAATCAACAATAACATACTCGTACGGTATAATCAATTTATAGAAAACGATTCGGAGCCCCACCCCGTAATTGTAGGTCACTTTTGAAATCTAGATAGACGATTATGCAGACGATACTCGCGATTGGTATTCAAAACGGCGGTCCGGATTTCGAAGCGACTATCGCAACGTACGGCAAATTTTTGGACAGTCTTTTAAGGATTTTGTCCAATTTGGCAGTGCGGACCAAACGAATGCGCAATTTCAATTTTTTTTATCTCAATCAAGTCAGTCTAATAGCAATTTACAAAGGCATGTCCTGATATAGAAAACTAACAGAAATTATATAATTGATACTAAAGGGAGAAAATGATCACAGATTTGGTTAGTTTTGGTCAGTTTTGCTTCAAAAATGCACTACTAAATACTACCAAAGTAATCTGTGAATGTAGCGGAAACAATAGAAAACTATTGAACTGAGGTGGCTTTTACTTTATGAAAATTCATTTAATACAATTAAATTCGAAGGCGTAATAACTGTCAAAAAGTAACCAAAACTGAGAACCAACAAGAAGCAACATAAGCTCAATTCCAAGATCATGCAAAATGGTTGAAAAAAGAACGAAAACGTCAGTACAAGAAAACAGATGTACATTGGATTTGTGTATGTATTTGTGAATTATCTCGTTCAATTAATCCCATAGAATTTGATTTATTACTATTAAAATCCGAACTGACATATCAAACATTATTCACAAAAGGTATATATGTCAAAACACCAAGTTGGACAATTTAAGAAAATTCAAAAACCCCGGGTTTCAACTTACTCCAATAAAGAGATAAAATATTTATGGCATGATTGCTAGCATCATAAACAAACACGTATTAGAACTAAACAATGTAAGAAATTTGAATAAATAAATTTATAAAACAAAAAGTGAACTAAGATTCGATCCATAAAGTTTAAGTTAAAAACGTTACTCTTAAAATGCCATCAAAAAAACAAAGAAATATCAAAATATTTAAAAGGAGTTGGCTATGACATCACGATGTTCTTTTTTGACGCATTAAGGTATAAATAATAAATAGACTTTGACACTTCTGTTTGTTTATGTTATTTTTAATTTGTCATAATATAAGATAAATTAAAAACTTACATTATTTTTGTCCTAAAAATGATATCTGAATAAAAATATAGGGTCTTCCATCTGAAAATCTTGAGATTTTGTTAATTGAATTCGCGAAAACGACACCACCTATTTGGGACACCCTGTATAAGTTGAGGCGCATCTGTCAAGCTGATTGAGTAGTTCATCATCTCCTTAGTATGTGGTTAAACTTTCGTTGCAATACCGGCATCAGTAACGTCGTAACACAATTTTGTATGGGGAAATCAAACTGTGAAAAAAAAAAACACATAACCTCTATTTCTGCCTAAATTATGCTGTATAGGAATTTCTTCAGAATTGTTACAAATGCTGACTTTTACTTTAAATAGATTAAATTAAGATATGGGTCAAGTGTGGTTAAATATTTTTATTTTTAAATGGGATGAAACATTTGGCACTCCTTGGGCTACTGAAAGTTAAGCTCCGCCTGGAATGGTGCGAACTCAGGTTACAGTTAAGGACCAAATGGAGGTTTTAAAACGATTTTCAGCTTGCTGAAAATTAATTCCACAAAACTCCTCGGTTCATGGATGCTTAAAGAGCGAAAAGGAAACATCGCAACCAACTTCTTTCTAAATATAAAAAATTCAAAAATTTGATAACTAGAAAGTTATTTACTTTTGCGGTACGAAGAGAAAAAAGGCTATATTGAGTTCACTAATGGCAAAGAGTCTTCAAAAAAATGAGCCGAACTCTCGATCATTTCAATATTTACAAATGATCAAAGATGCGACACCTTAGATATCTTCCAATCAGTGAAACCTTACAGTTCAAAGCGTTCAAATAAATAATTCGCGTTGGCATTGGTAGGTAATGATCACGTATTGGGCTCTACCCCAATTAAACTCCTATGCTTCAGGAAATGATTGAATGTCCCTTGAGATGCTCAGGCTGTGCGGTCCAACGATCTTGCCCCTGTTACACACCTTTTAAATTCGTTCATTAAGAAAGGAGTATTTCCTGCGCTATGGAGAGCTCCAATACCTTTATATGTATCTGATCTTAGACCCATTAGCTTATTGTCAGCTCTTTCAAAAGTGTTTCAAAAGTTAAGTTAAAGTTCTCGACGATATTCTGCTAACTGCCGATAAGGAAGAATCGACAGGTTTAGCATTACTGGACTTGAATAAGGCTTATGGATTTAAACCCAAAACAATTAGATTAATTCGTAGTTCTTTTGAAAAAAGATCACAAATAGTAAAGATTGATAACACGAGGTAGGGGGTATTAGTGTGGATACAAGTGTTATCTTCACTTCGGATTACATTGAGCAGTGTAACCTACATCAGTACCAGTATGACACCCAATTATATGCAAGTTTCCCAAGATGTGAGGCTGCTGAAAATTTAAAGAAATTGAACAAAAGTCAATGAAAGATTGTAATATACTCACATAATAACGGTTTAAGGTTAAACAACTCGACAATTATTTATTTCGGATTTTCTAAAGGTTATGCCAGAAAGCTGCTTGACATTTCAGCCAATAATGCTAAAATACCGGTTGTTTCCGAATGCAAGAGCTTGAGTGTTATTTTTGATAACAAATGAAGGTTCAAGACTCATGTTTCTAAAATAATATCAAAAGGTCATTGTAATTAAGGAAATTATACAACATCAAACATGTTACAACAGAAAGATAAAAAAATCATTGTCTGAAGCGTTGGTCTTGTGTAATACAAACCATTGCAACTTTGTATTTGGTCCCTGTTTGGATTTGAGCACTACCCAAACCAAACTACAGAAGGTGCAAAACTCATGTAGTGTTACCTAGCCTCATTTTTACACAATATGGTCCAAACTGAATACCCGGAATATTTGATGGAAAAAATTACAAGCCAGGATTTGCTTATCTGTCTGCAAAGTTGCTAAATCGATACCCCTAGATAAGCCTGCCCCGAAACTAGTCTAGAGTGACTTTTAAACAAAATTTTAAAAAGAAACCGTTATTATAAATTATATTGTATATTATATATATAGTTGCTTTAATTATTGTTCTACTATTTTGTTTTTTTTTGCCAACTTCAACAGTATTATCCTTTTCCCACGTCTATTGTTATTGTTATTATATTGTTATTGTTAGCTCATTTACTCATTTATTTATAATATTTGTTTCAAATTTTGCCGTATTGTAGTCTGATTTATGATTTTTTTTACATGCTTGTTAAGTTAACAGTTCAGCTGCCCTTCGCCGAATGAAAAATAAAAGCGTTTTTATTTATTTATTTAAAAAGTCTATTTACATGGGCCACAAAATTCCTCGATTACAAATAGTACGGTACTCCGACGAAAGGCGAAGCGACGTAGGAAACCCTCAGGGGCGCCACCGGAGCAGCTACCAAGGGCTGATTCTTAACGGCCGCCTTAGTTAGTTGAGGCTGGGATCTGGGAGCGACATTTTGAGTCAACGGTCGTTCCCTCTGGAGTTTTTCCGTGTCTCTTGAAATACTCCTTACCCTCGCTGCTTCGATTTCAATCGTATCGTCCGGATTCGGAATTGCGGCCGGACTTACGGGAGCCACTGGCGCGACCGGAGCGCCCTGCACAAATCTAGTTACCTGCGATATAGAAACCGGCGCCCGAGCAACGACTGGAGCAACTGGAGTGATCAAAGGTGCCGCCAGAGCGTTGTAGTTGCGAGCAAAGTATTGAGAGCTGCGTGAAGTTACGTAGGTCGGGGCTAGGGACGCGACGGGAGCCACTGGAACCGTTGGTGCTAGAGGAGCGACGGGAGCCACTGGAGCACCCGAAATCAGCTCTACATCAGCCGCCCCGATGCAGGATAGAGCCGTTGCGACAATAACCAGCTGAAAGTTTTTAAGTTTGGCTGAGAAAAGTTAATACGCCACGAGTTATCGAAGATGGAATAGAGTCAGCCGAATTAATATTCTTATGATTATTTAGCAATTTCAAATTTCAACGAAAGACTTTTTTGCCAAGAGTATCTTTTATAACACTAATGATTACTTGGAGCTACCGAGTCGTACAACGATATAATGAACTCTCGTATTTTGTGTACTTTTATTGGATTTCTCTATTATCTAATAGTTATTTGGTTACTACTGTTTTATTGTATCAATATTTTATCTGAATGGTTAATAAAATCGTATTCTATTTTTTTTTTTTGGCAAAGGTAGATATTGCAAAATAATATTATTAGTACTTAAGTGACTTTCCGCAAATAAATGATCACCCTAGCTTAATTCAAGGCCAGTTTTTTGTAAACCTTAATTTTCTGCTAAGAGAAACATCACAAAATTCCGATTTTGAAATTTTCAAACATTTATGTTACATTACATTATAATTGATTGATTTGTATCTTGTTATATTATGTTGATTTTAAATTGAATTTAAGTTAAGTTAAATGGAGAAGTTCCTAATTTCGGATACTATGTAATGACGAAAAATGCTCAAAATCAAGGGAACAATTAGGATTTATCATAATATTAGTGGCATTCCTTTTAAAAATATCTAAAGTCTAACAGTACTATAAATATAATATATACGTAGGTCAAATACTTTTCGTATTTAACTTTTCTTTCTTCGTATCGTACTTATTGAAATAATGTATAGGAATCGTGTACAGTTCAATGAAGTTCAAAGTCCAACGTTTGCGGCACTTTTTATTGAAAGAGCGATTTGACAAAAACACGACATGTGACGTAGAAGTGGTAAATCTGACGACATTGCTGGTAGAATATTGAGTTTAATCGTTTCAGCTTCGGAAGTTTTGGAGATATTTCGCGTCACTGCTTTTTTTAAAAACCCGGTATATTGTTACCCTTAGAACGTGTTTCGTTAAAATTGTTGAATTCATCCTCATTTTTTTCATGTCCATAACGAAATATAAAATTTTGACATCGAGTATAAGCGGAAAAACGCACTTATTTTAACATTTGCTTAACAATACCCCGAATAAAAGACAATCGAAATACTTACAAAGCGGTTCATTTTGCTTTGTGCTCGCCGGATGTGATCGCGCAAACTGTAGATGATGTTGATGCTGCCTAGCGGAATGCATTGTTTATTTATATAAACCGAAAAACCCCACTAAAAAAAGACCTTATTCGGCTCTAGGACAAAAAATTTGGTAATAACTGTCAGATTTTGCTCATTGGTATGCACGCGGGAGGAAAACTTTGACATGGTGGCATAGAATACCGCTACGAACGGTCAACGCATTACGTAAAGGACGAGAATCGCTACAGAGGTTGTGTACCCGCTAACAATGTTACGAAATTTTAATTGATACGGCGCTGAACTTTTTTCGTATGCGGTTCACGCCAAGTGCGCAATAGATTTTTTTTGGAAATTACAGTTGGTGATAAAAAAAATCGCGTTTTAAATTAATCGCTGGATATATTGCAAACCAACCTTCATCAACTATATTTTTTCATATGCCTATGTAAAAAATGTCAAAATGATAGCTAAATAGATACTTACTACTGTTAATGTTTATTCGTTAAGCAAATTTATGTAAAAAGTCAAA